>NC_031999.1:38806509-38871678 GCF_001879085.1 Nicotiana attenuata
AGAGTAACGGTTCTTTTCGGCGTATTTGTCATTTGGAATTCACCAAAGATTCGGGATGTGGGGGCGATTTGGTCCGTTAATGCGGACCGCCCTGTTGACCTTTGGTTCGATACCGCCGTTGTGGGTGACCGAACTTCCTGAATCTATGAACATATGTTTTATTTTAGATTAAACGGATGAGGGAGAAGTTTACCAATGTGCTGGCGCGACGCTGGGGTAGAGTCGTGGTGCCCTTTTCTCTGGATGTCAGAGTATCCTTGGAAATATTTCCCTGGATCTGTCTTTGTCCCGGTGGTGGGTATTTTTACTCCCCATGTTATGAGTTCTCGGAGGGCGTCGCCGCTCCTCCATTGTCGCGGTGATACGTCGTGGCTTGTTTGCTTCATCCTTCCCGGTTGTCTTCTTTCCTTGGGGCCAGATTTGAGCTTGATCGTTCGATAGTACTCATCGGCGATTTTGATTGAGTAACACGGCTGTCATATTTTCGAGACGGGAGTCATTCGCGGCCCCGCTGCCGCCTGAGTCCTGCGGATTCCGCGTCGGGTTGTGGTTCTTCCGAAGGGGCCTTGGTCGACTAGGCCTGAGTCGCTCAGCGTTCCTGGTTTCGCTTATGGTGACTAGGATATTTGGCATAACAATGTTGAGCCCGTACTCTGCCGGACGAGGTTCGTCTGCTGGCTGTGCCTCATCGGATCTGGTTCCACTGGAGGTTCCCCGAGGATGTCGCCCTCGAACTATTCCCCTACCGTTGCGAGGTAGGTTGGATCTTGAGGCGTTCCTCCCATTAGCGGCGCATGGACGGCATCTCCATCCGTTTGGCATTAGTTCGTGGAAGGCCTGCTTGGGTGTGCTATTTCTGCAGAGGTTTCTGGATGGTCTCTCATGGCCTCGATTAGTGGCCGGTGCTGGATACGGACGCATGGCCAAGTCTCGGCCGGGTATCTAGCTAAACGTCGTTTGAAACGACCTGGGGTCGGCGGGTATGCTCTGTTTAGACCCCGAGCAAAGGCTAGGGTTGTCTGTTCACCTGAAATCGGATGCGATCTCATTCGTCCTACCAGGGAGCAAGATGCGACTTCTTGTGGTGTTTCTTCCTTTCTTTGTTCGGCCCCCGACTTGTCGGTTTCCACCCCTGCTGCTTCGATGACATCGGCGTATGTTTCTGTAGCGGGGTCATCTTGGAAGTCGCTGTTGTTCTTCGTGCATGCGTGAGCGGCTGTGCGCTCGTCGGGGGAAGCTGTTTCTGGCGCTGCTACGCTAGGGGACCTCGGATGGCTTTGCAACTGAGTAATGGCCAGTTGTTGTGCCTGCAATATTTCAAAAGTAACATGAAGACTAACTTCCTGTTCTTCCCGGGCCGGGATTATTTGAACTTCCTGTCGGTCGTTGTGTCGCACGCTTCTGTCAGTGTGAGAAGTTTCGTTGACTTGCTGTGCGTCCTGTGAGTCCGCGTCCGCTAGTATTGGTCCGGGTGTGTTATCGGGATCCTGTAGTGGTGCTCCGGCGGCAGGGATAGCTACACCATTTTCCCCGTGATCTTCGAGGCGGTCGTTCTCAACTCTATTTACTGAGCAAGACATTTTACATGAAATCAAAGGATCTTGGACAAGAAAAAGTGTGAAAGATGATATGCGTTTGTGTAATGAAGCTAGCAAGAAAATAATCACTATTATTTTTAGCCCCACAGTGGGCGCCAAACTGTTTACCGTGAAAATGGTAACGACAATTAAATTTGTAAAATGGGACTCTAAAAATACGTGATCTATTCCCAAGCTAGTTGTTAGAGCAAATGATGCTAATAATATGAAATTTAACGATGGAGCGTGAGTCAAAACGAGATAATGATCGAACCGAAGAGGCCTGCTACCCGGATGTAGGTTTGGTCGATGGGGCTTCGAGGTTGGCCTCGAGATAGAACTCGGGCTATCGGGAACAATCGAGGGTAGTATAACGATTAGAGATACGATCAAATTAAGCTCTTCATAGCCGAAACTAAATTATACGATGAAGAACACATATAAAAAAGAAGAGAGCATATAAAGGCGAAGGATATCGGGGTATCCTCGTATCAGTGGGAGCCAACAAGTTTTTAGTAAGAAGAGAAAGAGAGAGAGAGAGATATTATTGCACTTGTGGAGAAATGGAGTAACAACAGTCCCCTACAAGGAAGGGCAAGTCCCCTTTATATAGGGGGGAACTCAGTTACGAATACATGTATATTTAATTTACGAAATATGGAGATGTGATGGCTTGACGCGATGCCTTAGCGTAGGCTATCGATAGGCCAGCCCTGTCAGACTCGACCGCGTGTCTCGGGGGCTTCCCCTCTTTGTCTTTATCTCGGCCTCGAACCGGGCTTTGACAAGCCCCGAAGGAGAGGGCTAAGTTGTGGCTTCATGTCCTCGGGGTCTCGAGGTACCTCCCCGAGATGACTTAATGGCGGGAAATCGGGCCCTCTAATTTCACCGCGTACAGTGTCCTTCAGGACACAAAAATGGGGATCGTCATACTGCCAATCTCGGATGCGCTCAATAATGAAGAACGGGCGACTGTGCAAGCTAACACACGGTTGGGCTCAGAGACATCCAACCTCACGAATTGATTGGCCAAATCCTGAACATCCAAAGCAAGCGGTCTCTCAGCGACTGGAATATACGCAAGACTACCCATACTAGATGACTTTCTACTCAAAGCATCGGCCACCACATTGGCCTTCCCCGGGTGATATAAGATGGTGACATCATAGTCTTTCAATAGCTCCAACCACCTTCTCTGCCTCAAGTTTAGCTCCTTCTGCTTGAACAAATACTGCAAGCTTTTGTGATCCGTGAACACCTCACATGACACGCCATATAAATAGTGCCTCCAAATCTTCAGCGCGTGAACAATGGCTGCTAACTCCAAATCATGGACTGGGTAGTTCTTCTCATTAATCTTCAACTGATGCGAAGCATAAGCAATGACCTTGTCATCCTGCATCAACACCGCACCAAGTCCAATACGAGATGCATCACAATAAACTGTATATGGTCTTGAACCTGTAGGCAAAACCAACATTGGCGCCGTAGTCAGAGCTATCTTGAGCTTCTGAAAACTCGCCTCACACTCGTCTGACCACCTGAACTGGGCACCCTTCTGAGTCAACCTGGTCATCGGGGCTGCAATAGATGAAAACCCCTCCACAATCCGATGGTAATAACCTGCCAAACCCAAGAAACTCCGAATCTCTGTACCCGATGTGGGTCGAGGCCAGTTCTTGACTGCCTCTATCTTCTTCGGATCCACCTGAATACCCTCTGCTAAAACAGCATGACCCAAGAATGCAACTGAACTCAACCAGAACTCACACTTCGAAAACTTAGCATACAACTTACTATCTCTTAGAGTCTGAAGAACCACTCTCAGATGTTGCTCATGCTCCCCCCGGCTGCGGGAATAAATTAAAATGTCATCAATGAAGACTATCACGAACGAATCCAAGTAAGTCCTGAACACTCGGTTCATCAAATCCATGAAAGTTGATGGGGAATTTGTCAATCCGAATGACATCACCAAGAACTCATAATGCCCGTACCGAGTGCGAAAAGCTGTCTTAGGGACATCGGATGCCCTAATCCTCAACTGATGGTAGCCCGATCTCAAGTCGGTCTTAGAAAACACTCGGGCAAGCTGAAGCTGGTTGAACAAATCATCAATCCTCGGCAATGGGTACTTATTCTTGATTGTGACCTTGTTCAGTTGCCGGTAATCAATACACATCCTCATCAATCCGTCCTTCTTCTTGACAAACAACACCGTCGCACCCCATGGCGAGACACTAGGCTTAATGAAGCCCTTATCAAGCAAGTCTTGCAATTGCTCATTCAATTCTTTCAACTCAGGCGGACCATACGATACGGGTAGAATGACCAGGAGTCCCTCTCCACTCTAGATGAGGTAGACCCGATAAGGCTAAGGTCACAGTCTTGGCATGACAATCCAAGATAGCGTGGTAAGGTGATAACCAGTCCATCCCCAATAGACATCAAAATCAACCATGTCCAACAGTAACAAATCTACTTGGGTCTCAAGACCCCCAATCACAACTATGCAAGAACGATGAACACGATCTACCATAATAGAGTCACCCACCGGTGTAGATACATAAACAGGAGCACTCAAAGAATCACTAGGCATGACCAGATACGGTGCAAAATAAAATGACACATAAGAGTATGTAGACCCTGGATCAAATAGCACTGAAGCATCGCTACTACAAACCAGAACCGTACCTGTGATAACTGCATCGGAAGCCTCAACCTCAGGCCTGGCTAGAAGAGCATAACATCGGGGCTGGGCCCCACCACCCTAGACTACATCTCTGGGACGACCTACTGCTGGCTGGCCTCCACATCTAGCGGCCTGACCTCTATCTCTAATACCTCTACCTCCACCTCTAGCACCTCTACCTCTACCCCTAGCTGGCTGAGCGGGCTATGGAACACTCGGTGCCTGAACCATGGCACGGGAACCCTGGTGCTGAGAGCTGCTCGATGCTCGAGGGCAAAATCTAGCAATATGACCCGTATCGTCACAAGTATAACAAGCCCTCGGTTGCTGAGACTGCTGCCCTGACTACCTAAATGACCACCCCGAAAACTCTGGAGCAGCGGTGCACTAATAGGAGCTGGTGGTGCACTGTAGGACTGCTGATCAGAATACTACATATGAGAACCACGACCACCTGAAGCACTGTGCGAAACCTGAAGTGTTGACTGAAAAGGCCTAGGAGGATGGCCTCTACCAAAAGAATCTCTGCCTCCAGATGAGGCACCACTGAACCTGCCCGAATGACGAGGCCTCTTGTCAGACCCTTGACCACTCCCCTGTGACAGAACCATCTCAACTCTCCTGGCCACATTGGCCGCCTCCTAAAAAGAAATCTCACTCCCCGTCTCCTTGGCCATCTGAAGTTGAATAGGCTGAATGAGTCCCTCAATGAACCTCCTCACTCTCTCTCTCTCTCTCTCAATTGGAAGTATAAGAAGAGCATGATGGGCTAAATCAATAAACCTGGTCTCGAACTGAGTAACAGTCATAGAACCCTGCTGGGGACGCCCAAACTGCCTCCTATAGATCTCTCTCTGGGTGATAGGAAGAAACTTCTCCAGAAATAGCTGAGAAAACTAATACCAAGTCAAAGCTGGTGACCCAACTGATCTAGCCAAACAATAATCTCTCCACCAAGTCATGGCGGAACCAGACAAACGAAAAGTAGCAAAGTCGACCCCATTGGTCTCCACTATCCCCATGTTCCTGAGAACCTCATGACAGTTGTCTAAATAATCCTGGGGATCCTCAGAAGATGCACCACTGAAAGTGGTAGTTAAGAGCTTGGTGAACCTGTCCAATCTCCACAAGGCATTGGCAGACATAGTTGCTCCGTCACCGGCCTAAGCTACCACGCCCGGCTGAATTGCTCCAACTGCTGAGCTGCTGGAGTCTAAAACTGGGGAGCCATCTGCTCTGGAGTGCGGGTAGCTGGAGTCTGGGCTCCTCCTCCAGCCTAAGAGACAACTGGTGCTAGAGGAAGCAAGCCTGCCCGGGTGAAACTCTCCATAAGGCCCACTAGACAGACCAGAGCATCCTGGAGTACGGGGGTAGCAATGAACCCCTGTGGGACCTGAGCTGGTCCTGGTGGAACTGCCTAGGCTGGAACCTCCTCGTCAAACTCAACCTGAGGCTCCGCCACTGGCGCTGCTGCTCTGGGCTGAGCTTTGCCCCTGCCTCGGCCTCTAGCACGGCCTCGGCCTCGCCCTCTGCCCCTCGTGGGAGTTGCTGCTGGGGGCTCGGGCTGCTGGTCACTGAGAAACCAAACCGCACGACAGGAAAGAATAAATGTGAAGTTTTTCCTAACTCTGTAGCCTCTGGGGGATAAATACAGACGTCTCCGTACCGATCCATAAGACTCTACTAAGCTTGTCCGTGAATTGTGAGACCTAAGTAACCTAGAGCTCTGATACCAACTTGTCACGACCCAGATTTCCCACCCTCGGGGGTCGTGATGGCGCCTACTCGTGAAAGCTAGGCAAGCCGAGTATTATAAATTCATTACCCTTTTCATTAAGCATGTTCAACAATTCAAAGTAATAAGTGATTAAACAACGGAGTAAATTAAATAACCAGAAAATGTGGAAGAAGAAAACTTAATGGTTTAACCAAACATTGCTACATAATCTGAAGTACTATACTACCCAGAACTTGGTGTCACAGTTTCACAAACTGTCTAGGAGTACTACAAATAAAGGTCTGAAAAAAAGTAATACAACACTATCTCTTGGAATACATGAAAGTAATAGGATAAAAAGATAGAAGGAGACGCCTAGGCCTGCGGACGCCTGCAGGACTACCTCGGGTTGCCTGATGAACAAGAAGCAGCAATCTCACTGCGGTCCGAAAGCTATAGCACCGGGATCTGCACAAAAGAGTGCAGAGTGTAGTATCAGCACAACCGACCCCATGTGCTGGTAAGTGCCTAGCCTAACCTCGGCGAAATAGTGACGAGGCTAGGACCAGACTACCAAGTAAACCTGTGCAGTTAAATCATATGCAGCGAAAAATAAAAGCAGGAATGTACAGTTAAGGAGGGGAGGGGGAAACATGCTGCGGGGAAACATCAAATGATAACAGAAGAACAACAGGTAAACATAAGGAGCACCATAATTCAATTATCAACAAGAATCAGAAATCAAACAAGTGCACGGCATCACCCTTCGTGCTTTTACTCTCATCCTCACCATAAGAATCAACATAATCTGCACGGCATCACCCTTCGTGCTTTTACTCTCGTCCTCACCATAAAAATCAATATAATCGGCACAGAATTGTACATCGTGCGGCATGGCATCACCCTTCGTGCTTTACACTCTTCCTCACAAAAATCATACACGGCATCACTCTTCGTGCTTTAACACTCTCTCACCAAAACAATGCACGGCATCACCCTTCTTGTCTTAACACTCTTCCTCACCCAAACAACAATCACAAACAATGAGGGCAAGGAATTGAATAAAATCACAATGAAATTCCCGGCATGGGAACAATGTCAAAACCAACAACATCCCGGCAAGGGAACAATACTAAAAGCAACAACATCCCGGCAAGGGAGACAATATCATAATCTTTTTCTCTTTATCACATTTACTTCACAACTAAATTTTTTTACAACTTGAGCCAATGCTCTACAATGCTCAATTACCAATGATACTTTCACAATTCGATTCACAACTTGAGCCAATGCTCTACAATGTTCAAATACCGATAATACTCTCACAAATCAGTTCACAACTTGAGCCAACGCTCTTAAATGTTCAATTACCAAATTTACTTCCACAAGCCTTGTTCAACAATAGGAATATCACATAAGGCATGAGCAATACAAAATGGAGTCACATTAATCATAGTATAAGACTCACGGGCATGCTTGACACCAGCGCATAGATACTCGTCACCATGCCTATATGTCGTACCCAACAATTAACACATAGCAAATAGGACACGACTCCTAATCCCTCAAGCTAAGGTTAGACCAAACACTTACCTCGATGCCACGAACACACACCTCAACTACCGCTTTACCTCTTGATTCCACCACAAATTCGCTCGTATCTAGCCACAAGTTACTTAACTATATCAATAAATGCTAAATGAACCAATTCTAATGCATGAAAATAAGTTTTCTAATGTTTTTCCCAAAAAGTCAAAAATTAACCCCGGGCCCACATGGTCAAAACCCGAGGTTCGAACCAAAATTTGATTACCCATTCACCCACGTACTCAAATATAAATATATATATATATATATATATATATATTGTTTTGAAATCGGACCTCAAATCGAGGTCCAACCAAACTTTGAAAAACCTAGGTTCTACCCAAAACACCCAATTTCCCCCATGAAAACCCTTGATTTTGAGTTGAAATCATGTGGAAAGATGTTAAAGATTGAAGAAAATGAGTTAGAAATGACTTACAGTCGATTTGGAGAAGAACTTTTCTTTGGAAAATCGCCCAAAAGAGTTTATGTTTTGAAAGAGTTTGAAAAATGAAAGATTTTTGGCTAAGTCATGAATTTGCAGGTCGTAGATGTCGCAATTGCGACCAGGGTTCGCAATTGCGAACCCTTGAGAACCTGAAAATCGCATTTGTGAATAGAGGTTAGCATTTGTGAACCCTGAGGATTCCAGCCCTCTTCGCATTTTCGATACTGCCTTCGCATTTGCGACAATTACATCGCATTTGCGACCAAGGCAGCCCAGGCCGAAATTCGCATTTGCGACACATTGCTCGCAATTGCGAGCTCGCATTTGCGAGCCAGGCTTCGCAATTGCGAAGCCTGCAGGCCTGCAACACACCAGAATTCCTAAGTCCAAATTTCACTCTGTGGCCTATCCAAAACTCACCTGAACCCTCGAGGCTCCAAACCAAACATGCACACTAACCCGAAAACATCATACGGACTTGCTCGTGCACTCAAATCACAAAAATAACATCAACAACTATGAATTTAGCATCAAAATCAAAGAAAATCTCAAGAACTTTCAAAGTTTCAAATTTTACAACTAAGGTTCCGAATCACATCATATGACCTCCGTTTCTTACCAAACTTTACAGGCTCAACTTAAATCACATATAAGACCTGTACCGGGCTTCGGAACCAAAATACGAGCCCGATACCATCAAATTTCAAACACATTTCAATTCCAAAAACTCATATATATTCCATAAAATAATTTTCTTTAAAAATTCATTTCTCGGGCTTGGGACCTCGGAATTCGATTCCGGGCATACGCCCAAGTCCCATATTTTCCTACGGACCTTCCGGGACCGTCAAATTACGGGTCCGGGTCCATTTACCCAAAATGTTGGCCGAAGTCAACTTAAATTCATTTTAAAAGCAAAATTTATTATTTTTCACAGATTTTCACATAATGACTTTCCGGATACACGTTCGGACTGTGCATGCAAATCGAGGTAAGTCAAAAAGGTGGTTTTAAGGCCTCAAAATACAGAATTTACTTTCAAAACGAGTGATGACCTTTTGGGTCATCACAGTCGTGGGAGCATGTTCCACGGGAAGATTGTATAAGTGTGGCATGTAGTCACTTGATTGATTGAAGAATTAAACCAAGTATGAAGATTCTGGTGATATCGTTAATTTGAGAATTTATGCCGGGAGGGCACTCGGTTTATTGGGTTTTGGACTGTGGAGGATTACTTTTGTTATGATGGTTGCTCTTGTATGATAGGGGAAAAGGGGGTTATTATGGACCCAGAAAAGATTATTGGCCTGGTTGGGTATGATCAGAATTGGCTTGAGGTCGGTGGATGGATTTAAATATGAATATGGCTCTAAATCAGGCCGAATGTGTTCATTTCAGCATAGCTCTCCTTATGGAGGAGTATTCGGACGTTGGATGTTATTTCATCGTCGGCTATTTCATGTAATGCTATATTGTGCCGTGTGAGTTGCGAAATAGCTTGGTAGATTTCTTATGTGTTGAGGTTCTGTGTAGCGATGGTGTTATGTGAGCAGGGTGGCTCTTTAGTTTCAAAACATATATCGTACCTCAGTTGTGCTTGAGTTTGTTAGCTTATGGTGCTATATATCCCCTCAGGGATGGTATTATGCACTTAGCGTGCTTGCGACCGATAGTCGGTATTGTGTTGCAATGAGCAATTTAGCTCAATGTGTATCTCCTTATGTGAATTTTATGTGTGGATTGGGTGGCACGCCGCCATGAGTATGTTGTTTAGATCGGGTTGCATGCCGCAACAGTGTGATGATAATTACAGTCCCTTATATTCTATTCTGTGTGTTTTGTTTCCCCATTTTCTGAGGAAAGTTCACATTAGTTGCGTGATTTGAGTATTCCCTTCCAGAGTTCGTCTTTCTTATGTATAACGTTCGAGTTGGTAGCCTATTGGCGCGTTGTGGCATCATATGAGATTTTTGGTCATGTTTGGGGTGTCTTGTTGCCTGAATAGTTTGTACTGGGGGAGACAAGGTTATCGGATCTAGGATCAGTGCGATCGGATTGTATGAAGTATATAAAAGAGCAAAGATCATTATTTGGTTCAGAATGAGGTAATGTTCTTGTCAGGAGTGTAGCCTCAATGATTTGTTGACTTGGCAGTTGGTTATGGATTTCTACATGTCTCTTCTGTCGTGGCGGTATTGCAAGAGTTGGAACAAGACTTATATATATCATGAGGTGCGTTGTGAGCATCAGATTTGGGAAATGTTGGTTATTATGATCAGAGGATGTTATTATGGTCCTATGAATGATGTGGTGCATGGTGAGAATTCGGCAAAGGTATGCAGTCATGTTCTGGTACCTCGTGTAGTGATTGCTACAGTGTTCATATATTGGAAGCAAGCCTAACGGAGAATTCCGGATGTTGGAATTGGGTTCTAAGCATAATTTTTGAATAAAAGAGAATATCTTCAGATTTGATCGAGTTAATATGCTCAACTGAGTTGTGGTAGCACGGGTAGGTGCACAAGGTGTTTAATTGTGATTTCAGACAATCCCAGCACAGTTCTTAGCACGTTCGAGGACGAACGTATGTCTAAATGGGAGAGGATGTAACAACCCAATCGGTCGTTTTGAGCTCTAGCGCGCCATTCAGTAGTTTGAGGCCATGAGCAGCTTCACTTCAGGTATTATGACTTGTACGCATGGTCGGAATTGAATTTCGGGAATTTCGGAGTTGATTTGGAAAGAGAATTCTCATTTCGGAAGCTTTAAGTTGAAAGAATTAACTAAGATTGGATTCTTGAGTAAACAAACTCGGAATCGAGATTTGAAGGTTCCAGCAGGTTTGTATAATGATTTCAGACTTGGCGTATGTCCGGATCGGGTTTTGGAAGATCCGCGAACGTTTCAGCACCTATTGTGGAAGTTAGCATTTTGGAAGAATTTCATAAGTTTGGGTTGAAGTGCAATTCAGTGTTATCAATGTCTGATAGGGATTCCAAGTCTGGGAATAACTCCGTATGGTGATTCTGGTATTGGGAGCGCGATCGGAAGTGAATCCGGAGGTCCGTGGGTCATTTTGGAGTCATTTGACTAAAGATAGAAATTTGAAGGTTTTTTAGGAGTTTGATCGGAAGTGGACATTGTGATATCGGGGTTGGATTCCGAATCCGGAAGTTGGAGTAGGTCCGTAATGTCGAATATGACTTGTGTGCAAAATTTGAGGTGAATTGGACGTGATTTGATAGGTTTCGGCATCGAATGCAGAAGTTTGAAGTTCTAAGGTTCATAAAGTTTGAATTGGGGTGCGATTCATGATTTCGATGTTGTTTGATGTAATTTGAGGCCTCGAGCAAGTTCGTAATGTGTTTTGGGACTGGTTGGTGCGATTGGTTGGGGTCTCGGGGGCCTCGGGTGGTTTCCGGATGGTTAACGGATCAAATTTAGAAAGTTGATAAAGGATTGCAGCAGCTGGTATCTGGTGTAACCACACCTGCGAGGTTTTAGCCGCAGGTGCGGAGCCGCAGGTGCGGCTTTGTGGTCGCAGAAGCGAGTTTGGGCAAAGCTGGGAGGAATCGCATATGCGAGGGTATTTCTGCATCTGCGAGCCTGCAGGTGCGTGGTAAGCTCCGCAGATGCAGAACGCGTGAGGGGCAGCTGGGTCGCAGGAACGGAACGGCACGCGCAGGTGCGAAGGCACAGGTGCGCTCGAGGGACCGCAGAAGCGGATTTCGCCCAGCTTAAAGAGGACCGCACCTGCGATGTATTTCCGCAGGTACGGCTGGTGCACCGCAGGTGCGGAAATGCTGGAGGCAGTGAGGTTCTTTTAAATCGGGGGTTGAGCTCATTCCAACCCCATTTCTTCCTTTGGAGCCGATTTTTGGAGCAACTTTGAGGTGCCATTTTCACCGCCAAGCATGAGGTAAGTGGTTTATGTTAGTTTTGAGTTATATACATGATTGTATATTGATTTGAGCATGAAAATTACTGGAAAACTGGGGGTTTGAGGGAAAACCTAGAAAATTAGTATTCGTGGATCACGATTTTGGACATGAGATTAAGAGTAAATTATATATTTGAGTTCGTGAGGTTATGGGTAAAGTTTATCTTCAAAAAAATTCGGAATCCGGGCATGTGGGCCCGAAGGCGTTTTTGTCAACTTTTCGATCGGGGTTAGGAATTGTTATAAATTGGATTATTATGAGTAATTGAACATATATTAATGGATTTGCGCAATTATAGGCTAGTTTTGGAGCGTTGTGCATCAATTTAATATCTTCGGAAGGGCGAGGAAAGTCGGTTATGGAACTTCGGAGCGAGGTGAGTCTCCTTTCTAACCTTGTAAGAGGGAATTTTCCCCATAGGTGAGTTAATTAGTTATGTGCTCCTATTTGTGGGGGTTACGTACGCACGAGGTGACGAGAGTCCGTGCGTAACTACTATTATGCTTATGTCCGGGTAGTCTAGGACCCAAAAGCATGCTTACTTGTAATAAATGCAACCGTGTTGACAAATTTAAAAACGCTTACAACATATCGAATGTGTAAATGAATTTCTGAAAGACTAGACATCATTGCTTGACTAAGAGAAACTTGCCTTTTCCTGAATAATTGCTCCTTGATGAATATTTGATTTGACTGTTGAACGTGTTTATCTATTGTGGAACGGGCCGAACGCCTCGGTAGATTAAATAGATGCATCTATGGTTCGCGCCATTCGACCCTCTGGCAGTGCACAGTTTAAATATTGTTGGATCGGGTCGTACGTCCTCGGCATGATTTGCGCATGCTTGTATTGCTTGCCTTGTAATTTACTGAAGTTGATATTGCTTCTTCCTGTCTTGAGAATATATGCATAAATGATGAAAAAGGAAATTGGAAATTTTCATATAAAAGAAAGAATTGTTTACTTGCTTCACTCTGTTGAATTACATTCATGTTTATATAAGCCCTCGACTTGTTATATTATTGATGTATCATCATTGGACCACTAGTAAGTGTCGAAGTCGACCTCTCGTCTCTACTTCTTCGAGATTAGGCGGGATACTTACTGAGTACACGTTGTTTTCATACTCATGCTACACTTGTTGTGCATTGTTTTTTGCACAGGCACCTGCATCTCTAGTGGCCTAGTGGGCGTAGCAGCATGGTTGATACGGAGACTTAGGTGAGCTGCACTTCTCGAGACGACCCGCAGCCAGCAGAGTCTCTTTCAGATTTTATATATTAATTATTTGTCCTATTTGTATTCCCGGACAGTTGTTGTATTATTTTATTTCCTAGAGACAGCTCATGCACTTGTGACACCGGGTTCTGGGATGATTATGGGATTGTTTAATATTGAGTTTGTTAAAGACATTAGTATCTAATCAGTAAAACTTATTACTTATTGTTTAATGTACAAAAGGAACGATTTCGAAAATGTTAAAACAAGAAATTTCAAGTAAATTGGTGTTGGCTTGCCTGACAGTGGTGTCCGGCGCTATCACGACCCTTAGTGGATTTTGGGTCGTGACAGTTGCCCTAATTTAGGACCTCTAATTTAGGTAGTTCTAGACCATCCTAAGGTACTTAACGGAGAAAAATCTAGGCGTCAACCAAAAATAATTAGGACTGCAATAAAGAGGGAACAATTAAAGGCTCTCATTTTACCTCCACAAACAGAAAAAGTAAGTGCACGTCTCAAACAACAGTTTTCAGATATTTAAGAGGAACTCTAGAACAGGACATCTAGGTGAGCAGAAAATATGCATTATGGAGTTAAGACCAAAGTGTCAAAGACCTATTCAGTTTGCCTACTGATTTTAGACCTATTGAATATGAGCAGTCACAAATGACAAGGCGAAGTTTTACAATTGCAGAATTTTATTCGCCCTACGGGCTTGCCTAGGCGTATAATAGTGATGTCCTATGAGCATGGTATCTAATCATTGATCAGGAATGCGATAAAACAGTAAACAATTTTAAACGGGCAATTTGGATCCTATAGGCATGCTTTCTAGTGAAGTTAATTAACACAGCGTTGAAGAGATGAGTAGGTCAGTTAATTAAATTGATTCAGAACCTACAGGTGTGGGTTAAACGGATTCTAACTAAACTGGTTTTAGATCCTATAGGTATGATTTCTAATTAAACACAAGGTGAAGCAAGCAGAATTTATTTGACCAAAGTGAAATCCCTATAGGCATGATTTCTATTAAAGCTGATTTTAAATCCTATAGGCATGATTTCTAAGGAGATGCAATTTGAATACATGCTGTAATGGGAACTGAACCTCAGTTACTTTACACCCTATAGGCATGATATCTATGTGAACATTGCAGAAAATTTACATGCATGTTATTAGGATGCACAATTGATTTTTGAATCCTATTAGCATGATGTCTAAGTGAACAAACATTGTAACACCTTATAGGCATGATATATAGACAACATATTGTAACGTCCTACAGGCATGGTTTCTAAGAATGTAAGCATTCTTTTAAAATCCTATAGGTAGGATATCTACCCATTCCCCAACAAAATGTGTATAATAATCCCTACCAGTTTACTAATTTCTCCAATATCTGTTTACAAAGATTATTACAGACCAAGAACTGAATAAATTACATAAATACAAATATACATTAATCTATAGGGAGCTTGAAGTAGGCCCAAAGTAGTTTCCAAGCCTTCAGTAGTCTCAAGTGCCCAAAGTGCCATAGCCCAATTCATGTCTAGGTGCGTCAGAGTTCCCTAAGGACCTCAAGGATCCCAAGCAGTGCTCACACCCAGACCTTTATCAAATAAGAATTGATTTATGTGTAGTGTGGAAGTGCCAGCCCTGATATGCCAGAGTTCAGAGAGATCTCAAGGGTCTCAAAGCAGTACACATACCAGAGGGGCACGACTTAATGAACTAAGAGTAAGTGAGAGTGTATAATGACTTGAAAGAGTTTGGTAAACAGTAGCAAATGGGCCTTAGGAGTAAAAGATGTTCTGAAAGCAGTACCAATTAGGGTGGAAAACAGTTTGAGGAAACATGAAGAACAATTTTGAGGTCAGAGAGCAAGTCACAGAACACATAACTTCAGAAACATTTTGGGCAAACGGACTCTTCATAGAGGGAGAGAGGGATTGGGGGACACATAGAATACAGCCTAGTCTATAAGCAAACAGATATACAAATGAGGTTGTGGAATTGACAAGTTAGTTACAAAGATTACAATAAAGACATGTTGATAACACATAAGTCTTAGGCACACAATCAGAATACTTGGTAGGGCTAGATACCTTAACAGGATCTCGTTAGTCAAACTAGAATAGGTAAGACTTAAATGAACAAATTAGGCAGGCACTTCATGAAGCATTCAAAGTTTAGAAATACTAACCACGTACAGAGCAAGTAGGATGTAAACATGCTGAGTGATACAGTAATTAGGCAGTGTAATCTAAGCATACTGGTAACACATTCAGCATATGATAGTAGAATAGCAAATAGAACTGGAAATCACAACTAATGAACTGCAGCAACAAAGAAACACATAGTTTTGGAATGTGAATTGAATCAGGACATACCAGTCAAGGAGAGAATAGAGAGTATATAGCAAATAGCCAGCCTTAGCTTACAGCCGGCTGGATTAGTGAGAATTGCAAGTAACAGAAGAGAATAGAGAGCTTTTGAGAGTGTGAGAGTGTGAGAGTGTGGAGGAACTAGTGTTCGTCTTTAAGAAGTTAAAATAAGAGAGTTTATATAGTAGCTCGAGAGTAGAGGAAATAAGGTAAAAGAATCAACTTCAGTCAATTAAGGAAGTCACAGAATCCAATCACATAAGGGTTCAGAATAGACCTCCCTTAATTGAAGGCAATCAGCTAAACGGTAATAATAAGGAGTCTAATTAAGGAAAGAAGTTCAAATGAAACCAAATAAAGGAGTTCAGATTAAAATAATCAGGGGTCTAATTAAGGGAAGAATCATGTAAAGGAATCAGTAAATATACAGGTAATCAAATGAGGCAAGAATGACTAATTAAGGCCGTAAACAGGGAATCAGGCAAGACTTAGGCATACAAATCTCTAACAGAGCAAATCAATCAGCCAAATTTCAAAGTAACAATGACTTCTGGAAAGAATATACCAACTCCCATAAATAGAAAATAAACTAAGTAAAGACTTCACAAAAAATATAGAAATTAGCCGGAAAGCAAGATTCGAACCCTAATAGGGCTCAATTAGGGTAAAAATTATAGAATGCTGGATTTGACAAAGGAAAATTGTGTAAGTCAAAAATACAGGATGAGTTAATGCGATTGGTAACGTTGAAAGACTCAAAATCGAAGCAAAGACTGGAAAAATCAGCATATAGAATCAACTAGGTTTTAAACGCTCATGCAAAAATCAGTCAAGGTGAAGAAGAAACATCTTATTAAACGTTAATAACTTAGAAGAATCTTTGAAAAACAGTTCGGGATAAACCCTAATTTAAGAAGAATGATTAAAAAGCGAGATAATCGATTAAAGTAAAGGGCTTTTTAGAGGAAAACACTTGATAATACCCAAATCATCTCAGATCTATGAAGATCTGAGAAGAGTTGACAATAGTGAACTAGGGTTTTCAGAAAAGAAAATAGCAGAGATGAGAGAATAGGTCGAAAGCTCATAGATTTGTAACAAAATAACAAGAAGTTCTCACTCACAGTCGAACCATGGCATGAGACAGGCTAACGAGCAAAGTTTCAAACCAGAACCAACTAGGTTCTTCGAGATCTTCTCAAGGATCCAGAAAATCAAGGAGCCATGGCGTGTAGAAGGCCAAGATTGGCCGGGGAAGCCGTGGAATCTTCATAAAGAGAAGATTTACGCTGGTGACGGCGTGTTAGAACTAGGGTTAGGTCGAGAGTGTTTTGAGAGAAGAGGGAGATGATGACGGCGGGTGACGGAGAGAAATGAGAGGGTTTGGGGGGTTAGGTCTAGGTTTAATTATGGAAGGGGGAACCTGGTCTGTTGATCAAAATGATCAACGGCCAGGATTTGGCAAGAAGTGGGTCGGGTGAGTGCTGGGTTTGGGCTGGGTAGTTTAGGCCCGATTGGGATTTGGGGGGGGGGGGTTAAAATTGGGCTAATTTAATAGGCTAGGTCCAAAATAAAAAGGGGCTATTTGTTAAATACCTTTTTAATTGATAAAACAATTTTTAAAAATAATTAATGGGCTGTAAAAAATGATTATCATGCCTAGAAATATTTAAAATAATTATTTAATATTTTAAAAATGTAAAAGGTTATTTTCTGGTAAAATAATGTAATAACGCATGCATAGGCTATAATTGCAAAGTAATCACAATTGCATCCTAAAAATACAAATGTGGCTATTTGTGCAATAATTGAAACTTAGTACAAATGCAAATGATAAAATTAAGCCATAAAAATTATTATAAAATTTTTTGTGATGCAATCAGTGATTGTTTTATAAAACAAATGCTAGGATAAACTAATTAAAATGTTTTTGAAAATGCAGAAATTGTATGAAAAAAAATACTGGTTGATGCCAAAGCATAGTTTTGAAAATATAATGGGAAAAATTGGGTATCAACACCGTGGACAAGGAAGAAATTTTCCTGGTGTTAATCACCCCCAAAGAAAAATAACCACCAAAAGTGGAAAGGGAAAGATGAGAAGCCAAAGGCAAATGGTTCAGAAACTGAATGTTATCGTTGCGGTGGAAAAGGGCATTGGGCAAATATTTGTCGTGTACCAAGACATTTGGTTGAGCTTTATCAAGCATCTCTAAAGAATAAAGGCCCTAAAACTAATTTTGTCTATGACAATGAATTTGACATCACCCACTTGGATGTGGCAGATTTTTTTGAGCACCCTGATGGGAAAATAGACCACTTGATCGGTGATGGATCCGTGGTTAAAGATGATTGAGTAGTTTGATTTTTATTTTTGTCTATTCGTAGTAGCTAGTGAATAAACATCATGTAATTATAGTTCTTTACATGAGTAGTAGTCATTAGTATCAATTAGTATTGTTTGTTTACGAAATAGTGTTTGTTATATATATATATATATATATATATATATATATATATATATATATATATATATATATATATAATTGTTTTCCCTGAAACTTTAAAAATGAGCTTTGAATTGCAAAAGGTTGCATGTTAATTTCGTTCGGTATTTTCTTGAGTTTTCTCTTTTTACGTTACCTGTATTAAAAGAAAGAACATCTACCTTTCTTTACGAGCATATTACATTTCCACAGTTATCTACAGATAGAGGGGGAACTAATAATAGAGATTGTTTTTATCCATAAACAGTAACCAACGTCAATGATAATAAATCAATATATATTGTTTTAAGCATATTCAATTCGTTCAATTTTTTTTTCTTGTTAAATGCTAAAATAGATTCACGATTTGAAGATGCTACTTTGAAGAGATCGAGATGAGACCGTTGAGGAAGCAGCGATTGAGTTTACTGCCGCCGAGGATGCTCCCTAGAGAATAGGCTAGGCTCTGAGCTCTAATCACATATGTACACCTTTTTGTTTCTTTGTTTCTTTGTAAGGACCCTTCGTGGGCTTTTTGTAATCATATGTAAGGACCCCTTCGTGGATTTTGTAATCAAGTGTTCATGAATACAATGATATTCCCCAAATTTTGTCTCTGATGTTTGATATTTTTACCTTTTACTTGCGTTATGGAAACTCTGAATGCATGATCCCACGGTCGGCGTCGATATCGAGCCTAGGTGGAATATATTTTCTCTAGCCTTCGATTGACTAATATGGCTCCCCCGTGGCCCTTTGACTTTCCTCGGACCAAGCCTGTATTGGACCGATAAACTCGGGTCGTCGGGACCCTTACTTCCAGTTGAATGGAAATAACGCTTCGAACCTTTAGACTTTTGAGAGCAGTTTTTAGGCCTTGTAATAATCTTTAAGGGGGAATTCGCTCGGGAATCGAGAATAGAGGCTATCTTTGGACTTTCAAGAATAGTCCCCGAGTGGGATTTACTCAGACTCGGGCCATTTGGAAGTTCGTTTTGATCTTATCGTAAATAGCCTTAAGGCATTGCAGGTAGATTCAGAACGAGGTTTTATCTGAATTTAGGTGGTACCCCATGATCAAGCCCATATGGTCGAGCTTAAATGCTTTTCCTTGGAGCCTAACTTCTTTTTGATGGAGATCCTCGAGGTCGGGTACCACCTCGGTACTTGCGATGATGCCGTTGGCTCCTTAGAGCCTAACTTCCCTTTGATGGAGGTCCTCGAGGTCGTGTACCACCTCGGGACTTGCGATGATATCGTTGGCTCCTTAGAGCCTAACTTCCCTTCAATGGAGGTCCTCGAGGTCGGGTATTTCCTCGGGACTTGCGATGATGCCGTTGGCTCCTTAGAGCCTAGCTTCCCTTTGATGGACATCCTCGAGGTCGGGTACCACCTCGGGACTTGCGATGATGCCGTTGTAGGCATCGGAGAGCCTTTTGAAGCGAGGCTACGCTCCTTCGGAGAGGGGGAAGGGTTGCTAGATTTCGGGCTAAAGAGCGATAACAATAAGCGGGAGATGCCTTTGCATGGAAACAATGTTCAAAGTGAGGCGAACCTGGACCGGGGGCCCGGAGTGGAAGTGTCGATTGAGCCGACTGCGCCCGTGGTTTCTGGTTTTGGAGAGACGGTTTCTCCTCCGTTGCCGTCCTCCTTTACCACCGGAGATACTTCGAGGGATGCTCGAAACTCGGGGTCATATGCACCGAGCGGTCGTGCCTCGACTGGGGTCGACTCATTTGGAGCTGGGAAAGCCTGGCTAGCAAATGTGTGCTCGACCTTCGAAGAAGTCCAGCGGCTTCACCATGCGGTGTGTTTTGGCACAAGTTTTTCGAGTTTCGTGCCCTCCGTTTCTTATCGTGCCCGAGATGCTTTGTCGGGAGGCCAGGATTCGGAAAGCTCTGGACGAGGAGAAATTGCTTAGGCGCCTTTGCGAAGAAAAGGAAAACGAGCTAGCAAGTTTACAGTATGAAGCGAGTCGGAGCTTGAATTATGAGAGCTATTTGAAGGAGCAGGTAGTTTTCGTTCTGACTGAGTGTGTGTTCTTTCTTCTAGCTCCTGAGGCTAGTGTTTTGTTTATTCCTATTGCAGAAAAAGGCGAAGGATCTGGAGCGCCTTCGGAACGAAGTTGACCGAACCAAGCGCGAGCATGATGAGTTGATGGCTCAGGCGGGCACTCTGACTTTAGCGGAGGAGGGTGCTCTGGGCAAAGTCCCCGCCCTTGAGGCTCAACTTCGCTTAGCTTGTGACAATGCCTTAGTTCAAACAGATGTCGTCATGAAGCTCGAGTCCAAGCTTTCGAAGGTCAGGGCTGAGATCGTTGATGCCCGGGCTGAAGCCGTGATAAGCCGAGCTAAGGCTGGCCAGGAGATAGCGATCTATTTGAAGGATGCTACCATGCTCAAGCTGAGCTGCGACAGGCCCTCGATCGTGAAGGCAGGATCAAGGAATATGCTCATTGCAAGTCTCGAAGAAAGACTCTCGAGGAGATCCGTGCTAGGGGTTTTGTCCTCTTGGAAGAGTTGGCGCGAGCGAGGGCGGACGAGCGTGGTGCTCGGTTACTTCTGTTTGGCACCAACGATAGCGAAGACGAGGCCGATGGGCCATAGCCCTCAGAAATGGGGGGAGTAGATTCTGCCATCTGTACGTTAGCGTTTTCAAAACATGTTTTGGAAATGGAGATTGCGTTTTTTCTTATATGTGTATAAAGAAAACCTTGTGGCTTTTACTTCTTCTGTATTCCCCTCTGTCTCGAATTTGGACGAGTGAACTGGTCCTTTTAGTTGATAGGAATCCTTGGATTCGCGATATGGCCCTGAGGCTCATCGAGTTGGCCCGTAGGTTTTTATGTACTCGGCCGATGCAAGCCTTCTGTATAAGCTGGCGTTTGAGCTCTTATGCTTTTGTTTTTAGACATGTTTTGATCAACTGTTTTGGGTTTAGTCTCCGAGTCGGGTTTCGACTCGAGCTCATTTGACCCTCGAGTTTTTGATCTGTGCGGGATGGCGACAATGGCTCTTACGCCTTGGGTCGATGCGACCTTTTAATGTAAGCTGGCGTTTGAGCTCTTATGCTTTTGTTCTTGGGCATTTTTAGTTAACTGTTTTGGGTTCAGTCTCCGAGTCGGGTTTCGACTCGAGCTCATTCGACCCTCAAGTTTTCGTATTTTAAGCTGGCGACAGTAGCTCTTACGCTTTGGGTCGGTGCGACCTTTTATGTGGGCTGGCGACAATGGCTCTTACGCTTTTGGGTCGATGCGACCTCTTGTGTAGGCTTTATTTTTCCCTCGATAGGATTTTTTTTGAAAGTGTTTGCCTGACTCTTCGACAGTTTAAAAAAAAACTTCGATTGTGAGTCATTATGTGGCAATGATCGAGCACCTCGAGAGGTTTGGCTCGGAGGCTGAGTATCTCGAAGCCAGTGTTTAGGAGCTGACATGGTCGAAGCTCTTTTGCCTATGTCAAGGGTAGCATGTTTAACCGGTTCTTTTCGAAGTAGATTCAAAGTAATTGAAAGCCTGTGATTTTGTAGCGACGGTCGGGCGTCCCCGAGTCGCGTTAGTTTGCCTGGTACAGCCTTATGATCGTAGTCATTTGTGCTTTGGCCGGAGCCATTTTTTATCTCGAGTGAAGTAGTTTCGGCGTCTATATCGAGGGTATGCCTTTTAGGGGTCTTACAAGTTCGATATATAGCCTTAACTTTAAGATCGGGTTTATGCCTTTAGCAAGGTCTTATAAAATTTTCATGCCTTTGAGGTCTTACAGTTTTTAGATACTTGGTACAAGTATGGTTCATGCCTTGCTCGAGGTCTTACAGATATTGTCACTTGGTAGAAGTGTGGTTCATGCCTTGCTTGAGGTCTTACAGATATTATTGTTGCTGCCTTATGTAGGTCTTACGAGATCGAGTCTGCCCACTCGGGGTCTTACGTCCTCGGATTTTTTAATGAATGGTGATTGGCGATAGTCCCCGAGTTATCAAGGATCTTTCGGCTCGGGAGCCATTGCGATGGAGATGACGATTTGACGGCAGTCCCTAAGCTTATCGAGGATTTTTCGGCTCAGGAGCCATTACTTGCAAATTTAGTGTTGCCTCATCGGGGGCTTATGATTTTGGCGACTCCGACCCTGAGGTCATGCGATTTTTGAAATTTCGACGCCAGTCCCCGAGTGTTCGGGGCATTTTTGACCTTGGAGATGTTTTGTGCTTTTCATGTTGCCTCGTTGAGGGCTTATGATTTTGGAGTCTCGACTCAGAGGTCGTTCAGGCATTGAGTCGTTGATGCCAGACCCGAGTGTTCGGGACGTTTTTTGATAGAGGAGCCGTTTTTGTAAAAGATACCAAGTTTCTCTTGAGGCGTGATATGCTTTGATGAAAAGTATTCTTCAATCACTTGGTACAAGTATACATGCCTTTGGTGTTAGGAGCCTGGTTGTTCTATGCGGACACGGTTCGTTTGACCGTTTGGTCCGGTACATTATTTTCCTATCGGAACCCTGTTCGGCATGTCTTAGCTTCTCCGAGAAGGTGACCTTCAGGGGGGATGCCCCCCAGTATTCGGGGTTGATTGCAAAAGAAGCCTTGAATACTTGTTGAGTTTTCTTTAGGTAGCATATAGGTGTTGCCTCGTTAAAAACCTTGCCGGTAAAACCCTTTTTGGGATGAAAACCCGGTCGAAGGAAAAGAGTGCAACGCATGCTTTTGAAACCTAAGGCCTTCGAGTTGGAGTGTTTTGGCTGCTTTGATCGATTACCTGCACTTAGGTCAGCGTAGAATGTAATTGAAAGAGAAAAAGAAAGTCATACCTCAGTGTGGAGCGCGCCGGCGATGTTTCGACCGTTTGTCCTGAGGACGCGATATGGTCCTTCGCTTTGTTTAGTTCGGACTTAGCCGAGGGCGTAGCTTGCTATCGCTATTTTACTGTTTGATTATCCTTTGGCTCCTTTGAGGGTGGATGCACTGGTGTTGGTGCTACATCATGCACCGCGAACATTTCCCTCGTCGCATGCTGTTCCCCGTAGACGGTTTTAATCCCATCCTTTGTCGGGAATTTCATCATCTGGTGGAGGGTGGATGGTACTGCTCTCATGCAGTGTATCCACGGCCTTCCGAACAAGGCGTTGTACCTCATGTCTCCTTCAATGACATGGAATTTGACATTTTGGGTTACGCCGGGCACGTTAACTGGGAGGGTGATTTCTCCTTTCGTCGTTTCACTCGCCATGTTGAATCCATTGAGGACTCGAGTGGCGGGCACGATTTGGTCAAGCAGTCCGAGCTGCTCGATTACCCTTGACCTGATAATGTTGGCTGAGCTACCTGGATCCACGAGTACACGTTTTATTTGAAATGTATTTACGAGGAAAGAGATTACCAGTGCGTCATTGTGAGGTTGAGACAAGGTCTCAGTGTCCTCTTCGCTGAATGTGAGGGCGTCCTCGGGTATGTACCCCCGGGTTCGCTTTTCTCTAGTGATGGATATTTTCATCCTTCTCATCACGGTTTCCTGTGGAGCATCGATGCCTCCCATGATCATGTGGATAACATGTTGCGGATCATTCGTTTCGCTCTTCTTGGCCGCCCCGGAACTGGTTTTTGGCCCGATCACTTAAGAATTCTCGGAGGTGACCTTTATTGAGTAATCTGGCTACTTCTTCTCGGAGCTGGTGGCAATCCTCGGTCCTGTGGCCATGTGTGTTGTGAAACTCACACATTAAGTTATGATTCCTTTGCGAAGGATCCGATTGCACAGGCCTTGGCCACTTGGCATCTCTGATTTCGCTAATGGCGAACACGATGTCTGAAACGTCGACGTTGAAGTTGTGTTCTGACAGGTGAGGTGCCTCTACTGGCCCCGTGTGCCTATCAAACAGGGCTCTGTTGACGATTCCCCGAGGATTCTATCCTCGATCCATCCTCCGATCATTGCGGGTACGTTGCGCCTCGGGGCGTTCCTCCTATCTTCGATGTATGGCTGGTACCTCTCTTTGTTTGGTTTTGGCTCTTTCGCCAGAAGCCTGCTTGGATATACTGAGCCCGAGGGGGCCCCCAACTGGTCATCCTCGACCCTGATTTTTGATTGGTATCGGTTATGAACAACCGACCAAGTCACGGTCGGGTACTCGACTAGGTTCTGCTTCAGCTGTTTCGAGGCCACCAAGCTTCGTTCGTTCAGGCCTTGAGTGAAGGCCTGCACCGCCCAGTCGTCAGAGATTGGTGGTAGTTCCATTCATTCCATTTGGAAGCGAGATACGAACTCTCGCAGCATCTCATTGTCTCTTTGTTTAATCTTGAAGACGTCGGATTTCCTTGTTGCTACTTTGATGGCACCAGCATGTGCCTTGATTGAAGAATCATCTAACATGGCAAATGAATCTATCGAGTTTGGCCAGGTTGTGATACCACATCATTGCCCCTTTAGAGAGCGTTTCCCCGAACTTTTTCAGCAGGACGGACTCGATCTCGTCGTCCCTTAGGTCGTTACCCTTTACTGCACAAGTGTAGGCGGTGACGTGCTCGTTGGGGTCTGAGGTTCCGTTATACTTTGGGAGGTCGGGCATTCTGAACTTCTTTGGAATGGGTTTCGAGGCTGCTTCCTGTGGGAACGGCTTCTGTACGAACTTCTTTGAGTTCACACCTTTCAAGATCGGGGGTGCTCCTGGAATTTGGTTGACCCTGGAGTTGTAAGTCTCGGCCTTCTTATCATTGGCTTCTATCATTTTCTCGCCCAATTCGATCCTTCTGGTGAGGTCCTCGAGCATCTTTATGATGACGGGATCGGACATCGACCCGTTATTGCTCGATCTCTCTGGTGCCTGTTCGGCCGGGGGAGCTGTCCCTGGTGCTACCGTGCTAGGAGTTTTCTGGTGGCTTTGCAGCTGAGCAATAGCCAGCTTTTGTGCCTGCAACATTTCAAAAATGATATGAAGGATAACCTCTCGTTCTTCCCGGGCCGGGGTTTTCTGGCTTCTTGTTGGTCGCCTTGGTGCATGCTCCTATTAGTGTGGGAGCTTATTTCGACGTGTTGAGCGTCGCACGAGACTTCATCCATCGGAATTGGTCCTGGTGTGTTTTAAAGGTTTCGTGGTGGCTCACCAACACCTGGAACGGCACACCATTCTCTTCGTGGTTCTCAAGGTTATTGTTTACTGAATCAGACATTCCGACCTGAAATCAAAGATCTTTGGACAAGAAAAAGCGTGAAAGATAACTTGTGTTGTGTAATGGAACCAGCAAGAAAATAATCACTATTATTTTTAGCCCCACGGTGGGCGCCAAACTGTTTACCGTGAAAATGGTAACAATAATTAAATTTGACTATGGGACTCTAAAAATACGTGATCTATCTAAATGTCGGTTGTTAAGCAGTTGATGCTATGTATGTGAGACTTAGAAACGAAATAAAGGCTAAGGATAAGGTGATGATCGAACCGATAGGTTAGCAATTGGGCCTCGAGCTAGCCGATTCGGGGGCCTCGAGGTCGATTCCGGGGCTCGACCGTGAGCTATTGAAGGTAATCGAAGTATGACTAACAGTTATAATAAAATCAAAGAAGGCTCTTTATGGCCAATGATAAGCAATAAACGATGAACAATAATGGAGATAATAAATGAGAGCAATAATATCAAGAGAGTATGTAAGAGAACAGAGAGAATGTTGTCTTATATTTCTTGTGGAGCAGCTGAAGCAACCGATTCTTACAAAATGACAAGGACTCCCTTTATATAGGAGGAAAATCCTCACATAGTACAAAATACATTAATTACATATATATGGGGATGGGACGGCTGAATGACGCCCTGATTTGGGTTCAGAGTAGCCTGCTAGACTGTATCGAACCTAGCCTGCGTGCCTTGGGAACTCCCCATTTCCACTATTACCGTGATCATTGCTACCTTGGGTTCGAGTGTTGTCGACCCTCGAGGAAAGGTATTCGGCCGCGGCCTCGAGCCTTCGAGGTGATATTCCGAGTGCCTCAATGACGAGAAATTGGACCCTCCGATTTCACCGTATACAATATTTCTCTCATTTAAGTATGTGTAAGGTAGATGTTACTACAATTTTTGGTAGTAGTAATTTAATTGAAGGCTCTGGAAGAGCTGCTATAACTCTGCCCAAGGGAACAATACTTATCATAGAGAATACAATATTCTCCTCCAAGTCCAAGATGAACTTGTTGAGTTTTAAAGATATCCGCAGAAATGGATATCATATTGAGACAATAGATGAGAATAATCTTGAATATCTCATCATTACTAAAAATGTCTCTGGCCAGAAAAGGGTTATTGAGAAGTTTCCATGTTTGTCTTGTGGCCTGTATTGGACAAGAATTAGTGCAATTGAGGCACATTCTATTGTAAACCAAAAGGTTACNCTGATTTGGGTTCAGAGTAGCCTGCTAGACTGTATCAGACCTAGCCTGCGTGCCTTGGGAACTCCCCATTTCCACTATTATCGTGATCATTGCTACCTAGGGGTCGAGTGTTGTCGACCCTCGAGGAAAGGTATTCGGCCGCGGCCTCGAGCCTTCGAGTTAACCCTGCGGCCTCAAGCCTTCGAGATGATCTTCCGAGTGCCTTAATGTCTAGAAATTGGACTCTCCAATTTTGCCGTATACAGATAGTCCCCGCATTTCCTATAATGAAGCGGTAGGAAACGATTTTGAGTTTCCATTCCGAGGGCATCATTCCGTGACGTCAGCATATTAGAGCATTAAATGCCATGCCCGAAAAGACCGCGCAAGGGTCACCGTCAAATGCGACTATCGAGAAGCCCATGAACCACTATTAGTCTGTCCCTTCTACTGCCAATTCGGTTCTTATAAATGCAACAATGGTTTGATAATTCTTACTTTCTCAACATCTTCAAATTCGCAAAGCTGGACCCATCCCCTTTTGCATCCTTCCCTCCTTCTTACTTTCTTAGAAAAATTTCATCATCATCATGGCTAGAACCTCCAAGACGGTTCCTCGGAAAGACGAGGTTGCCTTTTCATCTCGAACATCTAAAGGAAAACCCAAGGTGATACCCATCTTGGGGCAATGTACTCCCACCGAGCTAGACATGTCAAAGGACTTTATTGTCGACAAAACCTCATCTGCACTGGGCCGATGCGAACATGTGTCTCGAAACATTAGTGTCGTGACGAATGTAAAGAAGGTGAAGGAAGACTGCCGATGGAGGGAGGTAGTGGAGGTGGAGAATCCCGGCCCTGACGAGAACATAACAGATTACAAGGCTGGTTTCCTTCATGTATATACCTACCCGTTCACTTTGGGTCCCATCGATCACTCTAGATCCCCTCCCCCGGAGATAGATCCGGTTAACCTTGATTTCTGTGACAAATATCAAGTGACGCTTGGTCAAATCTATCCTTCTTTCTGGAGGATAGTCTTGATGCTCCGCCATTTCTCCGATGGGGTCGGGGGCGAGACTTTTACCCTCAATCATCTGATTAGGTTGTATAGCCCTCAATTTGATCGAGGTTTGATTAGGCTTCACCACCAATCCAGAAAATTGTTTTTTCTCGAGTATTGACAAGTAAAAGGATCGAGGGTGGATAAGTAGGTTCGCTAGGGTGAGAACCTCGGACATCATTCCGGCCGGGAGGATGCCTTTCCCAGAGAAGTGGAACACACAACGTAAGTATTTTTTCCTCAAACACGTTTTGTGATTTTCTTTCCTTCCTTCCGAAAAAATGACCTCTCTTTGATTTCTGCAGCTGCCGCCTGGTATCCCGAAGTGGTCCTGGACCTGCCAAGATGGATCGAGCGGTTGGATACCTCGTTCCCATATCTTGTCCGGTCTTGGCCCGACCTAGCTAAGAAGTGGTGGGTGGCCAAGAATCATGGTAAAGTTCATTTGCAACCTTATCCTTAGCCTTTATCTCGTTTCCAAGTCTCACATACATAGCATCAACTGCTTAACAACCGGCATTTAAATAGATCACTGTCGCGCCCCCTTTTTCTCGCGAAATCGGGTTTATGACATTTGGTTGGGACAACTCTTTCCTTTTGGGAAAGGGGTTTTGCAACTTTGAAGAGTCGCCACCTAACGATTTTAAGGTGCGTTATGGCACCTATGGGGTTCAACTACAACTATGTTTGATAACCAAAGGACTTGAAATTATCCCAAGGGGAAGGTGTTAGGCACCCCTCAGGAGCTACTAGTGTGGTTCCCGGCCAGATAGTTTTGTGAATTTGTGCAATTAACAAGTAAACAAGTAAAGCTAAAATAATAGAGGGTTTTGAATTTAAATACACAAGTGTTTGGAAACAATAAAAGCAAGGTTTGGAAAAGATTTATAACCTAAGCATGCACGTGAGTGTGAAAAGGTCCTAGGTTTGTTTGTAATATAGATCACATCAATGCAATACCCGATAATCACTCTTCAAAATAGGGGCTACACGTGGTATTAGCGCACCGGTCATCATATCCATATCTACCATTCCCACCCCGTGAAGGTATTAAAGCGCAGATTGGTCTCGACCTCTATTGAATGCTATTACCCGTCCCA
Organism: Nicotiana attenuata; assembly: GCF_001879085.1. NCBI lineage: Eukaryota > Viridiplantae > Streptophyta > Magnoliopsida > Solanales > Solanaceae > Nicotiana > Nicotiana attenuata. The sequence continues at coordinate 38,835,077 of NC_031999.1, forward strand.
TTCCTATCAGTTCCAGAGGAATTTTAGGACTACAACTCCTACAAGAGGGAGGATATTAGGCTGACTCTTGGGTTTAAAGGTAAAAAGGCTAAAGCGACATACAAAAACACATAAGACTGCATTTATAGGGTAAACATGTAAGCAATTAGAAGGCTCATATAAACCTCCGCAAATGATGCATATAAATAGCACAACTTAAACACAATTAAGGTCTGAATTTTAAAAAAATCTTAAATCATGGAATTTAAGTCAAACCCAGATTTATTATATAGCTCAGATAAGAAGTCCAAATCAGGCCTGCCTGTTGGTTGTAGCAATTGATAATTAACAAAGGCGATTCCAGTGTTTATTATTACCTAAGGCTTCCATAGGCGTAACAATGATATCCTATGAGCATGATATCTATATTGATTAAGAAATGCAGTGGAGCAGTGATTAATTTTATACAGGCGATTTGAGATCCTATTGGCATGCTTTCTAACAGTATTAAGGCAGTGTTTGAGAAACTTATTAAAGAAGCGGCAGATTAATTAACTAATCCAATTCAGAATAACAACACGAACTAGACGACTTTTCAAACTAAACTGTTTTTTAAATTCTATAGGCATGATTTCTATTATAGCTATTTAGATCCTATAGGCATAGTATCTTAGTGTGTGAAAGCTCACTTTGGACTTATAGGCATGATTTCTAAGGGAAACGAGTCCGGATACATGCTGTAATGAAAATTGAGCTTCAATTACTTTATATCCTATACACATGATTTCTAGTTGTGTGAAAGTGAAGCATGCAGAATTTATTGTAAACAATAACATATCCTATAGGCATGTTTTCTAACGGACCATATTTGAAGCAAAGTAGACCCTGTAGGCATGTTATCTACCCTTTTAATAGCTAAAATATGCATATTTCCCAGCCCTTTTCACTAGCCAACCCCATAATGTTTACAAATTATTACTGCCCAAAATGATTAAATTACAAACGAAGTGCAGAAATAGGAAATTACAACCAAAGGAAGCCTGATCTGACTTCCTATCTGAGTTATGTAATTAATCACTTAAATGCCAGTGTTTCAAAGCCTTTCTTATACCTGAGTGTGTAAAAGTTCCCTAAGGATCTCAGGGGATCCCGGGCAATGCTTACACCTAGGTTTACATAACCAAATAGAATTAGTGCATTGTGGAAGGGCCAACCCTTATGTGTCCAAGATCAGAGGGAACTCAAGGGTCCCAAGGCAAGGCTCACACAAGAGGGGTAGAACCTAGATTCTAAGAGTATAGTGGAAGTGCAAAACATAATTTGAAAGAGATTTATTAAAATTGGATTGGAAATAGTAAGTGGTAAAGGGTGATTTGAGAACAGTTGTAGTAGTGAAACTTAAACTACACAGAATCAGTAGTCATTCAAAGGGGCGAGGGATCATGGGGATACATTGCATAACCCCAGCGGGGTCTGGTTTGGTCATGCACAGCAATAGCTGATGCTGGCATGGACACAAACCATCCAATGGAACACAAACACATACAGGGGATATGGAGGTTTGGGATTCATAAGGTAGAAAGTACAGAACAAGTGATTGTCAGAGTACACACATAGGGAGGCATTAATTTAAAAGGGAAGGGAACATGTTACGGCATGCTAGCAATGTAACTTAACCGCAGAAACATAAGCGGAAGTAGACAAGAATGAGAAACTGAAGCAACTTAAAGAAAGCATGTTGTTGCTGAGGCTTAAAAATGAACTAGGACATACCAGTGGAGAAGCAAAGTGCAGTAAGAAAAAGAGTAAGCAAGATTCCACTGTCTAGCCTTGGCTTTCAGCCGGCTAGACAAAACAGTAGCACAAGTAGCAGTAAAGAAAGAGAGAGTTTTTGAGTGTAAGTGTGTGTTCTGAACTTAAATTGTTCGTCTTGTTTAAAAGAAGAGAGGGTATGGTATTTATAGTTTTGAAAACGAGTAGAAATTAAGTTAATAAGTAAAGTCTTAATACAAACATAGAAATAATCACAATCAGAATCAATTAACACAAGTACTTCCCATTAATCAAGGAAGTACTGCTCAAACGGTTACTAACAAGGTTAATTAAGGAAAGAAATCAGTTTGAGACAGATTGATTCTTGCCATATAAGGGGGTAGTAAAATATAGAGTATACAATTGAGTCTAGGTACAGAATATATGCTTAATTTTGGGAAAAGATTCAAGGTAAAACATCACAGTAATTAAAGGAGGTGAATCAATCAATTTAAACAGACGAATAAAATTAGGGTTCATAAAAAAAACCTTTTGCAATCAATCGCAACATTGAGGGAGTCAGAATCAATCAAGAAAGGATCATGATTCTGCACCTCGACATATAAATAGAATGAACAGCAGTATCAGACATGCAAGGCCAAACACATTGGTAAAAGAAACAACATAAGCATTCAATAGTAGTAGGAGTAAGCTAGGATTCAGTGGTAACAGAATCAAAAGTGAAGAAAGCGTAGTAACAGGTAAAGAGAGTCAGAAACAAGTGAAGGTATCACAGTAACAAGTGAGGAAGACCTTTTAAGAAATTAGGGCTTCAATTGTAGTCGAGCATAAGAGATGATAAGAACTCAGAATCAGATAAGTCAAACAAGGAAAGGAGAGTCAAAACAAAGAACTTAATCGAACAAATATACACTCAAACAGACAAGGACAGTTTCAGAACTGGATAGGACCAAAAAGACCTAGGGTTTTCCACATGCTGAATCAAGTAGAAGGAATGTATAAACAAGTTGTTTAACATAGTAAATTCATAAAGCAACACCAAAAATCAGAGAAGAGATTTTTAAAAGAAGTTAATAGAAAACCTAATCGTTGAAAAAAATGAAGAGTCATTTTGAAAGAAAATCGAAGAACCTTCGAGAAAACACTTAAGAAGATCGTATTAAGAACATATCTAAGATAGACCTGAAAGAAAAATCGAACAGCTCTTAGAGCTAGGGTTTCAAAGAACCCAGAGAAAATGAGAAAGGCCTTAGAAAATACCGATCTAGTCGGAAAAGTCAAGGATCTGACTTGAACAGCCATGGATGGCCGGAGAAAGATTGGAGATCGAAGTCGAGCAAGGACTGGACCAGATCTTGTCGAGATTCTTCCATGGAATTATTAAAAATATGTAGCCAGTAGACATAGGAGACGAGTACACGTCTAGAAACGCCGTGGGAGACCATGGATTAGGTGGGGATTGAGGTGGATTAGGGTGGTATTGGGTGGCGGCGGCTAGGGTTTAGGTGGTGTTGCAGAGAGAGTTTGAGAGGAAGGGATTCAAGGGCGGTGGGTGGTGAGAAATGATTTAGGGTAAGGAGTCGTTTCGGGTTAAAAATGGTAAGGGTAAACGGTGGCCGTTGATCTGAATGATCAACTGCCTAGATTAAAAGGGGTAGGTGGGGATCCGGGTTTGGGTTGGTTTAATTGAGTTGGGGCCGGGTTTAATTGGGTCTGATTTGGGGTTCAATTTAGGCTACAATTTAAACACAAATGGGCTGTTATTTAAATAGCCAATTTTTCCCTTTTTAAATTATAAAAACTAGTAAATAAATTTCTAAGAATAAATTGAAAGCACCAAAATGATTCACAGCATGTAAATTCCTATTTAAAAATATAGGGCTTAATTATATAAATATATAACACAATTAAATCTTAAAAAGGCTAATATTGGAATTATAGGCAATTAACTTTAAAAAATACTTAGTAAAATTGTAAAAATATGTAAAAATTACTTTAGCCATATTTTGGCATAAATATAAAGATCCAATAAATGAATCATCAAAAAATAATAATTTTGGACATAATTATTGGGATTTTGTAGATGAAAACGGGGAATAAATCAGTTTAAAAAACCTTAAAAATTTTGAAAAAAATAATAAAATGCTTGGACATACTTATATGCATATATATGTTATTTTAAAAATATTTTGCATACAGAAAATATATAGGAAAAAATTGGGTGTCAACAGCTGCCCCTTCTCACCCGGGAAGGATGAAAGAGTTTTCGGTTAAAGATATGATGGCCAATTTTGACTGCGCGAAACGATTTAAAGAGGATTAGGCTGCACCCTAGCTTCTAAGCTGCCTACATATCCCTGGTTTTGTAGGAATCAGGCCATATGTAGTTCAGGATCCGTCGGCGGAGTATGCCGATGGAGACTTTCCAAGAACGGACGCAATATCTAGGGCTGGGTGCGTGGACACCTTACGGGAATGGTTAGGTCTGATATGGCTGCGGGCATGGAGCGGAACCGCTCCCGCCGAGATTGCTGTTGCTTGCCGGTTTACCTGCAAATAAGCAATACAAGCATATATTGTGCTATCTTTGGACGGTTGAGACGACGTCCTTAGACCATGATGTCCTGGGCCATGAAGCGTTTTAATAAAGGATTCGCAGGCTATGAAATGATGTTCTAGGGCTATGAGGATGGTGACTCCGAACCATGATGCCTTTGAATGATGATATGCCAAAGATTGACTGAAATCCTCGGGCCATGACATGGTGTTGTCGGGCTATGAAGATGGTGCCTCCGAACGATGACGCCTTTGGATGGGTTGGCGATATTTCAGCCCATGAAGGATGCAGTAGCATGTGGCGATCTTTCAGTCGTGCAATGTGGTGATCTTTCAGCCGTGCAATGTGGAGAACTTTCAGCCGTGCAATATGGCGATCTTTCAGCCGTGCAATGTGGTGATCTTTCAGCCATGCAATGTGGCGATCTTTCAGCCGTGCAATGTGGCGATCTCTAAGCCGTGCAATGTGGAGATCTTTCAGCCGTGCAATGTGCTGATCTTTCAGTCGTGCAATGTGGCGATCTTTCAGCCGTGCAATGTGGCGATCTTTCAGCCGTGCAATGTGGATGCAGATGGAGGTAGAGTTTAACCTCGGAAGGCAAAATAGTAGCCTTATGCAAGTTGGAAGGCAGAATGGTAGCCTTATGCAATGCAGATGCAGATAGAGGTAGAGCTTAACCTCGGAAGGCAGAATAGTAGCCTTATGCAAGTTGGAAGGCAGAATGGTAGCCTTATGCAAGTTGGAAGGCAGAATGGTAGCCTTATGCAATACAGATGCAGATAGAGGTAGAGCTTAACCTCGAAAGGCAGAATAGTAGCCTTATGCAAGTTGGAAGGCAGAATGGTAGCCTTATGCAATGCAGATACAGATAGAGGTAGAGCTTAACCTCGGTAGGCAGAATAGTAGCCTTATGCAAGTTGGAAGGCAGAATGGTAGCCTTATGCAAGTTGGAAGGCAGAATGGTAGCCTTATGTAATGCAGATGCAAATAGAGGTAGAGCTTAACCTCGGAAGGCAGAATAGTATCCTTATGCAATAAATAAGATAACAAATGGCAGTAGGGTTTTCTTAGCTGACAGCATATTGCGGCGTTGTGATTACTGGTAGCATTGTAATATACAGGACATCACTGGTGTGCGGCTATCAAATGTTGGCAAGTGTAACGGTGAAGAGGGTCGTATTCTTTGAACAATGTTTAACCTCGGAAGGCAGAATAGTAGCCTTATGCAAGTTGGAAGGCAGAATGGTAGCCTTATGCAATGCAGATGCAGATAGAGGTAGAGCTTAACCTCGGAAGGCAGAATAGTAGCCTTATGCAAGTTGGAAGGCAGAATGGCAGCCTTATGCAGATGCAAATGCAGATAGAGGTAGAGCTTAACCTCGGAAGGCAAAATAGTAGCCTTATGCAAGTTGGAAGGTAGAATGGTAGCCTTATGAAAGTTGGAAGGCAAAATGGTAGCCTTATGCAATGCAGATGGAAATAGAGGTAGAGTTTAATCTCGGAAGGCAAAATAGTAGCCTTATGCAATAAATAAGATAACAAATGGAAGTAGGGTTTTCTTAGCTGCCACAATATTGCGGCATTGTGATTACTGGGAGCACTGTAACATACGGGACATCATTGGTGTACGGATAGCAAATGTTGGCAAGTGTAACGGTGAAAAGGGTCGTATGCTTTGAACAATGTTTGTTCCATGAGCGTGCAGTATGTTTTGATGATTTCACAATCTTTGTGCCTGCATCCAAGGAAAAAACGTGAGTTTTGTAAAGGGGGAAAGGTTAGTTCGTATCCCTGCTGGCTTTGCTAGACTCGTTCCATTTTGATCTGTTTATACCATTTATATCATTGGGGTAGCGTTGCTAAACGAAGCAGTTCTAATAATAAACATGCATGATTTTTGTAAAAGTATGACATAAATGTATAGTTAAAATAATTTTTAGATGAACCGACGACTGTGACGTAGTTCGAGACATCGTAACCTCTCTTGCTGCGGAATTTTGAGGGTCCTCCTCAAAATTCTGCCCCGGTTTGATGGGTTGACGCTTTTGACTGTTGCTCGTGCGGCGATCGGCTGAAATTACTTCCGAGTTTTGAGGGTCCTCCTCGAAATTCTGCCCCAATTTCCAATTTCGGGGGGAAATGAAATTTTTATTAAATTGTGACCGAACCCATAGGGCTGCCTACGTATCCCCTCTTAAACGGGAATCAGGTCAGGCGTAGTTCAATTTATGTCATATAAGGAAAGCATAAGGATTACACATAGTAACGTTTGACTGCGTCTGAATTGATCGGCTTTGGCCAGAATTCTCCGTCCATTTCTGTAAGTATGAGGGCTCCTCCCGTCAAACCCGGTGAACCATGTATGGGCCCTGCCAATTGGGAGAGAACTTCTCTTTTGCTTCATCTTGATGCGGAAATTTTTTTTTAACACCAGCTGCCCCGGTGTGAACTGTCTTGGCCTGACTCTTTTGTTGAAGACTCTGGACATTCTGTTTTGATAGAGTTGACCATGGCAGACTGCATTCATTCTCTTTCCATCTATAAAGGCTAGTTGCTCATAACGACTTTTTACCCACTCTGCATTGTCGAGCTCAGCTTCTTGTATGATCCTCGAAGGGAAGTCGTCTTTCGGTCTGGCCCGGTTGAGATCCCGGTAGTCAACACAGACTCTGACTTTCTCATCCTTCTTTGGCACTGGCACAATGTTGGCTAACCATGTCGGGTATTCTACTACCCTGAGAACCTTATCGTTGATCTGCTTGGTGACTTCTTCCTTGATTTTCAAACTCATATTAGGTTTGAACTTTCTGAGCTTTTGCTTTACTGGTGGACACATTCGATCGATTGGCAGTTTGTAAGCCACAATAGACGTACTCAGACCGGTCATGTCATCATACGACCAGGCGAATATGTCCTAATACTCCTTTAGAAACTCTGTGTATTGTTTCTTCTCTGATGGCGATAGGTGAATGCTGATTCGTGCTTCCTTGACATTTACTGCATCTCCCAGGTTAACAATTTGGGTTTCGTCCAGGTTAGACTTAGGCTTGTTCTCAAGTTCTCAACTTCTTTGACAATTTCATCAGGTATGTCATCTTCGTCTGAATCAATGTATGTTTGTTGCGTTGTCTCATTGTATGACACATTCATTTGTTCATCAAGACAAGTAATAGTAATGTTGTATAGGTAAAGTAATGAGAGAAAACGCTATCCATAAATATTAATTTATAAGAAAAATCAAAAATACTTTTGATAAAGTAAATAATTGTTTTGAACATCGAAGATCTTATTGCGGGAATTAAAAATGTGGAGAGAAGATCATTTAGTAAATAAAAAAGTGAATAATGCTTGTTTTAGCCTTGCTACTCCGAGGCTCGTCGGGCTTTGGTTGTCCAGATGGTCCAATTCTTGAGATATGCCCCTCTGCTCACAGCCTGTATGGAAGGGCCTTCCTTCCCCCCATCCTCGAGAATAACACAACAGTCCATATTATTGTCCTCTTCCATTTTGCCTTTGTTCTTGCCTTTAATGGGACTATGATGTTCTAAACGTCAATACCACACAAGAGGGGGGTGATTTGTGTGGTACCCAATTTTCGCTTATCTGAACTATAGAAGGACCTGGTTCTTCTAGGTGTTCCAACTACTGCTGTTTGCGGAATAATAAATACATAAAATAAAGAACACAAAGATTTTTACGTGGATAACACCTGTCTCAAAAGGTGAAAAAACCAAGACCTACTACGCAGTAGGATTTTCCCAAACTTCCACTAAAATCACTGAGCCAAAACATCATTTACAAAAACTCTTTGTAAACCTAAGGATTAACTTTAATCCTGTTGTAGCAACCAGCCTCTAACTGTTGCAACAACTTCAAGTTAACTCTAACATGAATACTTAAAGTACCTATTACAATTGCTTCTAGATAAAGCTGAAAGGTACAATATGAAAACACCTACTACTATTGAACTAGAAATAAAGAAAGACACATAAAACTCTTTATGGAGCTGGTTCTTTAATCTGGTTCATGTAGCTTCAGGTTTGGACACTTGAATCACACACGAACTGCTTGCAAAAAGCCTTGCTGTTTTGCTCTCAGTTCATGTTTAACTTCTGCGTTTTGTGCAACATTTGTAATGTGAGAACATCCTGCAATTTATAGAGTTAGTAGATGAAGAAATAACTAGAGTTCTGATGCAACTCTTCCTTGGTGGAAGAGTTATAGTTGATTTCAACTTCTAACTCCTTCCCTATCTTGGATAGTGTTCTCTTTGATTAAGGAGTCCTTCTCCTTATCAATTATGCAACCTTTTCAATCAGGAAATATTAAATACACCAAGTTAAGCTTATCTCTTTCACATGCATCCCACATGCTTGAATTTGCCCATTTTTATGCACCTGAGGGATGGACCTGGTTCATGTATGAGTTCCTTTGTCAGTCTTCAAAAGTAACCTTTACTTGGGCCAACAGACTAAGAGGAGGAGTGGGTAGAGGGCCCCCTGGATCTTGTGAAATAAGATGATAATGCCAGAGTCCACGAACTAACCTTTGGGGAGGGGAATAACAAAGCAAAAATAAAACAAAAAGGTAACCAAGTTAGTGAGGATTATAAGAAGTATTGCAATATTTAAACACATAGTGCAGGAATGTAAAGCGTGTCCTAATTTGGGGACCTCGTTGTGCCCAAGGTAGGCCTAGCGACAGATTGATTTGGAGAACTTAGAACGCTAAATGCCTCATTTTATTGATAAAAATAAGACGAATCCCAAATTGACAAGAAATAAAAGTCACTAATGGCCACTGGCTTTATTTCATTTTTAAAGCAAAAAAGGTAAACTCCTATCTACTTGGTCCCAAAAGGACATTCCCCAGATTTGGCATCCTCGGCTCCGTCGAACAGCTTTCCCAATTCGCGATGTCCCAGCAACAAGTATGCTCTGGCTAGATGTTCACCTTCTGTCCCTTCAGCGTTTTGACAGTCTTTAATCCTTTTGATGGATATTGGTGACCATGCTGAATCTGGGGACTTCGTGCCTCATATTTCTGCAAGGCAAACAAAGTTAGGCCCTTACCCCCTCCAGACTCGACTATTTAACATCAATAATTAGCATGAAGCATTTAGTTCTCCAAATAAATGCACAGAACGTGATGATGTCCATTTGGATTTAGGGAAACCCAGTGGACTTTTGGACAAGGCTATCTTAAAAAGCTATTGTGCGGACAACACTTTTAGCTTGGCTAGTTTTGACCATGATGCATGCAACAAAAATAACATAGTAAGGTTTCTATGGGGTTTTAGACTGGTACCCTTGAGCGGACAACTCAAGGGGGAAGGCTCGGAACTGTCGACTGCACCACTGATTGACTAGTTTTACCGCAAATATGCCTTTCCGAATTTAGGGGCTAATGATATAGGAAGAGCGCAACCACTCATTATAAGCATTGCTATAGGATTTGTTTGGCACGAGTGGAGTGTGGTGTTGAGCATGATTATGCAATAATTAAAAGCATGTTGACATGTATTTAAACATTAAGAAAGCGATAAATACAGCAGTTTCATAATTTAAAGCAATAAAGGAAAGAAAACAAGGAAGATATGTCAGTCTTGCTTTTAAAGAAGAAATCAAATGCTTAAAGGAATTAAACAGATAATTGCACATAGGGAGAGGTACAAATTCACAAGAATAATCTAAAATGGTAAAAGCCTAATAATCCATAGCAGAGTCGCCATGCTGTCGCGCCCCCTTTTTCTTGCGAAATCGGGTTTATGACATTTGGTTGGGACAACTCTTTCCTTTTGGGAAAGGGGTTTTGCAATTTTGAAGAGTCACCACCTAACGATTTTAAGGTGCGTTAGGGCACCTATGGGGTTCAACTACAACTATGTTTGATAACCACAGATAGGGTAAGGGCTTGAAATTATCCCAAGGGGAAGGTGTTAGGCACCCCTCAGGATCCACTAGTGTGGTTCCCGGCCAGATGGTTTTGTGATGGTGCAATTAACAAGTAAACAAATAAGGCTCAAATAATATAGGGTTTTTAATTTAAATACACAAGTGTTTGAAAACAATAAAAGAAAGGTTTGGAAAAGAGTTATAATCTAAGCATGCTTGTGAGTGTGAAAAGGTCCTAGGTTTGTTTGTAATATGGATCACATCAATCCAATACCTGGTAATCACTCCTCAAAAGAGGGGCTACACGTGGTATTAGCGCACCGGTCATCATACCCATATCTACCCTACCCACTCCGTGAAGGTATTAAAGCGCGGATTGGTCTCGACCTCTATTGCGTGCTATTACCCATCCCATTCCTATCAGTCCCGGAGGAATATTAGGACTACTACTCCTACTAGAGGGAGGATTTTAGGCTGACTCTTGGGTTTAAAGGTAAAAAGGCTAAGGCGACATACAAAAACACATAGGACTGCATTTAAAGGGGAAACATGTAAGCAATTAGAAGGCTCATATAAACCTCCGCAAATGATGCATATAAATAGCACGACTTAAACACAATTAAGGTTTGAATTTCAAAAAAATCATAAAGCAGAGAATTTGAGTAAGACCCAGATTCATTATATAGCTTAGATAAGAAGTCCGAATCAGGCCTGCCTGTTGGTTGTAGCAATTGATAATTAAGAAAGGCGGTTCCAGTGTTTATCATTACCTAAGGCTTGCCTAGGCGTACTAATGACATCCTATGAGCATGATATCTATATTGATTAAGAAATGCAGTGGAGCAGTGATTAATTTTAAATAGGCGATTTGAGATCCTATTGGCATGCTTTCTACCGGTATTAAAGCAGTGTTTGAGAAACTTATTAAAGAAGCGGCAGATTAATTAGCTAATCTATTTCAGAATAACAACACGAACTAGGCTGCTTTTCCAACTAAGCTATTTTTAAATTCTATAGGCATGATTTAAATTATAGCTATTTAGATCCTATAGGCATAGTATCTAAGTGTGTGAAAGCTGACTTTGGACTTATAGGAATGATTTCTAAGGGAAACGAGTTTGGATACATGTTGTAATGAAAATTGAGCTTCAATTACTTTATATTCTATAGACATGATTTCTAGTTGTGTGAAAGTGAAGCATGCTGAATTTATTGTAAAAAATACAAATCCTATAGGCATGTTTCCTAACAGACCATATATGAAGCAAAGTAGACCCATAGGCATGTTATCTACCCTTTTAATAGCTAAAACATGCATATTTCCCAGCCCTTTTCACTAGCCAACCCCATAATGTTTACAAATTATTACAGCCCAAAATGAATAAATTACAAAAGAAGTGCAGAAATAGGAAATTACAACCAAAGGAAGCATGATCTTGACTTCCTATCTGAGTTAAGTAATTAATCACTTCAATGCCAGTGTTTCAAAGCCTTTCCTATACCTGAGTGTGTCAAATTTTCCTAAGGATCTCAGGGGATCCCAGGCAATGCTTACACCCAAGTTTACACAACCAAATAGAATGAGTGCATTGTGGAAGGGCCAGCCCTTATGTGTCCAAGATCAGAGGGAACTCAAGGGTCCCAAGGCAAGGCTCACACAAGCGGGGCAGAACCTAGATTCTAAGAGTATAGTGGAAGTGCAGAACATAGTTTGAAAGAGATTTATTAATACTGGATTGGAAATAGTAAGTGGTAAAGGGTGATTTAAATACAGTTGTAGTAGTGAAACTCAAACCACAGAATCAGTGGTCATTCAAAGGGGCAAGGGATCGTGGGGATACATTTCATAACCCCAGCAGGGTCTAGTTTGGTCATGCACAGCAATAGCTGATGCTGGCATGGACACAAAGCATCGAAAGGAAAACAAACACATATAGGGGATATGGGGGTTTGGGATTCATAAGGTAGCAAGTAAAACAAGTGATTGACAGAGTACACATAGGGAGGCATTAATTTAAAAGGGGAAGGGAACATGTTACAACATGCTAGCAGTGTAACTTAACTTAAAGAAAGCATGTTATTGCTAAGGCTTAAAAATTAACTAGGACATACCAGTAGAGAAGCAAAGTGCAGTAAGAAAAAGAGTAAGCAAGATTCCACAGTCTAGCCTTGCCTTTCAGCCGGCTAGACAAAATAGTAGCACAAGTAGTAGTAAAGAAGAGAGGGTATGGTATTTATAGTTTTGAAAACGAGTAGAAATTAAGGTAATAAGTAAGTCTTAACACAAACATGGAAATAATCACAATCAGAATCAATTAACACGAGTACTTCCCATTAATCAATGATGTACTACTCAAACGGTTACTAACAAGGTTAATTAAGGAAAGAAATCAGTTTGAGACAGATTGATTCTTACCATATAAGGGGATGGTAAAATATAGAGTATACAATTGAGTCTAGGTACAGAATATATGCTTAATTTTGGGAAAAGATTCAAGGTAAAACTCACAGTAATTAAAGGAGGTGAATCAATCAATTTAAACAGACGAATAAAATTAGGGTTCATAAAAAAACCTTTTGCAATCAATCGCAACATTGAGGGAGTCAGAATCAATCAAGAAAGGATCATGATTATGCACCTCAACATATAAATAGAATGAACAGCAGTATTAGACATGCAAGGCCAAACACATTGGCAAAAGAAACAACATAAGCATATAGTAGTAGCAGGAATGAGCTAGGATTCAGTGGTAAAAGAGATCTACTCGAAGCACAGTACTCAATAAGGTAAGGTAGTTACACAGAATCAAAAGTGAAGAAAGCATAGTAACAAGTAAAGAGAGTCAGAAAGAAGTAAAGGTCTCACAGGAACAAGTGAGAAAGACCTTTTAAGAAATTAGGGCTTCAATAGTAGTCGAGCTTAAGAGATGATAAGAACTCAGAATCAGAAAAGTCAAACAAGGAAAAGAGAGTCAAAACAAAGAACTTAATCGAACAAATATACATTCAAAAAGACAAGGACAGTTTCGGAACTCGGATAGGACCAAAAAGACCTAGGGTTTTCAACATGCTGAATCAAGTAGAAGGAAAGCATAAACAAGTTGTTGAACATAGTAAAATCATAAAAGCAACACCAAAAATCAGAGAAGAGATCTTTAAAAGAAGTTAAGAGAAAATGTAATCGTTGAAAAAAGTGAAGAGTCATTTTGTAAGAAAATTGAAGAACCTTCGAGAAAACACTCAAGAAGTTCGTAATAAGCATAGATCTAAGATAGATCTGAAAGAAAAATCGAACTGCTCTTAGAGTTAAGGTTTCAAAGAACCCAGAGAAAATGAGGAAGGCCTTAGAAAATATCGATCTAGTCGGAAAAGTCAAGGATCTGACTTCAACAGCCATGGATGGCCGGAGAAAGACTGGAGATCGAAGTCGAGCAAGGACTAGACCAGATCTTGTCGAGATTCGTCCATGGAATCATGAAAAATATGTAGCTAGTAGACATAGGAGACGAGTACACGTCTCAGAACGCCATGGGAGACCATGGATTAGGTGGGGATTGAGGTGGATTAGGGTGGAATTGGGTGGCGGCGGCTAGGGTTTAGGTGGTGTTGCAGAGAGAGTTTGAGAGAAAGGGATTTAAGGGTGGTGGGTGGTGATAAATGATTTAGGGTAAAGGGTCGTTGTGGGTTAAAAATGGTAAGGGTAAACGGTGTCCGTTGATCTGAATGATCAACGGCCTAGATTAAAAGGGGTAGGTGGAGATCCGGGTTTGGGTCAGTTTAATTGAGTTGGGGCCGAGTTTAATTGGGTCTGATTTGGGGTTCAATTTAGGCTAGAATTTAAACACAAATGGGTTGTTATTTAAATAGCCAATTTTTCCTTTTTTAGATTATAAAGAGAGTAAATAAATTTCTGACAATAAATTGAAAGCACCAAAATGATTCACAGCATGTAAATGCCAATTTAAAATATAGGGCTTAATTTTATGAATATAAAACACAATTAAATCTTAAAAAGGCTAATATTGCAATTATAGGCAATTAACTTTAAGAAATACTAAATAAATTGTAAAAATATGTAAAAATTACTTTAGCCATATTTTGGCATAAATATAAAGATCCAATAAATGAATCATCAAAAAATAATAATTTTGGACATAATTATTTGGATTTTGTAGATGAAAAGGGGGAATAAATCAGTTTAAAAAACCTTAAAAATTATGGAAAAAATAATAAAATGCTCGGACATACTTATATATGCATATATATGTTATTTTGAGAATATTTTGCATACTGAAAATATATAGGGAAAAATTGGGTGTCAACAATCACGTATTTTTAAAGTCTCATAATCAAATTCAATTGTTGTTACCATTTTCAAGGTAAACAAGATCCATCTCTTGATCCTCAGAAAAAGAAGAAAAACAATTTCGAATGGACTCCGGAATGCCAACAAGCCTTGAAAGACCTGAAAAGCTACTTATCAAGCCCCCCTGCTACTATAAAACTTGGGGAAGGTGAATATTTGTTGATATATCTAGCGGTTTTGAAAGTAGCGGTAAGTGCCATTTTAGTCCAAGAGGATGAAGGTATGTAGTTTCCTTTTTATTATGTTAGTAAAATATTGTCAGGAGCGGAGACTATCTATCCACACCTCGAGAAGCTGGCCTTAGCACTCGTAGTCGCCGTTAAAATGCTTAGGCCTTATTTTCAATGCCTCCCGATAGCTATTGTGACAACCTTACCTTGTGGAATATTCTTCACAAGCCTGAGTTATCAGGGCGTTTGGCTAAATGGGCAGTCGAAATAAGTGAGTTTGATATTGAATACAAACCTAAGACTGCGATCAAATCATAAGTTTTGGCCGACTTTGTGGCCAATTTTAATCTTGAGTTAACGACCCTAGTTGCTAAAGAGGCAGTACTGGTGTCAGAAATGACAACTGGAGTTTGGACCTAGTTTACAAATGGAGCCTCTAATGTAAAAGGGTCCGGGCTCTGGGTGGTTCTAATCACGCCCTCGGGGGAAGCCTTGAGGTAGGCCATTAAGACTGTTCTGTTAACTAACAATGAAGCCGAGTATAAAGCTTTGGTTGCAGGACTTGAATTGGCCTAAGGACTCAGCTCTGAGGTCATAGAGATCAAATGTGATTCCCAACCAGTAGTAAACCAGGTGTACGAGATTTTCGATACAAAGGAGGAACGCATGCTACATTATGTGAATATGGTTCAGGCATTGCTTATACGATTTAGGGAATGGTCGATCATACATATTTCGACAGAAGAAAACGTGGAAACGGATGCATTGGCTAGTTTGGGTTCGTCTACGAAAAAGAAAGGATCTGACTCTAGTACTATCGTTCGACTTATTCTTTCGGTACTACAAATGGATGGCTATTGTGAAGTGAATACAACCAACCTAGTCTGGGACTGGAGGAATGAGTCGTCGAATATATTCGGCATGGCAAGTTGCCCGAAGACCCCGAGGCGTCCCGGGCACTACGCACCAAAGCAGCTCATTACTGCCAAATGTACGTTCAATTATATAGGAGATCATACCAAGGCCCTTTGGCCCAATGTTTAGGAGTCGCGCAGGCGGACTGTGTGATGAGAGAAGTCCATGAGGGAATTTGCGGGTACCACTCCGGCGGAGATTCATTAGTACTAATGTTGCTTAGGGCAGGATACTATTGGCCCCGGATCTAATAAGACGCAATGACATTTGTTCAGAAATACGACAAATGCCAACACTATGCACAGTTAGTACACCAATCGAAGTTCTTGCATCTAGTGTTGTCCTCGCGACCATTCATGAAATGGGGGATGGAAATAGTTGGCCCGCTGCCACCGCGTCCCGGAAATGTAAGATTCCTCATAATTTTAACTGACTATTTCACTAAATGGGTTGAAGCAGGTCCTTATAAAAAGATCGGTGAGCGCGAAGTAGTCGACTTCCTATGGAACAACATAATCTGCTGATTCGAAATACCAAAAGAGATTACCTGCGACAACAGACTGCAGTTCATAGGCTTAAAAGTCACAAATTTCTACAAGACTTGAAAATCAAGAGGATTACTTCCTCACTGTACCATCCGAACGCTAATGGACAGGCTGAGTCAACCAATAAGACGATTATCCAAAACATCAATAAGAGGTTAGAACTTACTAATGGAAAATGGCTCGAAGTGTTACCGGGCGTGCTTTGGGCATATTGGATATTGGCATACGCAAGCATGGGAGAGACACCTTTCTCTCTCATATATGGCGTGGAAGTAGGGGAACTGTATATAGTGAAATCAGAGGAGCCGATTTTGTGGCCATTACTAGTAGGGCTCGAGGTAGACTCGAGATATAATCTTGAAGGATTTACAGACATTGAATTCCGAGGTAGCATAGATCGATAGGTATGATGGAAAGATGGGGAGTTCCCTAGGCACATGATTAAAGCTGGAACAGTCTAGTAGGCTAGTCCAATCCTGTATCATGGCATTAAATGGTTGTACCAACCCCATATCTTTGTAATAAATGCATTTGTATTATATTGGGATTCCCCCTTATATATAAAGGGGATCCTTGTCATTTTGTAAGAGAGATATGGTACTCAAGAGACAATACACTACATTCAATACAAGAACATTCTCTGCTCTCTAGCTTGAACATATTCTCTTGGCTTCTTTATTTACATTTGTTGCTTGTATTCATTGTGTTCTATTAATTGTTCTTCATTTGTTGCTCAATATTGGTCATAAAGAGCCGCAATCACAGCTCATATAACTATTAGTCCTTCATCAACCGCCCTTAATTGGGCTTCCGATTCGACCTCGAGGCCCCGTATACGCAAGCTCGAGGCCCCCATTCCCAACTATTCGGGTTGGCTAACAAGCTATCTACAAACTATCGTTTTAATTTCCAATCCTTCGCTTAGCATCTATTGTTTAACAACCGGCATAAAAATAGATCACATATTTTTAGAACTAAAAAATCAAATCTAATTGTTATTACCATTTTCAAGGTAAAAGTTGGCGCCCACCGTGGGGCTAAAAATAATAGTGATTGTTTTCTTGCTGGTTTACTACATAATGCAAGTTATCGTTCACACTTTTTCTTGTCCAAGATCTTTGATTTCAGGTCAAAATGTCTAACTCAGTAAACGCACGTGAAAACAACAAGCTTGAGGACCATGGAGAAAAAGGTGTATCTGTCCGAGGTGTTGGTGTACCACCACAAAACCCTGGGGATGCGCAAGAACCAATTCCCGTGGACGCGATCTCGCGCGACGCTCAACATGTCAAAATAAGCTCCCACACCAACAGGAGCATACACCAAGGAGGTCAATAGGAAGTTCAAAAAAACCCCGCTCAGGAAGAATAAGGGGTCAGCCTGCACGTCATCTTCGAGATGTTACAAGCACAACAACTGGCGATTGCTCAGCTGCAAAGCCACCAAAAAACTCCCAACACAGTAGCACCGGAAACGGCTCCCCAAGCCGAGCCAATACCAGAAAGATCAAGCAACAACGGGTTGGCAGCCAACCCCGCCATCATAAAAAATCTCGAGGGCCTCACAAAGAGGATCGAGTTGGGCGAGAAGAAGATAGAAGCCAACGACAAGAAGGTGGAGACCTACAACTCTAGGGTCGATCAAATCCCGGGTGCACCCCCGATCTTGAAGGGTATAGATTTGAAGAAGTTCGTGCAAAAGTTGTTCCCGCAGGAAGTGGCCCCAAAACCCATTCCAAAGAAGTTCAGAATGCCCGACTTTCCAAAGTACAACGGAACCTCAGACCCCAACGATCACGTCACTGCTTATACTTGTGCGTTAAAGGGCAACGACCTAAAGGACGACGAGATCGAATCCGTCCTACTAAAAAAGTTCGGAGAGACGCTTTCAAAAGGGGTGATGATGTGGTATCACAACCTAGCCCCGAACTCGATAGACTTATTTGCCATGCTAGCAAATTCCGTCATAAAGGCACATGCTGGTGCCATTAAGGTAGCTACAAGGAAGTTTGACGTATTCAAAATCAAGCAAAGGGAGAACGAGATGCTGCGGGAGTTTGTATCTCGCTTTCAAATTGAACGAATAGAACTGCCGCCAGTCTCCAACGACTGTTTAGTGCAGGCTTTCACTCAAGGTTTGAATGAGCGAAGCTTGGTAGTTTCGAAATAGTTGAAGCAGAACTTAGTCGAATATCCGGCCGTGACTTGGTCGAATGTCCACAACTGGTACCAATCAAAGATCAGGGTCGAAGACGACCAACTAGGAGCCCCATCAGGCTCGGTATATCCTAACAGGCTTCTGACAAAGGAGCCAAAGCCAAACAAAGAAAGATACCAACCATACACTGAAGATAGAAGAAACGCCCCGCGGCGCAACATACCTCGCAATGATCGAAGGCTGGATCGAGCAGAACCCTCGGGGACTTGCTAGCAGAGCTGGATTCAATCGGCACACAGGGCCAACGGAGGCACCCTGCCTGTCGGAATACAACTTCAACGTAAACATCTCAGACATCGTATTCGCCATCAGTAAAATCAGAGACACCAGGTGACCTAGGCCCGTATAATCAGATCCTTCTCAAAGGAACCATAACTTAGTGTGTGAGTTTCACTACACATACGGTCACAGAACCGAGGATTGCCGACACCTCCGGGAAGAAGTAGCCGACTACTCAGAAAAGGTCACCTCTGAGAATTCCTCAGCAATCGAGCCAATAATTAGCTCCAAGAAAGAGAGGCAACCAAGAAGAGTGAAACAGGCGAGCCACAACATGTCATCCACATGATCTTCAGAGGTATCGATGCTCCACAAGAACCCATGTTCACGAGGAAAAAAATTTCCATCACCAGGGAAAAGCGAACTCGAGGTTACTTACCCGAGGACGCCTTCACGTTCAGCGACGAAGACATCGAGGCTCTATCTAAGCCCCATAATGACGCATTGGTAATTTCTTTTCTTGTAAATACAAGTCAAATTAAGCGTGTGCTTGTGGATCCAGGTAGCTCGGCCAACATCATCAGGTCAAGGGTGGTGGAGTAGTTCGGACTGCTCGACCAAATTGTGCCCCCCTCTCGAGTCCTCGACGGGTTCAACACGGCGAGCGAAACAATGAAATGGGAAATCACCCTCCCGGTCAACGTGGACGGAACTAACCAAAATGCTAAATTCCATGTCATCGAAGGAGGCATGAGATACAACGCCTTGCTCGGTAGGCCGTGGATACACTGCGTGAGAGCAGTACCATCCACCCTCAATCAAATGATGAAATTTCCGACAAAGGACGGGATAAAAACAGTCTACGGAGAACAGCATGCAGTAAAATAGATGTTTGCGGTGCACAACGTGGCACCGGCACCAAAACCTCCATCGCCGGAAGAGGCAAAGGATATGGAAACAGTAAAGTAGCAATAACAAGCTATATTCTCGGCTACACTTGACTAAACTAGCAAAGGACCCTACCGTGTCCTAAAAGCAACTGTTCGAAGCACATAGAGGTCCAATGCGCCCTCTGCAATAAGGTATAATCATCTCCCCCTTTTTAGTTACATTTCGTACTAACCTGTGTACAGGTATCCGATCGAAACTGCCAAAGCGCTTTCAAACTTGAAGCACTTTCCAACTTGAAGGCCTTGGGTTCCAAAATCATACGTTGCACTCTTTTCCTTCGACTGGGTTTTTGTCCCTAGAAGGGTTTTACCGGCAAGGTTTTTAACGAGGCAACATCTATATGCTACCTAAGGAAGACTCAACAAGTATTCAAAGCTTCTCTTCAAATCAACCTCGAACACTGGGTGGCATCCCCCCGAAAGGTCACCTCCTCGGAGAAGCCAAAGGTATGCTAGATAGGCTCTCAATAGGAAAATGATGTACCGGGCTAAACGGTCGAACGAACTGTGTCCGTATAGAAAAACCGAGCCCTTGACAGCGAAGACGTGTATGCTTGTACCAAGTAATCAAAGGATACTTTCCCCTCCACAAAGCATTTCACATTTTAAAGAAGTTCGCTATTTCTTACAAAAACGGCCCCAGGGCCAAAAAAAGGCCCGAACACTCGAGGACTGGTGTAAAAACTCAAAGCCATATAACCTCCGGGTAAAAATCTTAGAACACGTAAGCCCTCAACAAGGCAATATCAAGTTTACAAAAACGGCTCCAGAAGCCAAAAATGTCCCGAGCACTCGGGGATTGGCTTCGAGAACTAGAAGCCGTCTAACCTCCAGGTCGAAAGCTTCGAAGTTATAAGCTCTCAATGAGGCAACATTAAGGTTACAAAAGCGCTCTAGAGCCAAGAAAACATTCTATGTCTCGGGGAGTGTCGCCAATTGCCATCCCGTCGACTTATCAAAAGCCCGAGACCATATGACCCCATGCGGGCAACCTCGATCTCGTAAGACCTATATAAGGCAACAACAATATTTGTAATACCTCAAGCGAGGCATGAACCATATTTGTACCAAGTAACAAAACTGTAAGACCTCAAAGTAAGGCATGCAAAATTTTATAAGACCTTATAAAAGGCATAATCCCGATCTTAAAGTTAAGGCTATATATCGAACTTGTAAGACCCATAAAAAGGCATACCCTCGATATAGATGCCGAAACTATTTAACTCGGGGACTGAAAGGCTCCGGCCAAACACAATGACTGCGGTCACAAGGCTGTACCAGCCAAACTAACGCGACTCAGGGACGCCCGACAGTCGCTATAAAATCACAAGCCTTCAATTACTTTGAAAGTACTTCAAAAAGAACAGGTTAAACAGGCTACCCTCGACATAGGCAAAAAAGCTACGACCATATCAGCAAACTACAATCTTCGAAGCACTCAGCCACCGAGCAAAACCTCCCGAGGTGCTCGTATATCGCCACGTAACGACTCACAATCGAAGTTTTTATCAAACTGTCGAAGAGTCACGCAAACACAAATTTTAAAAAGTCCTTAACAAGGGAAAAATAAAGCCTATATTAGAGGTCATACCGACCCTAATGCGTAAGAGCCACCGTTGCCAGCCCATATAAAGGGTCGTACCGACCCTGATGCGTAAGAGCCACTGTCGCAAGCCAATATAAAGGATTGTACTGACCCTAATGCGTAAGAGCCACTACTACCAGCCCATATGAGAGGTCGTACCGACCCTAATGCGTATGAGCCACTATCGCCAGCCCATATAAAGGGTCGTACCGACCCTAATGCGTAAGAGCCTAAGGGCCAACTTTAAATTCAAAACTTAGGGGTCAATGAGTCGATTCGAAGCCCGACTCGGAGAAGAAGCCCAAAAAAGTGAACTGAATATGCCCAAGAGCAAAAGCATAAGAGCTTGAACGCCGAATCATACTAAAAGGTTGTACCGACCAAACACGTATGGGCCTATAGGCCAGCCAAACGAGCCCCAGGGCCATACTATAGACCTAAGGGTTCTTCTTTTGGAAACCAGTTCATCTGGCCAACGACCGA
Source organism: Nicotiana attenuata (assembly GCF_001879085.1). Classification (NCBI taxonomy): domain Eukaryota; kingdom Viridiplantae; phylum Streptophyta; class Magnoliopsida; order Solanales; family Solanaceae; genus Nicotiana; species Nicotiana attenuata. The sequence goes on from NC_031999.1 coordinate 38,856,730, forward strand.
CAAATGTTGAAGCAAAAGGAAGTGCATGAAAAATAAAGCCGCAAGCCCTCCTTTTATACGTACGTATGAAAAAATACAAAGCTCCATTTACAATGTTGGCATCATATATAAAATCAAAAAATAAAAACCCATTCTACGTCCCCCTCAGGGTTTATGGCCCGTCGGTCTCTTTCTCTCTATCTTCGGCATCGGACAAAAGGAACATAGCGTCATACTTGTCCGCCTTTGCCCGCTATATCTCTTCCGAGAGATCGAAGTCTCTGGCATGTATCTCCTCGGGGGTTTCCCTCCGAGATTTGCATCTAACATACTCTTTGCTCCTACCCTACCGATCGAGAGCCCTTCTCAGCTCAGCTCGAGTGTCGGCGGCGTCTTGCAAAAAGACAACCACTTTCTTATCAGCCTTGGTTCGGACCTCTTCGGCTTCAGCCCGAGCATCTACAACCTCCGCTTTCATCTTTAAAAGCTCAGACTCGAGCCTCGCAATCATGCTCGTTCGAATAGGGCTCTTTGCACGAGCATTCAAGAACTGCACTTCGAGAGCGGAAGCTTGGCCAAAGCATCCCTCTAGGCCGCAACTTGGGCATCCACCTGAGCCATTAGCTCGTTACACTCATGCTTGACCTGGCCAAACTCTCCCCAAAGTCGTTCCAGGTCATCCGTTTTTCTCCGCAGCTGAAATAAAAGAATATTAGCCTATGAAAGCGGAATGAGGGGCATACATCGACTCAAGGCAAAGGTTGCCTGTCTTTCGAGATAGCTCTCGTAGTTCCGACTCCAATCTGCCTCGTACCACAGGTATTCCAGCTCATCTCCCCTTCTCTTGCAAAGAAGCCTGAGGGATTTCTCCCCTTCCAAAGTTTTTCGTAGCATAGCTTCACGACGAAGCAGCTCAGACTTAATCAAATGCCTGCGAAAAGGGAGCTCAGTAAGAAAAGGAAGGCACGAAACTAAAAAGCCCATACTGACTAGCAACACTCACCATGGAATTGAGCCGCTAGGCCTCGTCAAAAGTCGAGCACACATTTGCTATCTTTGTGTTGTCGGCCCCGGTAAAATTACTCCTGATGGGAGCACGATCGCCCGATATTCCATTAGATCCGCTCAGCCCCTGGCCTCGAATTTCCCGCGAATTGCCTTCGGTAGGGGAAGGAAAAGATGGCAGATGGCCCTCGTCCCTCGAAGTACCTTCAACGGGAATGGGAGAAGGCGGCAAGGGAGGAACTAATTTTTCAAGAGTAGAGGACTCAGAGGTCGCAGTTTTGTCCGACTCGTCTCTTTCGAACCTTAGAGAAAGACTCGACCTGCTGAGAGCATCCTTACCCCTCGAAGATTCCTTCCGTTTGTTATCGATCCTCTGCCCCGAGATTGGCAATCTTTCCTCCTTCCCGTCGGGACACATCCTCATCTCGAAAAGTTCTCCAACACCTGCGTCGACAGAGTTAGTGTGCTATAGAGAAAGTACCTTTCTAAGAGAACAAGCCACTATGCACCTACCATGATGCTTTGCCTCCATCTCCCCTTAGGCAGGTCTCGCCATTTGCAATTATCATAAGACGAGCAAGATGACAACTTACGAGACCACTCCGCCAGGTCAGGAACCTCGTTAGGCAGCTAAGGGATCGCTATAGGAAACAAAAAGGAGAACATCTTCACGGGGCCCGCCTCCACTATGGACAAAAAGGATAAAAAGACAAGTGTACCACTTACGTGTGAAATTCCATTTCTTAAGAAATGGCGGAAACTCTCCAGGGATAACATCGACTATTCATACCCGAACGAATCGACTCATCCACCCTCGGTCCTCGTCTTCCTCATCATTAACAGCAGGGGGCCGAGTGGTTCGACGTCGCAGAGTAATCAAGCCTCGATAATGCAAAGGCCGGTATAACCTAATGAGATGACTAAGGGTGAATTCGAGTCCGGCCTTATCTGCAAAATATCTTATCATCAGCACTATCTTCCAAAAGGACGGATGAGCCTGGGCCAAGGTAACCTGATACATCCTACAAAACTCGAGCACGACCCTATCGAGAGGGCCCAATGTAAAAGGGTGCGTAAATACGTTAAAAAAACCCTCAGCATGGGCCGTAATGCTTTCCTCCGAGGAAAGTACCTGCAGCATCACTTCTCCACCCCATCCACAGTCTTTTCTGACTGCCTCGAGACGCTCCTTGCCTATCGAGGAGATAAACCTCGATGCATGCTCCGGGCGGCCCGGAACATTGGGAGGTTTCCCTAGCGTGGAATCCCTCCTCGTGAAGAAGCACCTCGATGATAGCCTGATGGACGCCGACGGTGTACCACTGACCGAGTGCGAAGCTAGGACAGAGCCCTCCTTTCCTTTGCAAGCGGATTTGGGCATAGCAGCCATGGCTATGGTGAAGCAAAGAAAGGGGGAAATGAAAAGGCTTTGAGTTGAAGGAAATTTGGCGCATGGAAGAAAAACCCTATAAAAAAGATAGTCGCTCAGTGCAATGGTATTTCCAAATGGAGGAAAAACAAGTACATATATAGAGCAGGTGTCTATTGATCGCCTGCCCTAGAGACCAATGGAATCTGATCATGTCAGTACCGCTTTTCGGGAAATATGCCGGTGGAGCCACCTCGGTCGCTGTTGATACCCAATTTTTGCCTATATATTTTCTACACAAAATGCTTTCAAAATAACATGTACATGCTATATAAGCATGCCCAAGTGTTTTGGTATTTTTTTCCTAATTTTTAAAAGATTTTAAAATCAATTTTTTATCCATTTTAGCAATGCAAAAGTCAGCAATTATTCCCAAAACTATCAATTTTGGTGAATAATTCATTTTATTCTCATATTTATACCAAAGTATAGTTAAGGTGATTTTTGTATATTTTTACAAATTTATCTGGTATTTTTAAAAAGCTAAATTACATACAATTACAATTTTGGCCTATTTTAAGATTAATAGCATTTCTATAATTGTAAAATTGGTTTTAATATTTTTTAATTAACATTTATATATTATTAATTGACTAAGTACTTTTAATTTGCTTTTAAAATCATTTTTATAAAATAAAAGGGGTAAAACTGGCTATTTAAAATTTGGCCTCATTTCGTTTCAATTGCAACCCATTTGCATTTTGATTATATCCACATTAACCCCCCCCCCTAATTGACCCAATTTGAATCCCAACAGGGCTAGACCAATTCTTTATCCTTAACCCATTTAACTACCCGACCCAAGCCTCCTTTAATCCAGACCGTTGATGAATCTGATCAACGGTCACGATCTCCCCTTTTCATTTTTAGTTCCCCAAACCATACCCTATTCCCCTATTTTGTTTAGTCCACCGCCCTTGAATACTCTCCACTCTAAACACTCTCTTGAAGGTTCTTCGGAACCCTAGCCTATCTCCGACCCTTTTGCATCGTACTCTCATCGGAATCCATGGCTTCTCAGGCCATGAATGGTCTATACTCACCCCTCTCCACCATTAGAACTTGGGAGTTCGAGGTTCTGAAGTTTGACTTCGATTGTTCTCTCTCAGATCTTTGGTTCCATGGCTTCTCCGGCCATGCTCCGGCATATTCAAGCACAAGAAGCCTGATTCCTGACCTCTTCGACCCAGGATCTGACTTTTCCAAGCCTTTCTCATTTTTAGGTTTCTCCGAAACCCTAAGTTGTTCGAGGTTTTTCTCTATTTATTTTCTTAGATCTATGGTATGTTTGTGTTCTACTGGACCTCTAAATTGTTTTCCCTAATTTTCTTTTCAAAATTGTTTATTTTCGATTTAGGGTTTCTGAAAGGTTTTCAAAAAAATATCTTTTTGATTCTTGCTATTCTTTCCTTTATGTGTGTTTGTCTATACTATGCTCGTATATTTTCTGTTACTACGCGTGTGTTGTTCTTCTGCCTCTTCTTTTCCTACTATACATGTTACTCGTATGCTCTGTTACGCGGCGCCTTCCTGAGATTCCTTGGAAGGGCGACGTAAGGCTAGGCAACTGATGTCAGTGCAGTTGCTGTCCGCCAACTGAGGTCCCCTCCGTACGCTAGACGAGATTGTCAGTGCCGTACGGGAAAACCAATGTCAAGAGCATTGAGAGAACAGAAATGAGAATTCAGAATGAAAGAAAGCTTGATTGCATTAATGAAAGCTATTACAGAAAAGCAACGCGGTGTCGAGGGGGAGAGACACCAGTATAGAGAATTGCTTGCTTGCTAGAAAGTTTTGATTACACCATCCCCCCTAATAGTACTTAAAAAAAATAATCCAAAGTTACAAGACTAGACTTGACTAAGCTAGAGAAACATAATGGAAGTACATGAAATAAAACTACTCTATATTTACAATGAAAATGACTTAGTTTTCTATAAGGCAGCAGCAGGTCCGTTGTCAGCAGCACTGTCTTTGGCATCACGGTCTGCGCGCGCGGCGTTGTCTGCGCACGCGGCGCTGTTGGCTTCTGCCTGCGGCTTGGCGCTCGCGAGGGATATCGGTGGGGTGACAGAGGCACCTGCGCGCTTGTCACTTGGCACGGCCAAGACCACGGGGCCGTCCGTGGCGCTAGGCATTGGGAGGTTCGCTAGGACGCCATGGGGCGCGCCCAAGGGGTCATGGGGCATGGCTGGAAAGCCGCCCATGACATTCTCCCCCACCTGAGTTGGTGACGTCCTCGGCGCCTTACTTGCAAAATAATCTTCAATGAGGCTCTTGTAGGCTCTAAGGTTTGTTCCCCTCTCCCAAGTATTCTCTTCTGCATCACAGCCCTGCCATTTCACCAAAAACTCTTGGTGATCTTTCCTTGAGGCATGAATCACTCTGTCATCAAGGATAGCATCAACACGCCTTTTCCCGGTTGAATTGGGACCTCGAATACTGGGTATTGTGAGCTGGCTCCTTGAAGGATCCTCCGTGTCTTCCCGAAAAGGTTTCAGGAGACTGACATGGAAGACAGGATGAATTTTCCACCAAGCTGGGGTATCCACCCGGTATGCAACCTTCCCAATACGCTTTTCAATGGACAAGGGTCCAATGTATTTTTGCAATAGGCGAGGGTCATGGACCCCTGCAAATAAGTACCGCTTTGGAATTTTGACCATCACTTTGTCTCCTACTTGATATTCAACAAAGCGACGATTCTGATCAGCATGCCTCTTCATCCGCTTTTGGGCTTTGACAAGATAGCTCCGCACTATCTCCAAATTCCGCCTCCACTCTTTTGAGAAGCTGGCAGCTCGAGGAGATTTAGCCATGTTTGGTGCATTCACAGTGTGTGGGAGTAGCGGTTGCTGTCCGGTAACAATTTCAAAAGCGCTTTTGTTGGTACTAGAGCTCTTTTGTGAATTGAAACACAGTTGAGCAGCATCCAGAAGCTTCACCCAATTCTTCTGCGATCCGGTTACAAAGTGGCGGAGATATTCCTCCAACATACCATTGAACCGCTCCGTCTGGCCATCAGATTGCGGATGAAAACTTGAGCTGTGACTCAATTTTGACCCAAGGCACTTGAAGAGTTGGGTCCAAAAGTTGCTAGTGAAGCGTGAGTCGCGGTCACTAACAATGTCTTTGGGCAGGCCCCAATATTTGACGACATGAGAGAAGAAGAGTCGAGCTGTATCTTCTGCTGATATATATTGTGGGGCTGCAATAAAGGTGGCATACTTGGAAAACCGGTCCACCACAACCAAGATGGTTGTGAGATCTCCGACCTTGGGCAATCCGGTGATGAAATCCAGGGAAACGCTTTCCCAAGGTCTCTTTGGGACAGCGAGTGGTTCCAAGAGTCCCGCTTGTGTCAAGCGGTCCGACTTGTCCTTCTGGCATACTAGACAAGTCTTCACATACTGAGCGACATCATCGGCCATTTGAGGCCAATAATAGGCACGACGAAGTAACGCCATGGTGCGTTCTTCACCGGGATGGCCGGCCCACAGAGTATCATGACATTCCGCTAGAAGAGTCCTCCGCAAATCTCCTCCTTTAGGAACATAAAGTCGGTTCCCTTTTACTTTCAGAAAACCATCTTCCATGTAGAACTGGCGAGTCTTGCCCTGTCCTACCAAATCAACCAAATACTGAGCAGCAGGATCCTTGATGAGTAGATCCCGTATTTGGTCCTTGATGGATGTGGCTACTTCGCTCCCCCTTAGGGTGGCGAGTAGGCACACCGATGCTAGATCAGCTCTCCGACTGAGCGCATCAGCAACATGATTGGTCTTTCCACTGCGATACTCCAAGTTGAAGTGGAATTCAGCTAGGAGTTCCTGCCACCTGGCCTGTCGACCGTTCAGCTTCGGCTGGGTCATGAAATGGCTAACAGCTGTGTTGTCTGTCTTGACCACGAACGGGGTTCCCAGCAGATAGTGCCTCCAGAGGCGCAAGCAGTGGACGACAGCCAATAATTCTTTCTCATGGGCGGCATAGCGCCGCTCTGCATCCTTCAGCTTCCGACTCTCGTACGCTACAGGGTGCCCTTCTTGTAGCAGGACTCCGCCGAGTGCATAGTCAGAAGCATCTGTTTGTACCTCGAACGGCTTGGCCAAATCAGGAAGGGCCAAGACGGGACTACTAGACATAGCCGCTTTTAATGTGTTGAAGGCCTCTGCTTTCCTTGGTCCCCAATCCCAAGGTGTGACCTTTTTGAGGAGTTCTGTCAATGGCACTGCGATAAGTGAGTAGTTCTTCACAAACCGCCGGTAGAAGTTGCATAGGCCAAGGAACGCCCTCAAGGCGTGGACATCCTTAGGTGGCGGCCAATCTGTGATGGCCTGGATTTTCTGTTGGTCCATCTTGATGCGTCCTTCCTCGATGACATGTCCAAGGAAATCAATTTGCTTCTGAGCAAAGGAGCACTTGGATAACTTTACATATAGTTCATGTTCTCGCAACCGAGCTAGGACCTTCCGCAAGTGTACTAGGTGTTCTTCCAATGTCTGGCTATATACCACAATGTCATCTAAGTAGACCACCACAAATTCGTCGATGTACTCTCGGAAGACTTGGTTCATGAGAGTGCAAAACGTAGCAGGGGCGTTGGTCAAGCCGAATGGCATGACCAGGAAGTCGTACGACCCATATCTTGTCACACAAGTCGTCTTGTGTTCATCACCCTCTGCAATCCGAACTTGCCAATAACCTGTCTTCAGATCTATCTTGGTGAATACCGTAGCACCACCCAGTCTATCAAACAAGTCCGCCATTAGGGGAATAGGGTACTTGTTCTTCATGGTGATTTTGTTTAGAGCTCGATAATCCACACAGAGTCGCAGGCTGCCATCATGTTTCTTTTGGAATAGAACAGGGGACCCATATGGGGACTTGGAGGGTACAATGATCCCTGTATCTAGCATTTCCGTCAATTGTCTCCGAAGCTCGGTGAGTTCGGGTTGTGACATTCTGTAAGGCGCCCGGGCAGGTGGCTTCGCGCCCGGCACCAACTCAATTTCATGGTCCACAGTGCGCCTAGGCGGGAGCCGCTTTGGCATGTCTTGTGGCATGACATCTTCAAACTCCAGTAGTAACTCCTTCACGGGTTCAGGAATGGGACCCGAGGAGCGTTCTATATCTTCAATGCAGAGGGTTGCCAGGAACGTAGGTTCATTCCTTTTGACCCCCTTCTTCAACTGCAAGGCCGAGATGTTCTCAACGGCCATCTTCATGGGCAGGCACGGGATAATGCAGGGCTTGGCCCTATTGGTACCCATCATCAGTAGCATGTCTGCAAATGGTACAGGCATGGTGTTGGTTTGCCTTAGGAATTCCAGCCCAACAATCAACTCGAAGTCATCTATGATCACCACTCGCAGGTTGAATTTTCCTTCGTAAGGCCCAAGCTTCACCGGTACTTCTTTAGCTATTCCACCCATTGGCTGGGAAGGTGAGTTGATAGCCTTGACGCTACCTTTACCTTTCCCTACAACTAGTCCAAGGCGCTCCACCTGAGTCGAGGCTAAGTAGTTGTGGGTAGCACCCGTGTCTATCATAGCCCGAATGGGCTTGCCATTCACCTTCATCTCGACGAACATTAAGGTCCTCTCTTGTTTAAGAGGAGTCTATTCATTCGCCTTCTTTTTCCCTTTCCTGGTGACGGGACATGAGTCCTTCTTCTTACGAATACCAGCACTGGTCTCCGCTAGTGCCTCAGAAATGGAACCCACAATTGCATTGAAGGGACCTACTGGTTCAGTCTGGTCCGCATCGTCTGAGTCGTCATCAGTCCCATCATCAATAGCCTGATAGGCATTCATCTGTGCATGTGGGCACTCATTGTTCCAATGTGGACCGCCGTAATCTGAAGGAGGCTTTCTCGCCCGATCATTGTTGTTTGACGCAGCACTGTTGCTGCCGGAGGAAGGAGCTCTAGATTTGTTTGCGTTCCGATCTCCCCCATTTTTGCTAGGACCACCACTGCTGGGCTGGCCCCCTTTGAACCCTGCTCGGGCCGGCGGCTGAGGCCTGTCCCTTCGAGCTTCCATTTGATAGTCCCCAAGGCATTCAGCTGCTTGGATTGCCTTGGGAAGGGAATCTACCCTTTGTCTCTGTAGCTCCACGCGGGCATAAGGTTTCAACCCTTCCATGAAGGTGAAGAGTTTGTCCTTATCCCCCATGTCGCGTATGCTGAGCATGAGTGCGGAGAATTCTCGCACGTAGTCCCGCACTGATTTTGTCTGGCGGAGCTCCCGTAGTTTTCTCGTTGCATTATATTCAACATTCTCGGGGAAGAACTGCAGGCGTATAGCTGCCTTTAGTTCGGCCCATGTCTCGAGAGCATCTTCACCGGCCTTGATGGCTTCGTACTTCACACGCCCCAGAGTTTAGCATCACCCTGAAGATACATGGCAGTAGTTGCTACCTTCTTAGCTTCCTCTAGATCCCCAACAGCATCAAAATACTGTTCGACGTCAAAGATGAAGTTTTCCACTTCCTTGGCATTCCTAGCTCCACTGTATGGCTTTGGCTCAGGAATTTTCAGCTTCTTTGTCGCGGAAGCGGAGTTCACAGCACCTCCGATTTGGTTTCCACCTCCTCGGAGTAGGCCCTGTAAAGCAGAGTTGACAACATTGAGTTGGTCTGTCAATTTGTCAATGGTTTGTTGCATGGCAGTCACCTTTTCTGCCTCTTGTGCCCTGTGGGCTAAATCCTCGGTGCGCTCCTGTTGGAGCCCCTCGAATTTCTCAAAGATTTCGGCTGCCTCTGTGGCTGCCGTCTGCCGGTCTCCCTCGGAGTCGCGACTGATGTTTTCAACGTCAACTTCGACCTGAAGCACCCTGCGGTCCAGGTCGTCCAACCTTTGCAGTAGGCTGGTTCTTAGTTCAGGCACCGTATCCATAATAGGCCGCAATACCTCAACCGTCCCTTCGAGGGCCGCAATGCGGTCCCCATGATTCACCATGGTCAGAAATGGTGGTATGTCAATACGTTCCCTCGTCCGATGTCGAGCCTGGGCTCTGATACCAACTGATACGCGGCGCCTTCCTGAGATTCCTTAGAAGGGCGACGTACGGCTAGGCAACTGATGTCAGTGCAGTTGCTGTCCGCCAACTGAGGTCCCCTCCGTACGCTAGACGAGATTGTCAGTGCCGTACGGGAAAACCAATGTCAAGAGCAATTGAGAGAACAGAAATGAGAATTCAGAATGAAAGAAAGCTTCATTGCATTAATGAAAGCTATTACAGAAAAGCAACGCGGTGTCGAGGGGGAGAGACACCAGTACAGAGAATTGCTTGCTTGCTAGAAAGTTTTGATTACTTGATCCCCCCTAATAGTACTTAAAAAAAATAATCCAAAGTTACAAGACTAGACTTGACTAAGCTAGGAAACATAATAGAAGTACATGAAATAAAACTACTCTATATTTACAATGAAAATGACTTAGTTTTCTATAAGGCAGCAGCAGGTCCGTTGTCAGCAGCAGTGTCTTTGGCATCACGGTCTGCGCGCGCGGCGTTGTCTGCGCACGCGGCGCTGTTGGCTTCTGCCTGCGGCTTGGCGCTCGCGAGGGATATCGGTGGGGCGACAGAGGCACCTGCGCGCTTGTCACTTGGCACGGCCAAGACCACGGGGCCGTCCGTGGCGCTAGGCATTGGGAGGTTCGTTAGGACGCCACGGGGCGCGTCCAAGGGGTCATGGGGCATGGCTGGAAAGCCGCCCATGACAACTCACATGCTAATCCTTGTTATGTTACTCTTCTACTATATGTGTTTACTGTCGAGTTCTTTGATTTTGTTTGCTTTACTAGACTCTGTTTATGTACTTGCTAAGCATGTTTCATCTATTGTGGCTTAAGTTTACACCACCTCTCTTTTCCTATGAACTTGATTAAGCTTCCACTTTTCTAAAACATGCTCTTTTATGCTCTTAAATCAGCTTTCCTTCTTTGTTGTTTCAAACCTGCTATCCTATTTGTTTTGTTTCTCATGTGGCTCTGAAACAGACCTTTGAGTCTGTTTCAATGGCTTGCCTTCTCATCTCTATATCTGATTCGATTTGAAACCCTAGGATTTGGGGTTTTCTTTGGCAAGTTTGATTTGGTGTTTGGACTAGGGTTCTGCATTGGAACCCTGGACTCTCAGACTCACTATGTGTCTACATACTGAACTTGTTTTCCCTTTGCTTATGATTCAGAACCTTTCAATATTAGACTCTTTTCTAAGTAACATGACGACCCCTTATGTTTGAGTTGTCTGCTTTATATATGAGAAGTTCTTCTTTCAAAAAAGATTTTGCCAACTACTAATTTATTCTCAATTCCTTTAATGGGGTTTGACTGATTGTTATTGATTTTCTCTAATTGAACCATCTTTACTTTTTCTCGACTTGGTTCATTCAAACAAAGCCTGCCACTTTGATTTTACTGGCTGTTTGATTGATTCTGTTTCCTTATTTCACACAAACCGTGTACCATTGGACCATTGCCTCAAATAACTTCTATGTATTTATCCTTTATTGTACTGCCTGGAAAATATTTTTTCAAATCCCTTTCCTTAATTGTTTTTACCCGTTTGAAATCAGAATCCCTTAATTAAAGGGAGATTGATTTCAATGTTATTTCCTTACCTTGTTCTTAATTGTTTGTTGCACTATAAAAGGGGCTCGACCCTTCAGCACTAAAACAACTTTTGAACTTTTGAATCCTAAGTTCAATACTCATACTCTCACACGCATACTCTCAATCACAATACTCTTTCAATTCTCTACTCTCTTCTGAGACTTTTGTACTGCTTTGCTTGCAACTTGGCTTTTCAAGACTGCTGTTTTACTTATTTGTTTTCCCTAGAACTAGTATGTCCCAATTTAATTTCGGCTCCTTCCCTATGTGTTTACTTTATAGTTTCCATGTTCTGGTTTACTTTGTTGTTTATACTCTGTATTAAGCATGTTCTTTCTTTTATGTTTATTGCTTGCTATAAAATCCCCATACCTCATTCCCCTATTTGTGTTGAGTTAAAGTTCATGGCCTGGCCGCATCCAAATTGCTGCCCAGGTCTGAACCTGACCTTCAATAGGTCTTAACTCCCAAACTCAAGCTGACAGACTGGTCAGGGGTGTGCCAGCATCCTAATTGCTGGGCATGACCACTAGTTTTGTCATGGATTTCCCTAATTTCCCCTCTATTGCACTTACACTTATTCTAAGACTCTAAGTTCTGCCCCCGTCCTATGAGCCTTGCCTTGGGGACCTTGAGTTCCCTCTGAACGTAGACATTTGGAGGCTGGCCCTTCCAAAATGCACTACAATCTGATCCTGCAAATGTAATTGGGTGTGAGCACTGCCTGGAGTTCATGAAGCTCCTTGGAACATTGACACACCTAAAGGATTAGAAAGGCTTTGGAAATGTGATCTTTGGAACTTGGTTTATCTCATGTTTCACACTAGGAGTCTGAATTAGGCTCTCCTTAGTTGGAACTTCAATTTCTGATGTAATTTTTTCTTTTATTTTTATTTTTCTTGATTCATTTACGTTGTAATAATTTGTTATAACTATTGGGGGTGTATAGTGAAAAGGGGAGGGTCACTCATGTTATGCATGTGGGTAGACATCATGCTTTAGGTATTTATTTATGCTATCACAGCCTGTTTTTTCGCTTGTGCATCCACATATAGAAATCCTGCCTATAAGTTTATGCATATACATATAGAAATCTTGCATATAAGTTGTTTCATTAGTGCATTAGAAATCCTGCCTATAAGTTGTTACATTACTGCGTTAGAAATACTGTCTATAAGTTATGCATTTCATTAGAAATGATGTCTATAAGTCTCTGCACTTCTGCATATAGAAATCATGATTATAAGTTTCCTGCACTTCTACACATACACATGTCATTAGGCAAACAATCCATAGGTTAAAAAATAATCAATTGCATCATAGATACCATGCTCTTAGGATTCCTGCACTTACATAACCGTTTTAGAATCAATAACGCTTAGAATTCATGCTTATAGGAGCAATCGTTTAAATCTGATTCACCCGCAAAGTCTAAAATCAGTAATAATGTTGTTAACATCCGCAGAATTGGTTTATTTCTAAAGTCAGTAATCTTCTTTAAAATTAATTTCTATTTGCTCTTCCCCTAACTGCTTATGTGTTCTTGCTTGTCGCCTTAGACTTTTTATCCTTTTAAACTCTGAAAAGCCCCAATTCCCTTCCCTTTTAGGATTAGTAGTCTCAATGCCTCCGAGACTGATAGGATCAGGACGGGTAATAGCATGCAATAAGTAACGACACTATTCCGCGCTTTAATACCTTAAACGGGGTGGGAAAGAGTAGACATGGAGATGATGATCACGTGATAACACCACGCGTATAATTGGTTATCGCGTGTTGCGTGGATGATCCATGTTATTTATAAACCTAGGATCCCCCTCCCTCCATATGTGCTTACGTTAGTTTTCCAGTTCTTTAAACTTTGTATTTCACTTTAATTCAAACCTCTTTGGAATTACCAGCATTGTTTTCTTTTTTTAAACTTCCGCCCATTTTACTTCTTTGTCTGATTATTTGCATTCGTTACTTGACCCTCAGTTTTCTACATTTATACATTCTTTTAAATAAACATGAAACCATCTATTCCCTAACTTCAGCATGCTTATTTAACCTTAATACAATCCTACTTGTAATCGTTATGTGAAGTTGTCTTGTATGTTTATTCGCTTTAAAGTCACAAATTGTAGCATGGCCGGGAACCACACTAGAGGATCTTAGGGGGTGCCTAACACCACCCCCCTGGGATAATTTCAAGCCCTTACCCGTTCTCTGGTTCTTTTCCTTTTTTTTTACTCCTTGGTGTCCTAATGCACTCAATCATTAGGTGACGACTCTTCTAAATATCAAAACCCAAATTCCCAAAAGGGATAGAGTTGTCCGCCCAAATGTCGTAAACCCGATTTCGCCTTTAGAAAAAGGGGGCATCGACAGCATGGCAACTCCGTTGGGGATTTCTTTAAGGTGTTTACCGTTTCATCCTATTTGTGACTTCATGCTTCTTTACATGTCTTTAATTGTTTTTAAGTATTTATTCCTTCTTCTACTGGGAAACTAACTTGGTTCTTTGTTTCTTTTCTTTAATGCTTTCTTTTATCGCTTTCCTTCAATACTCTTGTAATTAATGCAATTATTGTAACCATTATTTTATGAACGTGAAAGTACATGACAATTTGTTAATTTTTGTATTGCATTTTTTCGACATCATATTCCACTCGTGCCAAACAAAAGACCTTAGCAATGCTTATAATGAGTGGTTGCGCTCTTCCGATATTATCACCCCTAAATCCGGCAAAGGCATATTTGCGGTAAAACTAGTCAATCAACGGTGTAGTCGACGGTTCCGCACCTTTCCCTCTTGAGTTGTCCGCTCAAGGGTACCAGTCTAAAACCCCATAGAAACCCTACTCTATTTAATTGTGCATGCATCATGGTCAAACCTAGCCGAGTCAGTTTTGTTGTCCACATAATGACTCTTTAAGATAGCCTTGTCCAAAGTCCACTGGGTTTCTTTGAGACCCAAACGGACCTTACCACGTTCTATGCATTCATTTGGAGAACTAAATGCTTCTTATGCTAATTATTGATGTTAAATAGTCGAGTCCGGTGGGGGAAAGGGGCCTAACCCTTTGTTTTGCAGAAGTGAGGCACGAAGTCCCCAGATTCGGCATAGTCACCAACATTCACCCCAAATTGCTAAGCTGGTGGAAGGATCTCCATTCCAGCAATCAAACTCTTCTCCAGAAGTATCTAGGAAACCTTCCTTCTCTCATAGACATTCAACCCAACAACAAAATCATAGAAGCTGCAACTCTGTTTTGGGACTGTGATAGGTCGGTATTCCGGTTCGGAGACATTGAGATGACACCTTTTCGTGAGGAGATAGGAGGACTAGCTGGGATACCATGGGAGACTCCGGGTTTGCTAATGCCGGAAAATCATAAGGGTAGGGGTTTTCTTAAGATGATGGGTCTAAAGAAGAATCCTGACTTGATGTGTTTGGAGAAGTCTTACATTCCCTTTGACCATTTGCATTAAAGGTACGGTCATAGCAAATCATACCATACCTATCCGGACGAGTTCGCCATCACCTTATTGGGGCACATCCACCGAAGGGTATTTGTGTTTATGTTCTGTTTCTTGGGGATGATAGTTTTTCCGACAAAGAAAGCGAGAATCCATACCAGACTGGCCATCGTCACCAAGACCTTGATGGAAGGAATTATACCGAGCCCTAGAAAGATGTCAACAAGGGGCCAAACATTTCGAAGGATGTAATTTGCTACTCCAACTATGGCTTATGGAGCACCTCCAAAGGGGTGAGTACCGGCAGGAAATCCATCGTAGAGACAGGGATGATCATATCGCTTTTCATCACCCAAATCGGATGAATTATATGCCCAACACTGTTCGCCCAACCAGAGAATGCTAGAGAATGGGTCGAGCTATTCGACAATCTTACTGAAGACCGGGTGCAATGGATGTT
>NC_031999.1:38872364-38899580 GCF_001879085.1 Nicotiana attenuata
TGTTTATTGTCGGAATTGCTTTGTTTAGCAACGCTACCCGAGGGTACCTACAGTATCACCATAAACAGAGCCGAGCCAGTCAAGCGAAGTCCACGGGGATACGAACTAACCTTCCCCCTCTACAAAACTCACTATTTTTCTTTGGATGCAGGCACCCAAGTCGCAGATCATCGAATACATTTATACACTCATATTTTTCGGGAATACGACTCTCAGAACCATCACCTATTTACATTTGCTATCCGCACACAACATCCCCAGTAGCTACAATATCAATGTCAAATATTAGCTATCAGCTATCAGCTAAGAATTTTTCATTATTACTATTCATCTTTCATCTTTTGCATAAGGCTACTATTCTGCCTTCCGAGGTTAAGCTCTACCTCCATCTGCATTCCTGCATTGCATAAGGCTACTATTCTGCCTTCCGAGGTTAAGCTCTACCTCCATCTGCATTCCTGCATTGCATAAGGCTACTATTCTGCCATTCGAGGTTAAGCTCTACCTCCATCTGTATTCCTGCACTGCATAAGGCTACTATTCTGCCTTCCAAGGTTAAGCTCTACCTCCATTTGCATTCATGCATTGCATAAGGCTAGTATTTTGCCTTCCGAGTTTAAGCTCTACCTCCATCTGCATTCCTGCATTGCATAAGGCTACTATTTTGCCTTCTGAGGTTAAGCTCTACCTCCATCTGCATTCTTGCATTGCATAAGGCTACCATTCTGCCTTTCGAGACTAAGCTCTATCTCCATCTTTGCATGGCTGAAATATTGCCACTTCATTTAAATCCTGCATTGGCTGAAATATCGCCACTTCATTTAAATTTTGCATGGCTGAAAGATCGCCATTTCATTTAAATCCTGCATCGGCTGAAAGATCGCCATTTTTATTTATGTCTTGCGTTGGCTGAAATATCGCCACTTTATTTGAATTTTGCATGGCTGAAATATCGCCATTTCATTTAAATAATGTATCGGCTGAAAGATCGCCATTTTTATTTATGTCTTGCATTGGCTGAAATATCGCCACTTCATTTAAATTTTGCATGGGCTGAAAGATTGCCACTTCATTTAAATCCTGCATCGGCTGAAAGATCACCATTTTTATTTATGTCTTGCATTTGCTGAAATATCGCCACTTCATTTAAATCCTGCATCAGCTGAAAGATCGCCATTTTTATTTAAGTTTTGCATCGGCTGAAATATCGCCAAATCCTGCATTTCATGGGCTGAAAGACCGCCAAATTGTCCAAAGGCGCCATTGTTCGGAGGCACCATTTTCATAGCCCGAGAACGTCATGCCATGGCCTGAGGACCCCACTTTTATCTCTGCATCGCATTATTCAAGGGCATCATGGTTCGGAGGCATCATTCTCATAGCCCGAGAGCATCATTTCATAGCCTGCGTATCCTTTATTATGTGTTCATGGCCCAGGACACCATAGTCCGAGGACGTCATCCTAACCGTCCAAAGACAGCATTCATGGTCCAACGGGAACTTGCACATGTTTAAATTCACGCACAATATATGTTGGAATTATTCATTTGCAGGTACACCGGCTAGCAACGATCATCTCGGCAGGAGCAATCCCGCTCCCGTTCCCGCAGCCTATCAGACTCTGACCATCCTTCTCAACCTGAACATCGCGCCCTTCTTGGAAAATCTCCATCGACATATTCTGTCGACGGACCCTGAACTACATATGGCCTGATTCCTGTAAGACCAGGGATATGTAGGCAGCTCTGGAACCAGGGCTCGGTCAAAATTCTTCAAACCGTTTCAATCGGTCAAAATTAGCCATCATGTCTTTACCCGACAACTCTTTCATCCTTCCCGGATAAAAAGGGACAGCTGTTGATACCCAATATTTCCCTATGTATTTTATACAAAAAAATGCTTTCAAAATAACATGTACATGCTATATAAGCATGCCCAAGTGTTATGGTATTTTTTTTCCTAATTTTTAAAAGATTTTAAAATTAATTTATTATCTATTTTAGCAGTGCAAAAGTCAGCAATTATTCTCAAAACTATCAATTTCGGTGAATAATTTATTTTATTCTCATATTTATACCAAAGTATAGTTAAGGTGATTATTGTATATTTTTACAAATTTATCTGGTATTTTTAAAAAGCTAAATTGCATACAATTGCAATTCTGGCCTATTTTAAGATTAATAGCATTTCTATAATTGTAAAATTGGTTTCAATATTTTTAATTAATATTTATATATTATTAATTGGTTCGGTACTTTTAATTTGCTTTTAAAATCATTTTTTACTATTTTTATAAAATAAAAGGGGTAAAACTGGCTATTTAACCTCATTTCGTTTCAATTGCAGCCTATTTGCATTTCGATTATAGCCACATTAACACCCCTAATTGACCCAATTTGAATCCCAACAGGGCTAGCCCAATTCCGTATCATTAACCATTTAACTACTCGACCTAAGCCTCATTAACTCCAGACATCTGATCAATCTGATCAACGGTCACGATCTCCCCTTTCAATTTTTAATTCCCCAAACCATACCCTATTCCCCTATTTTGTTTAGTCCACCGCCCTTGAATACTCTCCACTCTCAAAACTCTCTCGAAGGTTCTTCGGAACCCTAGCCTGTCTCCGACCCTTTTCACCGTACTCTCACCGGAATCCATGGCTTCTCAGGCCATGGATGATCTATACTCACCCCTCTCCACCATTAGACCTTGGGAGTTCGAGGTTTTGAAGTTTGACTTCGATGGTTCTCTCTCAAATCTTCTCAGATCTTTGGTTCCATGGCTTCTCCGGCTATGCTCCGGCATATTCAAGCACGAGAAGCCTGATTCCTGACCTCTTCGACCCAGGATCTGACTTTTCCAAGCCTTTCTCATTTCTAGGGTTTTAGAAACCCTAAGTTGTTCGAGGTTTTTCTCTGTTTATTTTCTTAGATCTATGGTATGTATGTGTTCTACTAGACCTCTAAATTGTTTTCCCTAAATTTTCTTTTCAAAATTGTTTATTTTCGATTTAGGGTTTCTGAAAGGTTTTCAAAACAATATCTTTCTAATTCTTGCTGTTCTTTCCTTTATGTGTGTTTGTCTATACTATGCTCGTATATTTTCTGTTAGTACGCGTGTGTTGTTCTTTTGCCTCTTCTTTTCCTACTGTACATGTTACTCCTGTGCTCACATGCTAATCCTTGTTATGTTACTTTTCTACTATATGTGTTTACTGTCGAGTTCTTTGATTTTGTTTGCTTTACTAGACTCTGTTTGTGTACTTTCTAAGCATGTTTCATCTACTGTGGCTTAAGTTTACACCACCTCTCTTTTCCTCTGAACTTGCTTAAGTTCCGACTTTTCTAAAACATGTTCTTTTATGCTCTTAAATCAGCTTTCTTTCTTTGCTGTTTCAAACCTGCTATCCTATTTGTTTTGTTTCTCATGAGGCTCTGAAACAGACCTTTGAGTCTGTTTCAATGGCTTGCCTTCTCATCTCTATGTCTGATTCGATTTGAAACCCTAGGATTTGGGGTTTTCTTTGGCATGTTTGATTTGGTGTTTGGACTAGGCTTATGCATTGGAACCCTGGACTCTCAGACTCACTATGAGTCTACAAACTGAACTTGTTTTCCCTTTGCTTATGATTCAAAACCTTTCAATATTAGACTCTTTTCTAAGTAACATGACGACCCCTTTTGTTTGATTTGTCTGCTTTATAGATGAGAAGTTCTTCTTTCAAAAAAGGTTTTTCCAACTACTAATTGATTCTCAATTCCTTTAATGGGGTTTGACTAATTGTTACTGATTTTCTCTAATTGAACCATCTTTACCTTTTCTCGACTTGGTTCATTCGAACAAAGCCTGCCACTTTGATTTTACTGGCTGTTTGATTGATTCCCTTTTCTTATTTCACACAAACCGTGTACCATTGGACTTTTGCCTTAAATAACTTCTATGTATTTACCCTTTATTGTACTGCCTGGAAAATATTTTTTCAAATCCCTTTCCTTAATTGTTTTTACCCGTTTTAAATCAGAATCCCTTAATTAAAGGGAGATTGATTTCAATGTTATTTCCTTTCCTTGTTCTTACTTGTTTGCTACACTATAAAAGGGGCTCAACCCTTCACCACTAAAACAACTTTTGAACTTTCGTATCCTAAGTTCAATATTCATACTCTCACACGCATACTCTCGATCACAATACTCTTTCAATTCTCTACTCTCTTCTGAGACTTTTGTACAGCTTTGCTTGCAACTTGGCTTTTCATGACTGCTCTTTTACTTATTTGTTTTCCCTAAAACTGGTATGTCCCAATTTAATTCAGCTCCTTCCCTATGTGTTTACTTTACAGTTGCCATGTTCTGGTTTACTTTGTTGTTTATTCTCTGTATTAAGCATGTTCTTTCTTTTATGTTTACTGCTTGCTATAAAATCCCCATACCCCCATTCCCCTATGTGTGTTGAGTTAAAGTTCATGGCTTAGCCGCATCCAAATTGCTGCCCAGGTCTGAACCTGACCTTCAATAGGTCCTAACTCCCAAACTCAAGCTGACAGGCTGGTCAGGGGTGTGCCAGCATCCTAATTACTGGGCATGACCACTAGTTTTGTCATGGCTTTCCCTAATTTCCCCTCTATTTCACTTACATTCTTAGACTCTAAGTTCTGCCCCCCTCCTATGAGCCTTACCTTGGGGACCTTGAGTTCCCTCTGAACTTGGACATTTGAGGGCTGGCCCTTCCACACTGCACTACAATCTGATCCTGCAAATGTAATTGGGTGTGAGCACTGCCTGGAGTTCATGAAGCTCATTGGAACTTTGACACACCCAAAGGATGAGAAAGGCTTTGGAAATCTGATCTTTGGAACTTGGTTTATCTCATGTTTCATACTAGGAGTCTGAATTAGGCTCTCCTTGGTTGGAACTTAAATTTCTGATGTAATTTTTTCTTTTATTTTTATTTTTCTTGAATCATTCGGGTTGTAATAATTTGTAATAACTATTGGGGTGTATAGTGAAAAGGGGAGGGTCACTCATGTTATGCATGTGGGTAGACATCATGCTTTAGGTATTTATTTCTGCAATCACAGCCTATTTTTTTCGCTTATGCATCCACATATAAAAATACTGCCTATAAGTTTATGCATCTACATGTAGAAATCTTGCCTATAAGTTGTTTCATTACTGCATTAGAAATCCTGCCTATAACTTGTTTCATTGCTGCGTTAGAAATCATGTCTATAAGTTATGCATTTCATTGGAAATCATGTCTATAAGTCTCTGCACTTCTGCATATAGAAATCATGATTATAAGTTTCCTGCAATTCTGCACATACACATGTCATTAGGCAAACAATCCATAGGTTAAAAAATAATCAATTGCATCTTATATACCATGCTCTTAGGATTCCTGCACTTACATAACCGTTTTAGAATCAATAACGCTTAGAATTCATGCTTATAGGAGCAATCGTTTAAATATGATTCACTCGCAAAGTCTAAAATCAGTAATAATGTTGTTAACATCCGCGGAATCGATTTATTTCTAAAGTCAGTAATCTTCTCTAAAATAAGTATGTTTGACCTTGTTAGATATCATGCCTATAGGCAAACCATTAGGTAATCAATTAATTATACCAGTCTTTAATAATTACAACCAGCAGGCAGGCCTAATTCGGACTTCTTATCTCAAAATATGTGATAAATAAGCCACCCCCTTTACGTAAGTTTAATTCAGACCACAACCAGTATTTGAAGTCATGCTATACAATCTGCTCTTTTAAGTGAGGAGGCCTATTTGAGCCTTAATTGCTATTTGCTCTTCCCCTAACTGCTTGTGTGTTCTTGCTTGTCGCCTTAGACTTTTTATCCTTTTAAACTCTTAAAAGCCCCAATTCCCTTCCCTTTTAGGACTAGTAGTCTCAATGCCTCCGAGACTGATAGGATCGGGACAGGTAATAGCATGCAATAAGTAACGACACTATTCCGCACTTTAATACCTTAAACGGGGTGGGAAAGGGTAGACATGGAGATGATGATCAAGTGATAATACCACGCGTATAATTGGTTACCGGGTGTTGCATGGATGACCCATGTTATTTATAAACCTAGGATCCCTCTCCGTCCATATGTGCTTACGTCAGTTTTCCAGTTCTTTAAGCTTTGCATTTCACTTTAATTCAAAACTCTTTGGAATTTCCAGCACTGTTTTCTTTTTTTAAACTTCCACCCATTTTACATCTTTGTCTGATTAAATGCATTCGTTACTTGACCCTCTCTGCATTTATACATTCTTTTAACCAAACATGAAACTATCTATTTCCTAACTTCAGCATGCTTATTTAACCTTTATACAATCCTACTTGTAATCGTTATGTGAAGTTGTCTTGTATGTTCATTCTCTTTAAAGTCACAAATTGTAGCATGGCCGGGAACCACACTAGTGGATCTTGGGGGGTGCCTAACACCTTCCCCCAGGATAATTTCAAGCCCTTACCCGTTCTCTGGTTCTTTTCCTTTTTTTACTCCTTGGTGTCCTAATGCACTCAATCATTAGGTGGCGACTCTTCTAAATCTCAAAACCCAAATTCCCAAAAGGGATATAGTTGTCCGCCTAAATGTCGTAAACCCAATTTCGCCTTTAGAGAAAGGGGGCATCGACAGTCGCGTCACGACCACATCATATAAATGATACTACCATGCAAGCGCTCGAGAGTCATTCGACCCCGAGGATTTTCGCCATTTGCAGGGCATCGACCCTATAGAAACTACTGGTACAATTTTAAGAAAGGTGCCCGATCTCAATGGCCTTGACTGCCACAAGTATGTGCCCCGAAGAACCAACGCCGGAATTCAGAGACAAAAGCATTAAAACATAGAACTAAAAAAACCTAGAAGCAGAAAAATTGTTGTATTCCCAAAA
The DNA here is from genome assembly GCF_001879085.1 of Nicotiana attenuata. Lineage (NCBI taxonomy): Eukaryota > Viridiplantae > Streptophyta > Magnoliopsida > Solanales > Solanaceae > Nicotiana > Nicotiana attenuata. The sequence goes on from NC_031999.1 coordinate 38,879,278, forward strand.
ACACATTTACAACAGGGCAGCATTCACAAAGTCTTTCCCCTAAGAAATTCTTGCACAAAAAGAAGAAAAGATGACCTAAGTCTACTCTCCACCACTACCCTCGGAACCATCATCGGAACTCTCATCTGAAGTATCCGAATAAGCAGATTTTTCCTCCATGGTTCGAGTTTCCACGATCTCGGCTGACAGATCGACACCCTTATCACTTGCTTCCTCAAGAGCCTGCCTCCTTTCTTGCGCACACGCGTAAGTAACGGCCCGGGTCAGCTTCTGCTTTGCCTTCGCTAGCTTTTGCTCAGCCTTCACTAATATTTCTCGAGCTCGTTCGTTTACAGTAGTGGCATCTTTCTTATACGAGGATGCCTTTTGTTCTACCGCGGACTTAGCCGACGATAATGCGGCAACCTCCTCCTTGGCACTCCGCGGAAGATCCCGGGTTGACACCAGCTCGTTGCGCAAAAGGTCCCTCTCTGAGGCCACAACCCCATTTTGCTCCTTCAAATCGAGGACCTCCGCATCCTTGGCGACTGCCTCCTCTCAGAGCTACTCCACCAGGGCATTCCTTTGCCCGACCTGCGGGGGAAAAGAAAGTTGGTAGAATACCAAGTTACAAAGACAAAGGGCGATCTCGCAAATAGGGCATTACCTGCTCGACGAAGGTGTCTTTTTCTTGGCACACTCCTTCCAATGTCGCCCGGAGCCCACTCAGCTCCTCCTCCTTTCGGGCAGAAGAGGTCTCCAACTCCCTTAACCTCGAGGTGAGATTCTCAACCTCTTTCCTAGGGCACGAAAGCTCATTTTGAGCTTAGAGAAGGCATGATCGTACATCTTCTTGGGCTACAATACCACAGAAAAGACAAAGGGTCAAGCACCAAGATTTAGAAATGCAAATTATATGCCAAGAGTATCACCCGTCGATGAAGCCTCTCCGCCTCCCCGAGGGCATCGTGAGCCTTAAGATCAATGTTATCGTCGAAATCAGCAAGAAGGTCTTCAAGCATATTTCTCCCTCAATGAAAGGCCCCTACACCAGTAGTGTCCTGATTGTGAGCATCCCTGATCTCCCCCGATGAGTAGGAAGCGCTCAAATTGATGCCACCCAGGGCATTAAGCTCCTTAAGGTCTCCACTCACCACCGAGAAGCTTAGGTTTGGGTTCTTCGGAGTCACCAGTAATGGGTTCCTCGATAGGGGTTGTACCATGTCCAGTAAGGAACTCGGGGATTGTATAGGCACCCACCTCGAGCGTTTCCGATTCAGCGGCCCTCGGCATAGCCACCTGCGGGGCATCCGTGCCCAGTCTTGTCCTTTGTACCAAAAGGCTCTCATCATCATCGCCATCCTCACCCTCAATACCGGGAGTTGCCCCGATAGCTGAAGTCGAGACCTTGGCATCAGCACGAGGCCTGCGTGATTTGGGCTTCTTTGACGTAGGAGATTCAGCGGCCACCTTTCTCTTCCTCTTCTTACCCTTATCGGTCTTTGAGGTCTCTTCTTCTCCATCGGGAGGCGGTCTCATCAGCACTCCTTCTCCAAGGCCTGCAAAAGCATAATACTCAAATCTTATCAACACGGAGGGTACGCTAAAGAGATATTGAAACATGGTGGTGGTGGCAACAAAAGGCTTACCATAATTCTTGGCCGACCACCGCGTTTTAGCCAAATCAGGCCAAGAACGCTCGAGATAAGGGAACGTAACATCCAGTTGCCTGATCCACCCCGACAGGTCCTTGACCGCCTTGAGTGATAGCGGCAAAAACGAAGGAAAGATCATTTTTTGAGAAGAAGGTAAAGAGACAGTAAAACATGTCCGAAGGAAAGGCACTTGCGCTTCGTATTCCACTCCTCCGGGAAAGGCATTCTTTTGGCCGGGATGATGTCTGAGGTCCTCACTCGGACGAACCTGCTCATCCACCCCCGATTCTTGTTCTCAGGAATGCTCGAGAAAAATGGCTTCGCGGATCTAGGGTGAAGCTTAATCAAACCTTAGTAAAAACGAGGGCTATACAATCTAATCAAGTGGTCAAGGGTAAAAGTCATACCCGAGACCTTATTGGAGTAATAACGGAGCATATAGACTATCGTCCAGAATGATGGGTAGATTTGGCTAGCGTCACTTGATACTTGTGACAAAAGTCAAGAATAACCGGATCTATTGCCGGGCAAGAAGGGTCTGAAGACTCGACGGGACCCAAGGTGAATGGGTATGTATATACATAAATAAGTCGGGCTTATGATCTGTTATGCTCTCACTAGAGTTGGGAATCTCAACCAACACTGTCTCCTCCCATCGGCAGTCTTCCGTCACTTTTTGTATATTAGTCACGACGCAAATATACCGGGACACATGTTCACATTGGCCCGGCGTAGATGAGGGCCTCTCGATTGAAAAATCGTTCAAAGTATCAAACTCGGTAGGTGTACATTGTTCAATGGTGGGAGTCACTTTGGGTTTGCCCTAGGATGTTCGAGATGAAGAGGCGGTACCCTCCCTTCGAGGCACTATTTTAGAGGTTCTAGCCATGGTGGTGGAAAGGTCCTTCTAAGAAAGGAAGTAATGAATCAAGGAATGAAAAATGTGAAAAAGGATGACTTTGACTCTAAAAGTTTGAAGACGTTTTAAAAGTGTGAATCACTAAACTATTGAGGTATTTATAGATGCCATATGGGCAGCAGAAAGGACGAACCGATAGTGGTTCGTGGGCTTCTCGATAGTGTGTTAACGGCGACCCTTGCGTGGCTTTTAAGCCATGGCATTTAATGCTCTGATAGATTGACGTCATGGCAATAGTATCAGAGAAACCAGAATTCGAAATTGTTTCCTATCATTTTTATTCTAAGAAACGTGGGGACTATCTATATACGATAAAATCAGAGGAGCCGATTTCGTGGCCATTACAACGTTCCGTAGATATGCCTGCTAGGGCTTGAGGCAGACTCGAGATATAACCTCGAAGGATTTACAAATAATGAATTCCGAAGCAGCATAGATCGATAGGTATGATGGAAAGATGGGAGTTCCCTAGGCCCTTGGTTAAAGTTGGCATAGTCTAGTAGGCTAGTCCAATCCCGTATCATGGCATTAAATGGCCGCACCAGCCCCATATCTTTGTAATAAATGCATTTGTATTATATTGGGATTCCCCCTCATATATAAAGGGGATCCTTGTTATTTTGTACGAGAGATCTGGTACTCAAGAGACAATACACTACATTCAATACAAGAACATTCTCTGCTCTCTAGCTTGAACATATTCTCTTGGTTTCCTTATTTACATTTATTGCTTGTATTCATTGTGTTCTATTAATTGTTCTTCATTGTTGCTCATTATTGGTCATAAAGAGCTGCAATCACAGCTCTCATAGTTGTTAGTCCTTCATCGACTACCCTTAATTGGGCATCCGATTCGACCTCGAGGCCAACTATTCGAGTTGGTTAACAAGCTGTCTACAAACTATCGTTTTAATTTCCAATCCTTCGCTTAGCATCTATTATTTAACAACCGGCATAAAAATAGATCACATATTTCTAGAACTACAAAATCAAATCTAATTGTTATTACCAATTTCAAGGTAAACAGGAACTAACCTTATGGTTTTCCTGAGCAAATAAAGAAGCAAATAATGAGGCATTGCTGGTGAAACTCAATTTACTCGATGAACGCGCGAGCTTTGCATACGTGAGGATGGTGGCTCAGAAGTAAATAATGTAGAGATACTATAATCAGAGGGACATTTTCGTTACTTCAAAGTAGGAGACTTAGTTTTGAGAAAGGTGACTAATAGCACTCGGGAAATCAATACTGGGAAGCTAGGTCTGACGTGGGAAGGTCCCTACCCTATTTCAGCTGGTAAAGGATCGTACGAGCTGGAAAATCAAAATGGAGTCAAATTTCCCATCCAGTGGTACGTGACTCGCCTCAAAAGGTATTACTGCTGATGGATCCTACCAATATGGAAAGTATGTGCTGCAATCTTTTTCCATTCTACCACTTTTTGTCCAAATCAGGTTTTTCTGGCAAGGTTTTTCACGAGGAAGCAATGGAAAGCATACTGCGAGATGAGCGTCATCGGCAAAGTTATGACCTTTAAATGACATAATTGAAATCACAAACTACTATGGGATGGTTAAATAATCTTTGGCTTAATGGAAAGTTCCTAATGTGAAACAAAACTTGCCATCGAACCAACGAATATTTAACCATTCATGAGTTTTTTCCACCAACGAATCAAGACTTCTAGTGTTCCAATTTGCATACTTCGCATTCGAATACAAGAGGGAATAGTATCTGATACGGCAACAAGAATGCCATGAAAACCGGGCTGCGAGAACCAGGAACAATAATGTCTCGTCGAGACTGGGGACAACATGGCCAGCCCCGTAGAAACAAGTTGTACAAGTTAGCCATATGTACTAGCGATTTCTTGTGTTTAGCAAACGAATTATTATATACTTTTAAATATAGAAGGAATAAAATGAAATCCTTTTATTTTTATCTTGTTTCTTGTCCAAACGTTCTGTCGATTTTATCCTTTGAAAGTTAACAAAAAATTTCAAATCCTTGTGCCAGAATGAATTGGAGACGTCGTCTTCAAGAAAACTGTAAACATAAGAGGGGACTCCGAAAGAATTTATGCCCAAAATTAGTAACTATCGGATGAAAATGTGCTCGAAGCTTTAACTAATTCAATGCAAAGAAAATATATCTTGCACAAAACTTAAGCAACATTATTATTTATTTGTCAAAAGTTCCAAACTCGATGAAATTTTTGCATAATTACAAAAGTACAAAAAAAAAACAAAGGAAAGGGGAAAAATAACAAAAGGAAAAAATCTAAGCATTATTGCCGCAGTGCCCGGCGGGAGAGAAGCATCTACGTCCACACTGGTGGAAGAGGGCGGATCAGCCGCCGTTTTAAAGCCTGGATCTTCATCATCATTCTCTTCAATTTCATCCTTGGTTCCCGAATACTCGGAACCGATGCTCGAAGAGTTAGTTTTAGCAGGTTGAGCAAGGAGACATTGTCGAGCAATTAACTCCATTGCTTGAGCCTTGGCTATGCAATCATCAATATCGACGATGCCCGTTTTGGCCTCTTCCAAGGTTTTTCTCCTCATATGATACATAATGTGTGTGGCGAAACCGGGGGTCCGATTTCCCCGTCATTAGGGTGCCCCGCAAACGTGCTTCTCGGGGTTCAAGACCGAGGTCGAGACTCACCTTCGAGGGCTATCGGGTTTTGACATTGAGGCAGTGCTTACCAACGGCTATATTAGGAAAGAGGGGAGTTCCCAAGGCACACGACTAAGTCTGACAAAGCCTAGCCGTCCTACTCTGAACCCGTATCAGGGTTTCATGTCTAGCCATCCCATCTCCATATCCTTACAATTACTGTATTTTATACCGTGTAGGGATTCCCCTTCTATATAAAGGGGATCCTTGTCATTTTGTAAGGGACGACTGTTGCTCCAACCACTTCACACGAAATATACGGGAACTCTCTCTTTTATCTCTCTAACATATTCTCTCGATACTGTTGCTCTTATTTATTATCTTCATATTTGTTCTTCATTTATTGCTTATCATTGGATATAAAGAGCCTTCGCTAATTATTTTACAACTATTAGCCCTTCCCCGATTACCCTTAATAGCTCGAGCCCGAGCCCAGGAATCAACCTCGAGGCCCCGTATCGGTCAGTCAGAGGCCTCGATCGGCTAGCTCATCGGTTCAATCATTACTTTATTTTAGCTCGAATTTCCTCTCTAAACTTGATACACTTAGCATCATCTGCTTAAACAACTAGCATAAAAATAGATCACGTATTTTTAGAGTCCCATCCACAAATTTAAATGTTATTACCATTTTCACGGTAAACACATAACATACGCCTTTTCAAAAACGAGGGAATCCCCTTGGTACTTGAGCCTTTCCCTAAGTCTGCCCTCTCGTATCTCATGGCACCGAGGCTAGAATCAAGATCACAGGTTGTAGATAGATGAATCTAGTTTTGCTCTGTGATCTTCTTAAATCTCTCCTCCATTCTCGCCCTTTCTCCTAAGTGGCACTAACCTCCTTGGTTTTGGAGATCAAGGTTTCCTTCAAGTTATTCCCTTGTTCCTCGGAGGCAGAATCGCGCTAGGCAGCAGCAAGCACAATATCTTAAAGCTCAGCCCACTTAGCCTTGGCATCTTGAAGTTGTGCATGTAATTGAGTGGCTTCTTGGCTATGGGCCATCACTTCTTGCTCACTTTGCTGCAACAGGGCCTCATGCTTACCCGCCTAAGCAATGTTTTCTCAAATACCGGGAGGCGCACGGCAAGTTGGTTCCTTTCGGCCAACAGTTGATCCCACTCGGAGGAAAGCTCTTGCTTATCAAGGATAAATTTCTTCAGGCCCTTAGAAGCAAGAAAGTTGGCCTGTAAAGAAGAATATCAAGGTTAGAAATCCCGTTATAATAGATAAATCGAGAGAAAGTGATAAGAAAGCAAATACAATACTGTTGTCGCATTATGCACTGGATTATTCAACAAACTGTCACGCCCCAAACCTTGGGAGGCGTGGCTGGCACCCGGTGCCGCACTGGCCCAGCGAACCACTCTGTAACTCATTCATTTTCTTTGTAACTATCATGGGCCAACATGGCCACAACTCGTAATGTACAATTATGGGTGGGCAAATTTTATATTAATGAACCATCGTTCATAAAACATGAATACATATGGGCCGTCATGGCCTCTGACATACTATACATAATAAACCTCTATGTCTACAAAGCCTCTAAGATTATTTGACATAAAATGGGATAGGGTACCGGCTGACCCATAAGTATGTAGTAAAACTCTGAGACGATGACTCATAGACTCGAATGCACTCCGAATGAGGTGGAGTCTTACTGATCCTTCGCTATATGCCAATCTCATCTACTATGAGGGATCGTCAAACTGATTGTTTATACCTGCGGGCATGAGACGCAGCATCCCCAACAAAAGGACGTTAGTACGAATAATGTACTGAGTATGTAAGGTAGAATTGAAACATAACCATTATTCAGCATTAATTAGAGACATATAAGAATCAACCTGGATCTCTAAAATGCCACCGCATATGCATACTTATTATACATACATATATATAGTGCTTCTCTTTGAGACTATTATCCATATCGTATGATGCGTGACTGCCCAACTGTTCAATGGCAACTGCCCAACCGGCCGTCACACGATGGTCAATGTATGACTGCCCGATCGGTCGTAGCTCGGTGGTAAATGCGTAACTGCCCAACCGGCCGTAGCTCGGTGGTAAATGAATATGCATGACTGTACAACCTGTGTTTGATACATAACTACCCAACCGGTGGTAACTGCCCGACCGGCCATAGCACGGCGGTAAATGCATGAAGATGCATGTACATGTATCACTATATTATAAACATTAACATCTCTATCATATAACCTATTGGGGACTTAGGGACATACTTAGACATGCTTGAATATCACATTACCGAAATGAATAACATAGACATCCTTAACTGCTAAGAGTAGAACCACTTATGGAATAGCATTACATTTACGCATATCGTTACTTGGATCATGCCAAAAGAAAGAAGGGATATCCTTAACATACTTGGAGTAGGGAAAAATCCGTATGATGTTCTTGGAAAAGGTTGCACCGTACTTCTTTAGAACCGCAAAATTTTACGTTGCTAAAAATTCACGTTGGATTCCTTTTAGTTGCAATAATTCACGTTTTGTTGAAGGCTTGCTAACGTTCTGGTTATAGGATGGCTTAACGTTGGATTTTTGTAGAGCTTCTTAAATATTCACTTGATGGCTAACATGTTTGGATTATAAGAATGATAATGTTCTGATTGTTTACAAGGTATAAAGAAAGTGAGGTGTATTTGTATTCAAGATAATGGGAAATGAAGTCTTTATTGAATGCTTTTTGTGAAATGGCTAATGTTTCTAACGTTCTGTTGGTCTTTGTTTTCAAGACAAGAAAAGTGAAGCTTTTTTTTTTTGAAAGCATGAAAATGCTAACCTTTGTTTTGTGTTATGATACCAATATATACAATGTGTAAAATGTGGGGTGTCTTGAATGTATTATGGCATGTTGCAACCTAAGCCAATTTGACTATTAGTCAATTTGTTTGGTTTGGTGGTGCTGCCACGTTATTATTCTTTGGGGGGGGGGGGGGGTGTTAACCTTATCTCACTTTTTAATAATTAACTAGGTAATGTCCCGTTACCCGATAATTAACCAATTTCCACATAATTAAGAATTATCTCAAATTACTTAAAATACTACTCATTTTTAATACACTTTATATAACTTACTAACATGGTCATGTGGTGCCATATGAAATAAATACATACACTATTATATTATTAGAACATCCATGTAAAAATACATATGTTTTCAACTTCTAATTTTCCTAATCTCATATAAAAGAGTACAAAATTTTGTATGCTTAATTTTTAAAATGGTAAGAAAATAACCTTCCTTTCTTGTGAGAAAATAATTTATATCTTTACAATAAAGAAATTCTTTTTGTACTATAAATTCTCAAAACGGAAAAAAGGATAAATTTTCTTATGATAAAATACTATCTACTCTTATAATAAATAAAATGTCATTTATAAACTCCCACATGTCATGTATTTAATTTAAAACTTATCACAACCATATAAAATCGTATCTATCAACTTTTACCGAAAATGGTTTACTTCAAAGAAAATACATATCAAGCCAATATATAGTAGTTCCGAAATTCTTCAAATTTAAAGGGCCTTACATTCCTATCTTCATGTTATTACTTCGACGAATCCTAACGTTAAAGTATGAGGTGTAACACAAACTCTCCTCTGAAAGGGAGCATATTTTCTTCTTATCTTTCTCTGAAGCCAGCTACACTACTACAAAAAGGACCTTTAGCGGCAATTATTTAGTGGCAATAATGCAATTGCCGCTAATAGATTCTTTAAGCTGAAATATTAGTGGCACATGGTCATTAGCCACTAAAAAATATCCTTTTACCGACAATAAAAATAATTGCCACTAAAAAGTACTAGTTAAAATCAATTTTTATTGTTTTATCTTTCCCTCCACACCCCAAAAAATAATAATCTTTCCCTCCTATTTTTTTTGGGCAACAATGAATTGTTCCCTCCAATTAGAAAATAAGAGGAAAACCTAATCGCTTGTTGAACAGGAATCGCGCCCAAAAACATCCAAAATTAATCGCGCCCAAAGATCAGTATTCCCTTGTTGAACAGGAATCGCGCCCAAAAACATGGAAAATTAATCGCGCCCAAAAACATCAGGATTAATCGAACAGAGTCACGACTTTGCAAGCCTACTTCGACCAGATTCCAATCATCTTTTTCTCTTGTTGAACGGATGCAGAATCGCGCCAGATCCTACATCTAACAGGATTAACAAAGCCGCGACTCTGCTAGCCTACATCGATCAGGTCTCGATCAACTTTTTCCAGAGATAAATCCTCTTTTTCCCCAGGTATGACTTCTCTTCTTACCCAGCAAGTGCGATTTAAATCGAGTTGGTATTGGTGCTGCTGGATTATGCTCAATCTTCGTCGTCAGTATTCTCCCTTTAATCCGTCTCCAACTTCTCTTTTTGTGTAGGTTCAAGATTGTTGCAGAAATTTATCATGTCCTTCAATTTCTTGTCTTTTTCGCAAAAAAAAATCTGCTTACCAGGTAAACATTTGTAATTTTTTATATCCAACTATTGTGTTTTGAGATTTGTGAAAGTATAGTTTTCTGCATATGCTAAGTCGTTTGTGATAACGGGCTGCTGTTAAATTGATGTGCGATTGATTGAGTTTATTCCTCCTCTGCTCCTCACTCGGCCAGAAATAGTAGATATGTACAAATCTTCTGTATCCATTTGAATTTCATGTGAGGCTGTACATTTTCCCTTGGACAAAGTACTTTCTTGATATTTATTTGCTGTTTGTAGATTTGTAATATTGCAATTTGCTATTGTGTTTTTTCATTTCCTTTAGCTATTTTGCTATGACCTATGTAGTGACTGAAAAAATGAAGAATTCATCGTAGATTTATCCGCTTGATGTAATATGAGTATTCCTGTTTCTTCTCGGGAAAGTTATCCATCTCCATCTTTCATTAGGTACCTCTTCTGTGAATCAAATTTGATGTACTAACAAATGGTATTTCCTATTGTCTTTCAAGTCTTAATAGTATTATGTAATTGATTGATTAGATCTTCAGTATGCTACATCATTCCTCCCTTTTTTTTCAATTTGGTGTCCTTATTAGATATTTTCTGAAACTCCTACTCGTTAGGATGATGTGGAGAAGAACAAGCTTCTTAAATCTCCTTGTTGAATGTTTGTCCTGACCTGAAAATGTTTCTACTTCTATTCAGTATCTGAAACCATTTTAGGTGATAATATGACTGTTGTTTCGAGGACTTGAATCCGTGATAATGGAAAACATTGTCGGGTGATTATTTCCATTAAAAGCATGAAGGATAGAACCTGGAGCATAAATCCTTACTTTACCTTATCAAGAAAGGATTTTAGCAAAACTAGTTCGATGACTCTATTGCCTATTGGGCTACTTTTTGAGCCCAAATCTGACATTAGTTGCCTCAAGAAAGGATAGAACCTGCTGCTTTTTGCTTTTTTCAGTAGAAGATGCAATCAGAATTACTCGATATGCGACAATTGATGCGCAAATATGCTTCCAATGAATCTCTGCCTCAAAATATCAATGACACCTCAATTGAACACGTAACTCAATTTTATAAGTTAAGTACATTATTAATGATGTTTTAATCCTATAAAAGTATTGTTATCTGGTGTGTTAATATTTATCAGGTCCCTACTGCCAATAGTGTCCATGAACGAGTACCACAAATATCAAGGATACCTAATGTTGCTGAAAATACTTCAATGTCTCATGGTACTACTCATCTTTATCCTTCGGCAGGCTACTATTTGAGTTTTCTATTGTTTGATCAACTTCTGCAGTTTTCTTCCTTAGCTTCTTCTGCAAATTCTATTTGAATTAGTAATAGTTTGCCTATTTGAAAGTTACTATAGTGTTCCATTCATTCTAGTTGAAAGAGTAGAGTTATAGGATTCTAGCTGAATTCTACTTAATCTGATATCATTGGTTGCCTTGCTTGATCGAAATAGTGTCTATATAGTTTGCTGAAAATATAGAGTTTAGTGGTTTGGTGTATCACCTGAAGTGTGATGTTGTTGTTGTAGTGGACGGCCTGGAGTATGCTTCTGCTGTCCAGACATGAAACTTATAGAAAAATCTTGCTGTTGTCCTGTATTTGGATATTTGTGTTGCTGTACAGTAGATTTATCCGCTTCAGAGACAGCTGCTGGACTGTTTCGACTATGCTGCTGCTGCCCAGATTTTAGTCTTATTGCATTTTACATCATAGTACCACTTAAAATGGAAGGGCTGCAATATGTTAGTACTGGTGGTGAGCTGCAAAGTTTTGGTATTTGTAGTGAGCCTACTGAACGTGGAGCATTAGCAGCTTGTTTTTGCCCAGCATTTCGAACTTGGCCTTCTACTGCTACTGCTGTTTCAACATCTGTTCCTTCTACATGATTACTTGCAGTAGCATTGGCCTCCAAATTTGTAGGAGTTCTCTGACGAAATAGTGTTGTGTTATTACCCACAATAGGTCGCCAATCTCCTGCAACTGTAACCCTAGGATCACAAGTTGTTCGATCAACTGTAGGAGTCAATGGAACACTAGTTTTACAAACACCAGCATTTAAATGCAAAACTCCAGCTGACTGCAATTTAACTCTACCAGCATTTGCAACCCTCAATTGAGCTGCTTGAGTAGCAGCAGTATCCTTTTCGTTCACCAAATTTTGAGGCTGTATAGTGTTACCAGCAGAACCTCGAACAGCCTGCTCAAATCCAGATGTTCCTCAATCTCCCTCTGCCAAATCATCCTCTAAATTATCTTCAACACCTTGCCCCTCAACATGCACATCAGAAGCATTCTTCACAGGTGCAAGTTTTGAATCTGCTGTTTTTTCTTCAGTAATCATAAAATTTGTTCCATCATGTACATTCACTACAAGTCGATCATTTACAGTATGAATCCCTGGTTTTGCTCCAACACCACCAGTATTACCAACCCTCAAACGTGTTGCTTGAACACCAACAGTAGCCTGATCGTCCACCAACTTTTGAGGCTGCATAAAATCTTCGATCACTACCTTAACACCTGCAGCATTTGTACCATCACCATTTGCATTCACAGCAGTAGTAGCCTGCGACAACTATTTTTTTTTGTCTCTAGCTGCCAAAATGGAATCTTTAGCCAGTCACATCTTCTTCCTCATCTTGACTTTATTATGAAGCAAAAAATGTATCATTAACCTTTCATCTGTAGCTGCAATAACCTAAATTAAGCCTGGTGATGAACTCAATCACTCACAAGTACTTGATTCAGAAGGTGGAAAGTTCAAGTTAGGATCATTCTCTATCCCACAAACGGATAAAAATTATCTCGGAATATGGTATGCAGGTGATCCATACGATAAGAAGTTATGGATAGACAATCCGAATACACAAATATTGAACAACCCAGGATTGCTCACCATAGATTCTGGAAATTTTGTGCTTCAGGATGAAACTCGAAATAGTACTTTATGGCAGATTTGATATGTTTGCTTGTATGATATGCTCAAAAGGCTGATTTGGTATGTTTGCTTGTATGATATGCATTAACAGATATACTAAAATACTTCATAGATGAGATTATGCATACTTTTGGGACATTAATGAAGCAGATTCATGCAATTTTGCTTGTGTCCCTTTCTGGTAATGGACTTTTAGTTTCATAACCTCGCAAACTATTATCAACTTTGTTGTTTGGCAACATTTACTTCCTATTGACATAGTTATTTTATAATTTCAGGTCATACAGTCTGATGTTCGATAATTTAGCGGGTGGAAGATTTCAATATGACGAAGAGTTTCAGAGATTATTTGAAGATTGTTATTCGTTAAGATTAGTTATATAATGACATTAGCTATTTACTTCAAACAATATGAGTTATTTTTTAAGGATTTGTGATATTAATATTTTTGATTAGTACTTCCTTTTGTTTTTTAAGATTTAACGAGATATACTATAGTTTTATGAATTAATATCAATATGTTTTGTTATTTGCATTATTTTTTCGTCGAATGTAGTAGCTATTATTAATGGTGGCTAAACTTACCGTTATAGCTTGTGAATTTTAGTGCTAATTTAACAGGATTTAGACGTTTATACAGGGATATAGTAACCATTATATTGCTATTAAAGATGATTTTTAGCGGCAATTTAATTGACTTTACTATCCATTAAAATGGACGCTAAAGGGGCATACTAATACGTTTTTAGAAGAGATATTGTTGCCACTTTAATTGCCACAAAACAATTACCGCTAAAGGTATGGACTTTTAGCGACAAATATTTTGAATTTAGTGGCTATAAAAATGGACGTTAAAGGAGCATTATTAGTTATTTTTAGAATGGGTTTAAAAGCCATAATAATTACCGCAAACAATTGCCGTTAAAGCACATGCGTTTTAGCAGCAATAAGTCATACCTTTTACCAGCTTTTGACAGAAATGCCGCTAAAGGCTTTACCGACCCCGGCATCACCGGCAAAATATCAATTGCCGGTAAATGATATAACGGCTATTGTTATTGCCGCCAATGTTGTTTTTTATTGCCACTAAAGGTCCTTTTTGTAGTAGTGCAACTTCAGGTAGTTGGCAACCTTCACCGCCTTGGACAGTAGATGGCACTCCTACGGAATCAAAAGAGCAGCGTTTCTCCTCCCTCGGGGATATAGGGAAAGGGGTGAGTACTTGTGCCTCAAATTCCCCTAGTCGGTAGATCGGGGAGGAGAAGCACACTGCTCTCGAGCATTTGTTGCCCGTGGGGGAGATGCACCGAGTGCCGGTGGTGAAGGTGCAGCTGGTGTAGAGGGGCGCAAAGTTGTTGGCGTTGAAGGTTGAGAAGCAGCTACAGCAGGAGCAATACTGATTATTGGTTGCTCAATTTCCAAAGGAAGAAAAGGCCCGGGGTCCGAGCTCCTTCGACAAGAAACAAAAACAAGGATAGGAAAATCGGAATTGACATTGTCTACAAGATCCATCTCGCCCAAAAGTGCTAGGAACTCCTATACGATCGGGTTTTAAAGCTCCCCTAGCTGAGCCTTTGATTTAGCTCATGAAGATCGGTTTTTCCTTTGAAGGGAAGCCTCTGTATCACTTGCTTCCCCTTCATCTTCATTGACCACAGTTATCTTGGCCGGCTTGGTTGTATCCTTCTTTATTTTCTTATTTTTATCCCCAGCCGAGGAAGAAAACTACCTTTTTGGTTGCTTATTCCCTGGCTGGGGATTCCGAGAGGAAGCACCACCACCAGAAACAGACTTGTGGGCACTGCTTTGAGCATGGGCACTTTGTAGTAGCCTCATGGTTTCCGCGGTGTCAGCTAAAATATCAACCTCGGGGCAGGTGATAGAGCCCTGTGGGAGTCTTGAATCAACGAAAACCGGGAGTTAGCAAAATTACCTATGTTCGTACAAAGACAAAAGAAAAAATGACTCGGTTTACAATGGTTCTTGGACTTCCACCCATATTTGGGGGCCGTTTCCTTCCATCGATGGGATTCTGGTGTTGTAATATCCAGAATCTTATGAAACCACTGGTCTAGGCCTTGAACCCTTGATGGTTCCCACCGGGTAGCTCAAATAATGGAAACAAAGAGGTCAACAATGACAAAAATGGCTTTTTTTGAAGGAAAGATGTGATGACCCGCCACTTCACCATGCCACATAGGCACGATTTAGCATATATTAATGCCATGTGGAAGCTTACGTAGGAGGAAGTCTAGTATTTGTGAGAAGATTCTAGAGAAGTATTGACATTTCCTTTGTATGACCCAAGATCCCTATGGATTTGTAAGGAAAGTACTTGGAATCTTCTAGGCTTGTAGAGAATTCTAGAAAAAGCCCTTATCTTGAAAATATTAAGGACTTGTGTAGCAATTAATATTTACACTCTAGCCTCTAGGAGACTAGTATATAAAGGTGGCCATCTATTTGTAATTCACCAAGCAAACAATTCAACTTCTCTCTAATACAAAGTTTCCTTTAGCAAGTCTCTTGTGTTCTTTCTAGCATTCCCTTAGCGATCATGAGTGTAGTAAGGCTGACTTGGCATAGCAAGAACGTGAGCAAGTTGTGCAAGATCGTGAGCGAGTTGTAAATTGCTACACATGTACATAGTTAACTACTGCCCCTTGTTTTCGCATGGCCTGGTAATCCATGATAGCTCAATCTTCCGATCATGCGAGGCGGTGATAGTAATAGGCGCTCGACTTAAGTGGACCCTACTCGGATCATCCTTATCTTCATGATACGGCCTAAGCATGTTGGCATGGACGACATGGTAGATCTTAAGATATGATGGCATGTCAAACCACTATGAGATCTTGCCTACCTTGACGACGATCTTAAATAGCCCCTCATACTTGCGAATCAGATTCTGATGCATGCCGCGTAGAGGCCTTAAACTGTCTTAGGTTAAACTTCACCATGACTATGTCCCCAACTCTATAGTCCGTGGGATGGCACTTATGGTCCGCAATCTTCTTCATCTTCTTAGCTGGCTTATCCAAGTAGGACTTAGTAGTGTCAATCTGCTCCTCCCATCCTTTAGAAATATGATAAGCCCCAAAACTCTTTCCCTCGAACGCGATTGGTAATGAATGTAAGTTTGTGGTTATTGGCCTATGGCAAGCTCAAATGGTGTCCGCCCCATAGACTCACTCTACTGCAAGTTATAAGAGAATTGGACGATGTCAATAAGCCTTGCCCAATAATTGTAATGCGCGCTTACATAGTGGCTGAAGTAGCATTGTAGTAAGGCATTGACTCGTTCCGTTTGTCCATCCATCTGTGGGTGGAAACTAGTGAAAAGGTGCAGTTCCGTTCCAAGTATGTCGAACACCTCCCTCAAAAAATTTCCCATGAAACGGGGGTCTCGATCACTGATGATATGCCTTGGTAAGACCCAATACTTCACTACGTTCTTAAAGAATAGCTTGATGGCTTCCTTGCCTATGCAACCTGGTAAGACGGGCATGAAGGTGGCATATTTAGAAAATATATCCACCACTACTGTCACGCCTCAAACTCGGGGAGCGCGATCGGTGCTCAACCGAGTGAACCCTGCCGAGCAAGCCTATTAGATTTCCTTCTATCCAAACTCATCAATGAATAAATAGAAAATATATGTCCTTAATTAAACATCAAGGGGATTTCATTAACAACCCCAATTTTCTATTTCCATTAGTGGGTTCATTCATAATTTCAAAAATAGCACGAGTTTATAGATTTATTGAAAAATATGTTTTCCAAATACCAACATTTCTAATTTAATTTCTAACATCAAATACCACCCACAACCTGTCTACGGAGCCTCTAAGTATAACTGAAGAGTAATATGGAAACACTAAAAACAAGGCCCCGACTATACCTCAAAACAGAGCACATGAGAAACAAAAGATACATGACCCCGAAATAAAGTGGGGCTCACCAAGACAGCTGAAAAGAGTGTACCGCTATCACTGATCTATACCGCATGATGTAGAACCACCTGCATCCATTAAAGATGCAGCGCCCCCGGTAAAAGAGGCATTAGTACCATTGAATAGCACTAGTATGAAAAGCTAAAAGTCCTCTTTCAAAATAGAATGCCCATATAAGAAAAGGCAACACATAGAAACAGCAAGTCACAATCAACAGTATCTAAATGTCCAATTAAAACATAATAACTTTGAAAATACGAAAATAATATTTATTTTTGGTTGGGAGATCATTAGCACCGATATACCACCGTCTTTGTTAGCACGGAGTCCGATCACGCCCGATCAGCTAGGCCATATCCCCACGAACAATGTGGCTTGACATGTGATCCGAAAGGAAGTTGTTACCAAGAGTAGTAACACCATGTGCGCAAAAATATGAACGTGGTAAAAATATGAACAAAAGATATAATACATGACCCCAGGATGAAATGGGGCTCATCGAGTCCGCTGGGAAGAGGATGCACCACTATCTGTGACCAACACTGTCTACTATGGAACCACCAGCATCCATTTAAAGATGCAGTGCTCCCGGCAAAAGGGACGTTAGTACTGTTGAATAGTACTAGTATGTACTATGTAAAGCTAAAACACCATCTCAAAAGAATGAACAATAATATAGGGGGGGCGGGGGAACAGTCATGAGTTCAGTCAGATCTTCAAACAATACTAAAATATCAAGTAAGGATCACATATGTTCTCAAGTAAAAATTTACATATCATTAGGTTGGTGAATCTTTCGTGCCGATATGCCACAATACCACCGTGTTCTTGCATAGAGTCCGATCTCGTCCCGACCGGCTAGGTCATCTCATTTGAGACATCAACCATATCCACAATTTTAATTACCATTTCCAGCACAGTTACCACCATGTGTACGGCATGGCGTCCAATCACGGCCCGATCAGCTAGGACATCTCACTCGAGACATCATCGTTTCAATGAATAATCTCACTTCATGTTTTTTCCCCGTCTTTTCAATACATTGGCACGAGTGGCCTCATTTATAAAGTCATTCTAGGCACTTGGCCGAATTTCACAATCCTAGTTTCCCTTTTTAAATACAACATTATTATCATCATCAACAACAACACCAAGGCCTATCATTTAAGACATTAGTACACATATGAGCAATTTGGGAATCCTAAGCACATAGAGGTTTTCATACACATTGGCATAACAAGCTTCATTCAAACATGACTTGGAGTCTTATCATTTTGTGACACACAGTCCATACTTTGAACGTATTCTCAAGTGATAACATATCATGATGAACACATTTGAAATACATATTGCACATATATTTTTCAACACAAGCACATTCGGAATAGCAATTTCTATAGCGATTAATTTGGGACTTACACCGATTGCATGAACACCATGGAATTCAATTCTAAGGAGAGGGAGTTTTAGCCATACAGACCTCAATTGAGTTTCCTTTACACTTTAAAACATTCTGGAATGCTTAGCACTTCGACCTATTTTGGAAACGACAAGTTGGACCAAATTAGTAAGGTGATCATGATGCTAGCTCATTTGAGCACATTATCAAACACTAGGTGTGCATTTATGTTTTTAAGGCCTTTTTATGAAGCATTCTACCATTCCTCAACCCATTCTTGGCTCACAACCTCCCCACATACTTTAAGGATAAATGCATGCAATATATCCACCCCCATACCCAATAATTGTCTTTCTAATTATCCCCATTTTTATTAGATTTTGTTTCAAAATTAAAAACTAGGGTATAGATTCTTACCTTCAATATGAGAACCTTCTTGATCGTCTTCAAGGATTGAGCAACAATTGTTGGATATTAGTGTGAAGGTTATTCTCTCGCTCTAAGAACTCTCTCTTTCACTCTAAATATATCAGGAATAAGTTAAAAAATGACCCCTTGCATCTGTTTTATCGAAGCCAGGTCGGGTTATAAAATTAGAAAAATAGGAGCCCCGACACAGATATGCGGTCACATATGAAACCACATAATGCCTCTGCAGTCCGCAAAAAGGGCCACATAATGGCCCTTAGGAACTGGCATTTTCTGCTTCGGTCTGCGACCAATCTGCGGTCCGCCGACCTGTTCTACGATCGCATAATGCACCGCAGAACCACCATCGGGAAAATCTCGTGGTTGGATATGCGATTAGAGTGCAGCCCGTAAAATGGTTATGTGGTCGCATATTGGACCGCAAAGATGACATCAAAAATGGCCAAATAGACTGCCTCACTCTACGGCCATTCTGCGGCCCGCAAAGTGATTATGCGGCCGCATAATGAGCCGCAGAAATGCGCACCTCTACAGAAAATTTTCCTTTAACTCTTTTGCAAATGGTTCAACCCAAAAAGGTCCGAGCCACAGCAAGATCGAAAAACTATCTTGGCACCATGAAATTCCGGGTTTCTAGGTAAAATTATACAGGGCCTCACATTCCAGTCACTCACAACAACAATATTTCCTTGGCTCATTTGGCCATTCACAAGATTATTTATTCCTGGCACGGTGGCCGTATTTTCAATTCCACACTTTCACCTCTTTCAATTTCAAAGATCACCATCAAATATCAACATATTGAATATTTCAGCAATCATATACCTGAAATTCATTAGTAATGGAAATTTTAAACGCAAAAGGTTTCTTCCCAAAGAATAAGGCATACCAACTAGCAATAGAAACACACATCAAAATCAGAAATAATCAATACACCGTATACTCTTGCAATACTCTTTCCCATAAATGACAATTTACAATTTTAACACCCGAGTATGTAAGAACTCGAATCACACTGGATGTATTCATAAAGCAAAACATTAGTTAAAATAGCAACTTATTGGCATGAATTGAGTACAATGGCTTTTATGCAATCCAATTTTTGAAATCATTTCTAAACAGTTGAATCGAGGCTCATTTCATAAGCTTTATCACATCTGCTCATTTAATTGGCACCACTAGCCACAATTATAACTTAAAATCTTGGCACGTTGGCGACACTCTTTCCCAATTCACTTATTTCATTTTCAAGCATCTTTATTATTGATACCTAATTTTCCCTCACATATTTCAAATATGCATATATACTTTCAATATAGTGCATGAGCATCTTCAAGTGTTTTCCTAAATTTTGCATAATTTTTTAAAGAATTTTTAATCAATTTATTCCCATATTTTATTGTATAAATAATCATTAATTGCATCACAAATTATTTTTTATAAAGATTTTAATCATCTAATTTCATCATTTACACCCAGATTAGTGTTTAAATATTTTAACATATTTATCACAAATACATCTGCATTTTAAAGGCTAAATTGCACATTTCGCAATAATAGCCCATATATACATATATTTATGCAAAAAAGTAACTCTTTATATTTTTAAAGTGTTGAATAATTAACCATTTTATGCACAAATGATATTTTTGTTATTCATTTATTATTTTTTTATAAATTATTTATTTAATAAATTGCGTATGTAAAACCTGGCCACAATTTTATTGAAATTTTTGGACCTAAGCTACCCAAACCAACCCAAATTACCCAGCCCAACACCTAAAATGCCTAACCCAATAACCCCCAGCCCTAACCCAATAACCCCAATCCCATAACCCGGTCGGTACCCT
>NC_031999.1:38900210-38901032 GCF_001879085.1 Nicotiana attenuata
TGACACGATTTTGACGCGCCAAACAAATGGGTATACGTACGCGTAACCCGTTCCACGATAATTTTCTAATTAAAAGCGAAAGATGCGCATAGGTTTTAA
Organism: Nicotiana attenuata; assembly: GCF_001879085.1. Classification (NCBI taxonomy): domain Eukaryota; kingdom Viridiplantae; phylum Streptophyta; class Magnoliopsida; order Solanales; family Solanaceae; genus Nicotiana; species Nicotiana attenuata. Next base: position 38,900,310 of record NC_031999.1, read on the forward strand.
ATAAGTAACTAGACAATTTAATAAGCCAAGTATAATCAAAGCGACTGTGCTAGAACCACGGAACTTGGGAGTGCCTAACACCTTCTCCCGGGTTAACAGAATTCCTTACCCGGATTTCTGTGTTCGCAGACTGTATAACAGAGTCAACCCCTTCCTCGATTTGGGATTTGAACCGGTGACTTGGGACACCATAAATCTCCCAAGTGGTGTGTGACGACCCGACCCGTCGTCTCATGTGTTACTGCCCTTTTTCCCATTTATTGCTTCTTCATGTTTCAGTTATCGGCATTTGGTAAGTTAGAGTCGAATCGGTTGGTTTGGTAGAAAATGAGACATTTAGTCTCTTTAAGGAAGGCTTGTAATGGAAAAGTCAACCGGATATTGACTATTGAGTTAGAAGGCTCGGATGTCCATGTGCCCTGCTAAGAGGTTTTGTATCCCTCCGGATTCATGTGATAATCTGACTGTTTGCCTTAACACTTTGCCTAAATGTTTCTGTGATTAAACAAGGTTGTCCAATATGTTAGCATGCACACTTAGTGTAATTCGGTCTTTTCTAACTTGACCTGTTTGGAACTGTGCACTCTGCGACCCTTGCTTGTTTTCTTAATGCCATTATGCCTACATGTTATGTGTTCTAAAATTATGTTATGGTAGTCTTCTTCTGAGAAAATCCAAACTGTTTTAAATATGTCCCTACCTCTTTTTATATAATGTTACTCT
>NC_031999.1:38901132-38901351 GCF_001879085.1 Nicotiana attenuata
CATAGGGCCTCCATTCCCTAGTCACTTTTTGCCAACATTAGGGCTCCAATCCCTGAGTTGTGCCTTTTCGACATAGGGCCTCCATTCCATAGTCGCCTTTTGCCAACAATAGGGATCCATTCCCTGAGTTGAGCCGTTTTAGACATAGGGCCTCCATTCCCTAGTCGCCTTTTGCCAACATTAGGGCTCCAATCCCTGAGTTGTGCCTTTTTAGACATA
>NC_031999.1:38906159-38906690 GCF_001879085.1 Nicotiana attenuata
GCCTTTTTAGACATAGGGCCTCCATTCCCTAGTCGCCTTTTGCCAACATTAGGGCTCTAATCCCTGAGTTGTGGCTTTGTAGAAATAGGGCCTCCATTCCTTAGTCGCCTTTTGGCAACATTAAGGCTCCAATCCCTGAGTTGAGCCTTTTTAGACATAGGGCCTCCATTCCCTAGTCGCCTTTTTGCAACCATTAGGGCTCCAATCCCTGAGTTGTGCCTTTTTTGACATAGGGCCTCCATTCCTTAGTCGCCTTTTGCCAACATTAGGGCTTCAATCTCTGAGTTGAGCCTTTTTAAAATTAGGGCCTCCATTCCCTAGTCGCCTTTTAACAACATTAGGGCTCCAATCCCTGAGTTGTGCCTTTTTAGACATAAGGCCTCCATTCCCTAGTCGCCTTTTGATAAAATTAGGGCTCCAATCCCTGAGTGTAGCCTCTTTAGACATAGGGCCTCCATTCCCTAGTCACTTTTTGCCAACATTAGGGCTCCAATCCCTGAGTTGTGCCTTTTCGACATAGGGCCTCCATTC
>NC_031999.1:38918647-38920841 GCF_001879085.1 Nicotiana attenuata
GGCCTCCATTCCCTAGTCGCCTTTTGCCAACATTAGGGCTCCAATCCCTCAGTTATGCCTTTTTCGACATAGGGCCTCCATTCCTTAGTCGCCTTTTGCCAACATTAGGGCTCCAATCCCTGAGTTGAGCCTTTTTCGACATAGGGCCTCCATTCCCTAGTCGCCTTTTGCCAACATTAGGGCTCCAATCCCTGAGTTGTGCCTTTTTAGACATAGGGCCTCCATTCCCTAGTCGCCTTTTGCCAATATTGGGGCTCCAATCCCTGAGTTGATCCTTTTTAAACATAGGGCCTCCATTCCCTAGTCGCCTTTTGCTAATATTGGGGCTCCAATCCCTGAGTTGTGCCTTTTTAGACATAGGGCTTCCATTCCCTAGTCACCTTTTGCCAACATTAGGGCTCCAATCCCTGAGTTGTGCCTTTTGGACATAGGGCCTCCATTCCCTAGTTGCCTTTTGCCAACATTAGGGCTCCAATCCCTGAGTTGAGCCTTTTTAGACATAGGGCCTCCATTCCGTAGTCGCCTTTTGCCAACATTAGGGCTCCAATCCCTGAGTTGTGCCTTTTTAGACATAGGGCCTCCATTCCTTAGTCGCCTTTTGCCAACATTAGGGCTCCAATCCCTGAGTTGTGCCTTTTTAGACATAGGGCCTCCATTCCTTAGTCGCCTTTTGCCAACATTAGGGCTCCAATCCCTGAGTTGAGCCTTTTTAGACATAGGACCTCCATTCCCTAGTCGCCTTTTTGCCAACATTAGGGCTCCAATCCCTGAGTTGAGCTTTTTATACATAGGGCCTCCATTCCCTAGTCGCCTTTTTTACAACATTAGGGTCCCAATCCCTGAGTTGAGCTTTTTAGACGTAGGGCCTCCATTCCCTAGTCGCCTTTTCGCCAACATTGGGGCTCCGATCCCTGAGTTGACATTTTAGATATAGGGCTCCATCCCCCGATTTTTTCCCTTCTAGATAAATGCAATCCTTATTTTATTTGCTTTCGAAAAAAAGGGAATAGTTTAGATTTTGTTGCAAATAACTTACGCAATTTTCCTAGTGAAAACTGGGGCAGAAAAATTTCGTTTTTTTTGTTTGTTTTGTTGTCTGAGCAGGTTTTACCTCGAGACACAGGGTTTGAGATGACCAAAAGAATGAGTCTCAATCCACAATAAAGAAAAGAAGAAAAGAGCAAAAAGAAATAAACTCAAAGTGCTGAAACAGACAAAGAAGCGAACTGCTCAAAACTTTGATTAGAGGTCACAAGATTCGCATGTCCCGTATTGATCCAAATGCTGAAGAAAGAACAAGCACCTACTGCTTGCGATCATCAAGATTCAGATCGGGATCCACAGCAAAATCAGCCAAGACTCAAGATCAATTTTCAAGATATTTATAGATAGGAATCTTGTTACTCGTAGTTGATCGGCATTGCTAGCTTAGCTTTGATTTTCCTTTTTTTGGTGTAATAAGGAGGTCAGCAAGCAGTAGCAGCAGCATCAGCAGTGAAATCACAGCTCCCGGTAGTCCCAGCTACCAAAACTTTCGAAACTACACTGACCTGATTCCTTTATAGCCAAGGATATGTAGGCAACCTCTGAAGCAAGGTTCGGTCAGACATTTTTCAAAAATGCTTCTCATGGAGTGCCAAGCGGGCAAAAATCCCTCATAATTGCTCATTTATCTTTGTCCGAAAACCCTTCGTGTCTCCGAGCAAAGAGGGGCAGCTGTGAGCACGCGATTTTTGCCTCGCATGATTTGCTCCTACAGAATTCCAAAAATTAGCATTTTTCTTTTAATTGATTGCATAATTTTCATGTTTATTTGCACTTCTGTGTGCATTTTTAGTTTATATAATTCATAGAAAATACAAAAATACGCATTGCATTTGCATTTAGGGTTTAATTTGACATATTTTTAGATTAATTAGTAATTAGGGTTTCACAAAAATACAAAAATCACAAAAATTGATTTATTTGTTTTGTTTAATTTTTAGCTTTGAATTTTGTTAGTTTTCCTTTAATTTGGTATTCAATTAATTGTGTTGATTATTAATTAGAGCTTAATATAATTTGGTAGGTTAATTTAGGTTGTTAGTTTTAATTGAAAAGAAAAAGAAAAGAAAATTAAAAGAAATTAGAGTCTTAAATAAAATAGCTCAAGTTTGGTCGTCGACCGAACTACTAAGCTCACGACCGAAAACCC
>NC_031999.1:38921518-38991917 GCF_001879085.1 Nicotiana attenuata
TTTTTATTTCTTTTTGCTTTTCTGGTTCTCCAAAACTACTTTTTCTTGAGCATGTTAGTATCGAGTCATTAGCATAATTTTAAGTTTGTGTTAAGTTTTGTCCGAATTCCTTTTATTTTTCCTGTTTTTCCTTTGAGCCCAAGATCTCACGAGTCCTATGACTCAGCAGGTCATTTAGACCAATAAGTTTGGTATATTGGTTTTGGGGTTTGGGTTTGAATCCAATTGGATTTAGGCCCTGAAGATCCGAGGCCCAGAACTTGAAGTATACAGACCCATATCAATTTGTCTGTGAGGTTCAAGGGGTAAATTCAGGGCACTTGGGGGGTGTTTTAGGAAGTTCAGGTTAGGGAATCTCTAGTGTAACTGAAATAGGAAGCTTCTAGTAGGGGTTTTTAGCCAATTTCAGGCTTTTTGATAGTTTAACTTGGGTGGCAAGTCAAAATTTTAGGGATTCGTAAGCTAAAACAAGAATTGAAAGAGGGACCTAAGGGTTAAAATAAAATCTGAAGGGTTGTCCTACTTGCTTGCCTATAAAGGCATTGCATTCTTGCCTTGCTAGGGAGGAGATTTCAGAGATCATATTTTAGAGAATTTTAAGAGCTAAAATACAGAAATACAGACTGCTGAAAATTTGAGAGCTAAAAGTACTGTTCTACTGAATTTTTCCCTCTTTGATTCCTGAAATTTTCAATCCCTGAAATAACTGGTGATTTTTGTGAGAGTTAAAAATGGTTTGAATCAGAAGTTGAGATCGATTCTCTAGGATTTGAAAAGGATCTGTTATTTCACTCTCTTTGGTCTTAAAAGCTGGGCTGAATCTATTTGTTGAAGAGTGTTACATGAGTTTGGTTTTTGGCTTCTAAATCTCTGCTGGTTGGAGTTGATTTCTAGCTGAAGCTACTGTTTTATTGCTGTTGCTACTTACTCCTTTTCCTTTAATTTCCAGGTAAAAGTTTCTGAATCTCTCATTATGTAAGGTCCAATTTGAAGATGAAATGAAAGCAATATTATGCCATAGCCTGTGTCTCTTGCATGATGTTCATATCCCCTTTACCTGTTCATAGTATAGTTTAGTCGATTTCTATTTAAGTAGCAAGTTTTCATGTTGTAATTAACTATGGACTGTTGAACTCATTCTTATTTGGTAATTTTAGCTTTAGTATAGGTTAATTTTAGCAATTCATGTTAGCTAAATATAGAAATCATTTTGGGAACTATCAGCTTCTATTACTGTCTATGTAGGTGTAAGTTTGATATGTTTTCTGTAGTTTAGCTATGCTATAATACTTGAGCTTTTGCTGATCATGAAGCATGGAAATCATTGAGAGTTTAATCTATAATAGTACTGCGCCTTTTTTTCAAAGTGTTTTCAGGGTCTTGCTGTCATGTCCTAAATGTTAGTTTAAATTTGGAATATTATGTGAGCATGAAGATAACTATAAGATTAATATGTTTGTATGTACAAGTATCAATGCTGTGGTGAATAGATTTTTTAAAGTGATTCTTAGTTAAATCCCGATCTATGCATTCAGTGGCTAATTTCCATTGCCCTAGTTCTTGTGGTCATTCGTTTCGAGTTTGGAAATCTGTAAATCTAAAATTCAGTTGTTCATACATTTTCTTTAGTTTTGAACATTTTACTCCTGCAGTCTGTCCGTTTATCTGTATTTGAAAAGTGAAACTAAAAGAGACTGGCCTGTGAGTTGAGTAGCAAATTTGAGCTAAGGATCTTGTCCTTATTGGAAGTGAACCTTGTTCGAGTCCGGGCTCATTCTCAGGCCCAGGCATTTTTTTTAAAATGAATCTGATGGTGTTTTGGGTTAATTTGTGTCAAAAGGTTTAAATTAGAAGTTCAAATCTCTTAATTACATGTTCATGTGTTGGTATCAACTTGTGTTTGTATCATTATAACCTGATTTGAACCATTTGGACTATAAGAACTGGGCCCAACATTGGCCCAGTTGCATAACAAACAAGCCCAACTATTATTTATACTTATATTGGCCCACTGAATGTTTGTGCTGTTGAATTTCGCTAGTTCTGGGCCTATAGGGACTCAATGTTGAGTCCCTCGTTTTAATCTCTTGAAGCTTCGAATTTGAGCTCATTGTTGGGCTCCAACTTTGACAGTCTCCTTCGAGAGTAATCTGGGCCTTGCTTTTCAATTGGACTTCATGTTAACCCCTTGTCATTTCACCATTTACTGATTTGTAGAGGTTAAAATATTTGGTTTATTTAGATGGAATTTCAATCACTGTAAGTCTTTAGTTAATTAACTAAGTCCCTTTAAATGATTATGGAGGTGGCCCAAATAGATAATAATAGTTGATGGCCCTCCCGAATTGTAGTTTGAACATCCTTTAAAAATGGAATTGAGGTGCGCCGCGCCAAATAAAATCATAAATTCGTGGCCCTCTTTAATTATTTCCTTTAAAACACTTAGAATTCGAGGCGTGCCATTTAGCGAATTTTCATGGCCCTCGCAAAGTTAACAACGCGTTAGTTGCTTTAGGCGCGTATTTTAATAATATTACCTTCTTAAACTCGGGTGTGCATTTCATGTGACCCAAATCCAAATCCTAAAACGTTGAATAAAATGTGTTTTGGATTGCGGGTGCATTTCATGTGACGCGATCCAAAGACATGTTTTAAACGGTTCAATTTTCCTTAAAATTAATTAAAAGCAGTAAATAATTTAAAATTGGACTATAGGCTAAAACATGTATTAAAATCAGATAATAGGCCAATTGTAATAGTTGCGACCGTGCTAGAACCACGGGATCCGGGGGTGCCTAACACCTTCCCCCGGGTTAACAGAATTCCTTAGTCAGACTTTCTGGTTCGCAGACTTCAAAAGGAAAGTCGAAACTTTCCTCGATTTGAGATTTAAAATAAACCGGTGACTTGGGACACCAGAAAACAAACCATCCCAAGTGGCGACTCTGAACAAAAATGAATAAATAATCCCATTTCGAATAATGTCACTTAAATTGGAAAAACTCCCTTATACCACCTTCGGGTGTGTAAAAAAGAAGGTGTGACAGGCGCCTGATTACAACAAAACAGACAAAACAAAAGAAATTTTTCTGCCCTGGTTTGATATTGGGAACATCTGTGAGTGTTAACCGACTCTTGTTATCAAAAGAAGTTCTAAGCTAAATTCCCTTATCCTGAAAATTTCAAATTAAATCTCATCTCAAAAGTGAATCTTAAAAGCTAAATTATATTTCCCAAAGGTAGAACTTTCATCAGACTTTGTCATTTATGAAGATCTCAAAACTTACTAAATCCTGTTATCCAGGAGGGTCTTGAAAACTTACGGCCGAACCTGTCTGACACCTGCTTTCCTCACGGAGGATTCCTCCGGAGCAAATGAAATTACCTGCCCCTGTTACAATCAAAGAAAATCTTATCAGTTTGAAAATGTGGTGGTTAGTTTGCGGCATTCTTGCTGAGGGTGGCCTTTCCACTGCCATGCTTTGTTCTGATCAGCTGCCTCCGACTGGCAGAGAATTGTTTGACCTTCGGATTGCGCCTTAACCACAGGACTCTGAATGACCCGACTGCCCCATACTCAACCTGCTGTTTTACATTCCTGCCCTTCCAATCTAAACCTCTGTATTTCTCCCCAAAATTCACGAAACCACTCGATCACTTGAACCTCGGCTAACACCTTATTTCCCAGTTTGCATCATGCCATTTCTGGCATGCTTCGGCCGCGCTTTGCTTTGTGCAATTTGGAAGCTGGTAATAAGCTTTGCAATCCATTCTCGTTTGCTTAGCAAGTCTAACATTGGGAAAGCCTTAGAGAAGTGGACCCAAAAGGAAATGAAATGCAATGACTTCGAGAGTTATGAATAAAGAAGAAGATTCAAAACAGGAAGACTGTTTGAGGAAGTAAAGGAAAAGGGACTTATCTGAGTGAGGCTACTGGCATCAATGATCATGACATGCATTTTGAATTAATCAGCCTAGTCCATTCAGTCAATCCTCTTTCAGTCTTCACACTTTATGCCTGGGATTCCCATGATCCAATTCTTTTTCAAAGTCAACAACCTTATTCGGCTTGCGGCGCCTTGAAGGGTTTTTACCAACAAACCTCTCTCATTTATTCATCTCTCAACTCACCGTCGCCTTACGGTGCCCTTGAGGGTTTTCACCAATAAGACTCTCTCATTTTAATTTCTCTCAGCTTTCCGTCGCCTTACGGTGCCCGTGAGGATTTTCACCAATAAGACTCTCTCATTTATTCATTTTTCCCTGGGCAGAACGGAGTGTTTCCCCTGACATGAATCATATCTCTAGCTTGCTTGACCTGGCATCCCTCGAAGATTGATCGGAAGGTCTTTCTTTGGACCGTAAGTGGGCTTTTGGACATGGTTAGAAAGAAAGGATATCATAAAGGCTCAAAACAACTTGAATGGGTTCAAAATTATAACTTTTGGAATGAGATATTTTACGAAACCACAACTTCTACCCCAGTTTCCTTGCTTGTGGGCTTTTGAATTTTTATTTTGATGGGACCGAACCGTGAGGCTGCCTACGTATCCTTAAAAGGAATCAGGTCGAATGTAATTCATGACATAGGAATTGCTTTGTCTTTGTACTTTTCTCTCTTTATTTTTCTTCTTTACTCTCTCTTTTTCTCTCTTTTGTTTTTTTTCTTTTTTTTTCTTTCTCTTTTTTTTTTCTTTTTTTTTCTTTCTTTTTTTTTTTCTTTTTCCTCTTTTCCCTCTCGTGTACTTCTAAACTTCGTTTCCAATTCCAAAGCAGGGGTATGAAAGAAAATAAAAGGCTCAAAGAGGGGTAACAAAGGATAAATTATTTAGATAGCAGAATAAAATGTCTTCGACATTTCAATCTTCAAAACATGCCCAGTACAAACAACACAATTTAAACCAGAGAAATCATACATAATATCTTTTGATTGCATCAAAATTGATAGCCATATCTACACACTTGCCTTCTACGTCTATTAGATACGAAGCACCATTGGACAACACTCTCGTTACCACGAACGACCCTTGCCAATTTGAGGCATACTTGCCTTTTGCTCCAACCTGATGTGGAAGGATGTGTTTCAATACTAGCTGACCCACTTTAAATTTCCGGGGATGCACCTTCTTGTTGTATGCTCTCACCATTCTCTTTTGATACAACAGGCCGTGACATACTGCCTCCAGTCTTTTCTCATCAATCAGACTTAATTGCTCCAATCGGGTTTTGACCCACTCATCATCATCAATCGCTGCTTCAGCAACAATTCAGAGGGATGGAATCTCAACCTCCGCGGGTATCACTGCTTCAGTACCATATACCAACAAATAAGGAGTTGCACCTACTGAAGTGCGAACAGTAGTGCCATAACCCAGTAAAGCAAAGGCAACTTTTCATGCCATTGCCTAGAACCTTGCACCATCTTCCAAAGTATCTTCTTTATATTCTTGTCGGCCGCCTCAATCGCTCCATTTGCCTTGGGGCGATACGGAGTGGAATTTCGATGCATAATCTTGAACTACCGGCATACTTCCTTCATCAAATGGCTGTTAAGATTGGCACCATTGTCTGTGATGATTACCTTCGGAATTTCAAACCGACAAATAATGTTCGAGTGAACAAAGTCAACCACTGCTTTCTTGGTCACAGATTTGAAAGTCATAGTTTCAACCCACTTAGTGAAATAATCGATGGCCACCAGAATGAACCTGTGCCCATTGGGTGCTGCTGGCTCAATTGGTCCAATGACATCCATGCCCCACGCAACAAAGGGCCAAGGTGCGGACATTGTATGCAATTTAGATGGGGGAGAACGGATCAAATCACCGTGCACCTGGCATTGATGACACTTACGCACAAAGCTGATGCAGTCTCGTTCCACGGTGAGCCAATAATAACCTGCTCGAAGAATTTTCTTTGCCAAAACATACCCACTCATATGCGGACCCGCAAACTTCGGAATGCACTTCGGTTCATGACTAGTCGTAGGACTTGTCTAGCATCTATGCTATCNTGCCAGTGATGTCATGTTGACCCAACACACAGCCAAATGAATTATCCAGGACTGTCAAATAAAGAATCGAAGGTCTTCCGGGCTCCGGCGGGACAAACACAGGTGGGTTTGACAAATACTCCTTGATCTTATCGAATGCTTCCTGGCACTCATCGGTCCATTTGACCGCAGCTTCCTTCTTTAGCAACTTAAAGATGGGCTCGCAAGTGGTCGTGATTTGAGCAATAAACCTGTTGATGTAATTCAACCTCCCTAGCAGACTCATCACCTCAATCTTGTTCTTTGGCGGTGGTAGTTCTTGGATGGCCTTAATCTTTGATGGATCCAACTCAATGCCTTGCCGACTGACTATGAATCCTAACAGTTTGCTCGACGGAACACCAAATGCACACTTTGCAGGTTTGAGCTTAATATTGTACCTGCGGACCCTCTGGAAGAACTGTCTCAGGTCACTGACGTGGTCGGACTGCTTCCTGGACTTTATGATCACATCATCCACGTAAACCTCAATCTCCTTGTGTATCATGTCATGGAATATTGTAGTCATTTCCTTCATGTAAGTTTCCCCAGCATTTTTCAAACCAAACGGTATGACCCGGTAGCAATATGTTCCCCATGGCGTGATAAATGTCCTGTTTTCCGCATCTTCATCATCCATTAAGATCTGATGATATCCCGCATAGCAATCCACAAAAGACCCAATCTCATGCTTGGCAAGGAAGTTATCCTTCGGAATTGCTATGTTGAGGTCACGGTAATCAACACATACTCTGGTCCTACCATCTTTCTTTGGCACAGGCACAACATTAGCTAACCACGTGGGATACCGCGTGACTCGAATGACCTTTGCATCAAGCTGCTTTGTGACTTCTTCTTTGATTTTCACACTCATGTCGGTCTTAAACTTCCTTAATTTCTGCTTGACGGGAGGGAAAGTTGGATTAGTTGGCAATTTGTGGACCACCAAGTCGGTGCTCAAGCCCGGCATGTCATCATACGACCGTGCAAAAATATCTTTGTATTCAAACAATGCTTTGATTATTTCTTCCCTGATTTGTTTCAAGATGGACACTTATCTTGGTTTCTCTGACATTCTCTAGATCTGCTAGATTGATTGCTTCAGTTTCATTCAAATTAGGCTTGGGTTTTTCTTCAAAATGACATAGTTCTTTACTGATTTCCTTAAATGCCTCATCCTCATCATATTTTGTTTCATCATCACTCTCTATTTCTTGGATTATTATTTCAGATTTAGATTGACTTTTAAGACTTGGGCGAAGATTCCTCATGCATGTCATGCCATTGAAACCAGCATAAAAAGAACTGTACAAAGAAGAAAAGAAAACAAAAATAAAAACTATCAGGAATGATGAAAAGGGGAACTTGCACTTCATTGAAAATAAAGGATAACAGGGTTTGTACATCAACAAGCGAAAAATAAAAATTCTGGGTCACAACCCTAGAATAACCCAGATATAAAAGAAAAAAAAAAGCAAACTACCACAACTCCTTCCGAGTAGGGAGAGGAGTAGCCTTCCAATTGATAAGCTTTACTTTCGGCCCGACGAACTGCACATCCGCTTTGCTGGAACCTTCTCCAATTTCCACCATGTTCACATCATCAAACCACCTCTAAAACCTTTGAATTAACTCTTCATCAATTTCAACCACAGGATTTGGAACTGCTGACACTGGGTGTTTCACGGCACCGGGCTTGACAAATGACCTGGAGAGACGCGGGATAGGCTTCGAAAGTGCCCACGCCTTCTATTTCAACATTTTAGCCATTTTCACGTCTGCAGCCATGGGTTTGAATCCTAGACCAAACGTATCCAAGTTTTTAGGTAGAGATACTGGATGCACGATACCTTGTAAAGAAGCGCCCGGGCCTTTGCCTGGCACAAAGCCATTCTTCAGTATTTCAGACGCCACCATGACAGATGCGGAGGCTAACTGTGGAGTTGGAATACATTTCCCTTCTGGAACCTTCTCAACGAGCACTGTTTCAGAAACTTGGTAGACCCAAGGCCCCTAATCGTCTTCGGCCTCAATAAACGGAACGGAGGCATCATTGTAAGCAACCGAGCTCTCATCACCATGCACAACAATCTCCTGTCTGTCCCACCCGAACTTGACCATCTGGTGCAAAGAGGACGGGACTGCTTTGGCAGCATGTATCCAGTGCCGACCTAACAACAAATTGTAAGAGACGGACACGTCCAGTACTTGGAACTCCATGGTAAATTCAACTGGCCCTATTGTCAGTTCGAGCACAATATCTCCAACAGAATCATTTCCCCCTACGTCAAAACCTCAGACACATATAGTGTTCTTGTGGACCCTTTCAGTATCAATTTTCAACTTGTGCAGAGTGGAAAGAGGGCAAATGTTTGCACTGGAACCATTATCCACCAACACCCTAGTGACCACAGAATCTTCACATTTCACTGTATGATAGAGAGCTTTGTTGTGCTCGGTACCTTCCACAGGCAACTCGTCATCAGAGAAGGTGACCCTGTTCACCTCAAATATCTTGTTGGCAATCTTCTCCATATGGCTCACTGTAATTTTATCGAGGACATAAACTTCATTCAGAATTTTCATCAGGGCCCGACGGTGCTCATCTGAATGGATCAACAATGATAGCAAAAGGAAATCTGAGCAGGAGTCTTTCTCAACTGTTCCACAATGGAGTAATCTTGTACCGTCATTTTTCTCAAAAACTCCTCCGCCTCTTCTTCGGTGACTGGTTAATTTACTAGAACTGGATTATCTCTGAGGTTTTAGCTTTGCTTAACTCTTCCGGGGCAAAGCATCTCCCTGAACGAGTTAATCCCTGGGCTTCATTAACTTCTTCTTTCACTTCCTTCCCCTTATAGGTCACTATCACCCGCTAATAGTTCCATGGGATAGCCTTGGTGTTGATTACTGGCAGCTGGGTTACAGGCTTGATGATGACAGGGTCTGTGCAGGCACCCTCTACAGTTATGATGGGCTTGTTCGCCAACCCTGGCACGATCACTTTTGACTTTTCTTGCTTTTCTATGGCATCACTTGGGGATCTCTGCTCGACTACCACAGATGGGTTATCAACTGGCATGCTCAACTTGTCTGCTAATCCTTCAGCTATCGAAGAGGTGGCTTTTGTGACAACTGAACCCTTGATTGGCTTTACCTCACTAGACCGGATCATCATGACGGATTGTAAAGGCTTCTTGGGCTCCCCATCCTTGTGTATTATCTCAATCATGTTTGTTTCATCATGGGCTGGCAGTGGCTTCTGATTGATGTTGGGTGCTTCCGGAGTTTGGACCACAATTTCGTTTGTGTCTATGAGCTCTTGGATGGAATTTTTCAAGTGCCAACACTTTTCTGTATTGTGCCCCGGAGTTCCCGAACAATATGCACAACTAAGAGAGTAATCCAAATTCTTTGGAGGATGGTTTGGCAATTTCAACTCAATTGGCCTCAGCACATCCAACTGCCTCAATCTCTGCAATAAGCTGGTATAAGACTCCCCCAACAGGGTGAAAGTTTTCTTCCGCTGCAACCTCTTGTTCCTGAATACTGGCTTGGGCTGGAAGCCTGGACCGATAGGGTTTCAGTAGGTTCCTGGAGGTGGGTAAGCATTTTGTGGAGCTGGGTAGGTGTTCTGTGGGGCTGGGGCACACCATTGTGGGTAAGAAGGAGGTTGAGTGTATGATTGGGCGTGGTGGACAGAATACTGAGGGTCTGGTGATGGAAAGTAGTGTTGAGGTGGGTTATATGGGGTTTGGGTGTAGTTTCGGTGATGGGGTCGAGGTGGGGTGTATGTGATGTGCTCCTCGGACCAAGCCATGATCCTGAGTCAACTATCGTGACATCTTCTTTCTTCTTCTTTCCGATCACTCCTCCAGTACCATTCTGAATGGCTTGGGTGGTTGCTTTGATAGCCGAGTAGCTCATGATTTTGCTTGTTTTAAGCCCTTCTTCTACCATACCGCCTATCTTCACTACCTCATTGAAAGACTTACCTATGGCCGATATCAGATGACCTAAGTAAGAAGGCTCCAGAGCCTGCAGAAAGTACTCCACCATCTCGCTTTCCTCCATTGGAGGGTTGAATCTTGCCGCCTGTTCTCTCCAGCAAAAACCATATTCCCTTAAACTTTCTCCCGGTTTCTTCTCTATCTTGGTCAAAGACAAATGATCTGGAACAATTTCTATGTTGTATTGGAAGTGTCGCGCAAATGCTTGGGCCAAATCATCCCAGGTATACCATCTGCTGTGATCATGACGTGTGTACTACTCTAATGCCGCGCCACTCAGACTCTGGCTAAAGTATGCCATTAATAGCTCATCTCTCCCACCGGCTCCTCTCATTTTGCTGGAGAATCCCCTCAAGTGGTCCACCGGGTCTCCGTGCCCGTCATATAGGTCGAATTTAGGCATCTTGAATCCAACAGGCAACTGAACATCAGGAAATAGACATAGATCTTTGTAGGCTACGCTCACCTGACCTCCCAATCCCTGCATGTTTCTGAACGATTGTTCCTGTTCTGGGTTTTTAGGCGGTTTCTCAGTCTCAACAGGGAGGTCAAAATGAGGAGTGTAGGAGCAATGATCTGTGGCCTTGAAAGTAGGCTCTGGGGGATAGTACTGATTATCTTGGGTCTGGAATAATGGCTCATTGGAGGATTGATGAAGTGTAGCTGGCAGAGGTGCTACGAAGACAGGGGTAGCTAGTGGAGGGGGATATACGGTCGATTTGGCTAATGGATCTTGGACAGTGTGGGAGGAGGAACCCGTATAGTGGTGGTAAGGGTACTTGAGCCAGTGGTGGGACGAAAGTGGGGTTGGCAGGGTACGATGGGGGAGGATGCCCTTTCATCCATGCCTGGTACATCTCAGCCATCTGTTGTTTCAGCTTATACAACTCCTCTTTCATACCGGGCTCAGACTCTTCTACCTCCTTTGGCGGGTCGATAACATTCGAATCCAATTCTCTGCCATCCATGTTTGCCTTGCTCTTAGATCTGGTATTGTACGGGTGACTTGCTAGAATGCCGATCAAACTAATGACCTGCCTAGATATGATGACAACAAGCAAACTTGTTAGCGATTAAGAGCTTAACATATAGGCAACCGCACGTTGGGGATGCAATGCACCTAAGCAGTTAACCATTTCTATTATACATTTGATCGGCTGCATGCTTCATCCCGGCTTTCACTAATTCTTTTTATTTTGCATTTTTCTTTCTCTCTTTCCTTTTCATTCCCGCCTTTCTTTGTTGGTTCTTTTCCCTTCTTTTATTCTCGCATTGTCTTTCCTCTCTTGTTTTGCCATTATTTCTTTCCCCTCAATTTCTTTTATTTCCACTCTTTTTGTTCTTTTTCATTTTATGGTTATGATCGAATCCTATGGGGATTGCCTACGTATCATGACGCCGCATGAATTAGACCAAGCGTAGTTCTGGGGATAAATGTAAAATAAAAGGAGGACACATTTTTTGTTTTTCTTCAAATTTTATAAAATAAAACAAGATAGAAACATCCTGATTACAACGACTTCCCTACAGACATAAACATTTTCAAAAACTAAAACAAGACTCAAAATGGACTGACAGACTCTAAAAGAAATTGCAACACAGACTCGAAAAAAATAAAATCAAGAATACATAAGTGCTTCCACTGCTGCTCCAGTTGGCCTTGTTGCGGGCTTATGTGCCATGTCTTCTTGGAGACGAAACAAGTCATCCATGATCTGTCGGACAAAAATCATAACTGAAGCGAAGAACATGGATTGGTTCATGTCTTCATACTCGTTGCACTTTATCACAATGTAGTCTGCGATCCTCCTATCCCTTTCCCTGATAATACCCTTCTCTTGGAGTAACCGTCCAATCTGCTGAGATCGGGCCTCTAAAACTTGTTCGGCAGTATGATTTTGTTCTTAAAGCTGCTGCAGGTCCTTTTCTAATTGCGGCATCAGGGCATAGCAATGTTCCCTTTGTGCTTTGAAATTTCTTGCCTGCTTGGTCATTTTGTTTTCCAGGACATTGATTCTTTTCTTTAGACCCTCCATTCCTCTGTCGTACTACTCTTTCAGTTGTCGAACGAAACTTGCCCGTCCCTCCGCATTCTTAGCTAACTTGGCTTGGGCTTTAGCTAACTCCTTTTCGGTCTTTTCCCGGTCAGCCTCGTAATCACCCACCTTTCTCCTAAGGCCATTTATAAACTTCTTATCTTGTCTACTTCTGGCCGGATTTTCAGCGGCGATTTTCATTCTTTGAATTTGAGCTCGTAAGGCTTATTTTCCTGGGCCAATTTCCTTCTTTCTCCTTCAGCTTCTTGCATTTGTAGATCATTATTGAACTCAACGTTTCTCAATTTCTCTTCCAGAGTGTGAATGGTAGCTTGATACTTTTTCTCCTTTTCTCCCCAAGGCCAACCTTTCCTTGACTTTGTCATCAAAAGCCTGCACATGCAGTCTCTTTGATGGTCTCTCAGGCTCTGGTTCGGGCTCTGGCTCATTGCTTGCGCCTGACTTTCTTTCAAACCACACTGCATAATTCGGATTCACTTCCCCTTTGGTAACATCTGGTACCCGGCTGCCATTTTTCAGATACCGGCAACTGTTCCAATCCTGCTGGACTAAAGCCTCGGGCAATGCGGCCCCTGGATGGAGTTCGATGACCTGGGTGGTTAGATCTTCATCTTCAGGTACCACCTGATATCTCCCTAGCTGGCTTAAGACCCTCTGTGGTGCATACAGATGGACACTCCTCAAACCCATCAACATCAAATAACCCTTTGTAGCTGTCATATATATATGATTTCTGTCATCAGGAGCCATCCTATAGTCTATTTGACTTGACTTGCTTTCAAAGCTTTCAAATGGGAGATCCAAGCATCAAACCTTTCTGGAGCATTGTAATCTTTCACCCTCTCCTCATAGCTTTTGATGAAGTTATCTTTGCTTGAACCATAGCTCATGAACTTGGGGTGATGGCGGAGATGCTCGATCAACCACATTTGTAGAAGAACACTGCAACCTTCGAAGAATTGAGCCCCAAATCTACACAATGTCAATGCCCGGTAAATATCTGCCAGTACTAGAGGAGAAAGTGTGTGATGTTTCTTTGTAATAAGGGTTTGTGCAACTCTAGCCATGCGGGTATCTACCGTCCCTTCAGCATTTGGAAAGACTATGATTCCCAGGAACACAACTATGAAGGCGAACCTATGATGAATTTGCCAAATGTTCTTGTCCTGTTTGTTGTTCAATCCTTTTTCATGTGTTTCGAACCCGACCGAATGCCCGAATCTGGAATACAAAAATTGAAAGGAATAGCATCCGTTATCCACATGAGCCTTCTTCATTTGTCTACTGATATTAAGAAGATCAAAGAATTTGTGCACTGATGGGGCTCTCGGGAATATCAACTGTTGTTTTCTCAAGTCTCGGCCAAAATGAATGTACCCAGCTATTTCTTCCAGTGTAGAGGTGAGCTCAAAATTCGAGAAACGAAAGACATTGTGTATAGGATCCCAAAAGGTTACCAAAGCTTTGATCAAATCTTCCTGTGGTTTGATTTCCAAAATGTCGGTGAGAGCACCCAACTGTTCCTTTACTCAGTCTTGACCATCTTTATCCAAATCATACCACCACATGCTCAACTGTAACTGAGCCTGCTCTATGACTAGTAGTTTCGGGTCCTGGACAGTGTTCATCTTGGTACCTATGAAAGGTTAGGGTTAGGGTAGACTCTGATAGATTTTTGAGGAAACAGTTTTTGACTCCTAAAGGAATGAGCAAAAGAAAATGACCCTTTCCCCTTCTACACAAAAGTGGTTGCTTTCATAAATATGGCCCCTTCGCAATTTTAAGTAAATTTTGAGGCCGGGGGAAGACACTTAGAAAAAAGACCCCTTATTGACAGATTTGTTCGTTCTCTACAAAAATAGCCCTTCGACAATCGAAAAATATTCTAAGGCTATCTCGGTGAGAACGGCACCGAAGCTGGGTCGGCTTATTCTTGACATAGATCCCTACCTACGACTTCACTTTATTTGGTTAATTTTGCAAAAAGAGGCCGAACCCTATGTAGGTTGCCTACGTATCCCACATCCGGTGGGAATCAGACCGGCCTAGTTCGGGCAGTTTTGACATAATTTTAAAAGAAAACACGAATGACTCGTTTTGAAAAGACTCTTTTGCTTTTCTTTTTCAAATCCCACTTTTTGGAAAAATTCGGCAGAGTTTCGGGACATTTTCAAATACCGATATTTTCAAAATCGGGTTTATTTCCTTTCTACGCCACTCTTGGCCTTTCTGCTTGATTGTCTTTCCTAGCCGGTCAGCATGCAGGCCGAAACAAATAAATGTTCACATAGCACGTAAGATGCATCAGGATGATCCGTTATTTTGGGTACACCTGTCCTAGACGGACTCAACCCCTGTGTTGAGTACCCTAAGTCAAATGCACATGATGCAAACAAACGTTCCTACTAGGGATCCTGCGTGAGGTTATGTTCTTCTAGGTTTAAACCTGGGGTTGTGTTCTAGACTGGGTTTACTCGAGTGGACAACTCGAGCCGAGGTTGGGGCAACATACCGGGAGCACTAAAGTCTGCCCGGCCTTGTTGCTGACCCATGCCTCGTTATAACTGGTATGACTTCTAACAGAAAGTGGGCCACGCGAACGTGTTCACCAAATTTTAGAAGACTCAAAAGGGTGGCGTAAGAAAGCATTTTAATAACATTCAAACAATATTGAAATGGCAAATAAACGGCAATTAGCACATTGGGTTCACAAAATACAATAATATCAACAATAAATAAAGCCAAGTATAATCATATTAAAAGCTCGAATTCTTGAACCCTGAACCAGTAGTTCTGGGTTCTTTTCCCCAGCAGAGTCACCAGAGTTGTCCCACCTCCTTTTTACTACCCCCGAAAGGGAGTATATGGGAGTTTTTCCAATTTAAGTGACAATCGAAACGAGATTATTTATTTAAGATCAGAGTCTTCACTTGGGATAATTTATGGTGTCCCAAGTCACTTGTTTAGAATCTCGAATCGAGGAAATTTTACTCTATTTAAGGTCTGCGAACACAAAAATCCGGGTAAGGAATTCTGTTAACCCGGGAGAAGCTGTTAGGAATTCCCGGGTTCCGTAGTTTTAGCACGGTCGCTTTGATCATACCTGGCTTAATTAAATTGTTTAATTACTTATTTTTAGAACCTATGTGCATTTGCCTTTTTTAATTAAGAAATTATCTTGAAAATAGGTCACGAGTACGTGTACCCATTTGTTTGGCGCGTCAAAAATCATGTCACGCGAACGTGTCCCCAATTAGCAACGCTTTATTATTATTAAGATGTTTAGTCGAAGTTGCGCAAACGCATACTCCGGTTTTGCTTTTGGAATTGTAATTATGTCACACGAATGTGTAAACAATCACAATAGTAGATTAAATCGCGCCTAAAGGCTTTTCTACGAATATTCATTTTTAATAGCTAAGTTACAATATTTGTGAGGGCCATGAGTGATTAATTAAGATGGCACACCTCACTCTATTTAAAAAAAAAACTTGTACTCACTAAAGCGAATTGTGGCTGCTCAGGTTTAATCTAATTAAAGTCCAATCTAAAACTACTAATTTAAAGTAAGCATTGGATAGATTACTAGGCACTTAATTATTTAAAAAAAAGTTCTGGGCCAGCAGTGGGCCCAACATCATTTAAAAGTCTTTTAAGGAAACAAAGCCAAGAGAGGAGCGTTGGGCTGGAAATTGAGCCCAAGGATAAGAGCAAAGGGGGCAAGCGAGCCTGGTCTGGCCTAGCAGCTGGATTGGGCCACTATCAGGCCCAGCGAAACTTGCAATGTTAGATCCCGTTATTTCTAAGCCAATTGATGAATGAAAATTGCTGAAGGTAATTGGGCACGATGTTGAGCCCAAAAGAGAAAGCAAAAAGAAGTCAGGGCACTCTAAACCTAGTTTCAACCGGTGTGTCACATCTGGGCCAAGGCCAGGCCAAATCATTACTGAGGCTTACTGATCCTCTCAAATACACTTAACAACAATTGCATAAAGGCTGAAAATTAAACTATGACTAACCATACCAAAAAGTAATTGAATTAATTTGTACAACATGGATAACTAAAATAAATTTATACAACTCTAGTCACAATAACTCAACAAACATTGTATCTGGCTAATTAACATTAGTAGCTTCATAAAAAGGCATTCCGATCTTCTGCTAAAGCAAGTTTTTCCAGCCTAGGTGATTTCGCAATTTTCCAAAGGACAGCAGTTGCATTTACAAGGATAGCTACAGAGCTAGCCTGCAAATCCGCATCCAACTCTCCACAATTGAAGCAAATGAAACAATTAGTTACAATGATTATAACATTTCCATGACTTTAACACACAAAAATCAAAGAAAAGACATGCCAAACAACTTTTTTAAGGTTACTTTAAAGAAATAGAAAGTCCATTGAACTATAAAATATCACAGTCAACCAACAACCTTCAAAATATCAAAGTTAGTTGTATTACATGCTTGTAAACTCAGGATATTAACTTGAATCTGGCTTTTACTACCATTTGAGTTACGACCAAACTTCAAATAGAAAAATTGCATAATCAAACTAGAGAATGGAATAACTAATCATGACAATCCTTAGTAATCAATCACAGAGATAGCATAGAAGACATCTTTTCATTGCATGAATTCAGAATACGACAAAGTAGGTGAAGATTTTCATACCTAGAAGTAGAGATAACAGCAAATACCCAAACAGAAGTATGAAATACAGGAGTTAAATCAGCTTATGGGTAACAACAGTGAGAAACAACAACAATACTCAACACAACTTTTCTATCAAGCTATTCTTAGCTCCAAAGACACAAAAATTTTAGAGAAAACTCACTTCCAAACTTTAGTGATAGAAAGAAAAATTAGAAAAAGGAAGCTGGAACTCTCAGAAGAATTTTTTTAGGTCTGTTTTTCGTGTGTAGAGAGTGATGCTGAAAAATCTGTCACTGAGAGTGAAAGGAAGGGCACTACTTATAGGCCTAAATGGCCATGTGCTCAAAACAAATCAGGAAAATATTCCCTCAGCCTGAAAAGGCATCTTTTCTAACTAATTGGGACAGATGGCTGTCCCTTATTGGCTCAGCATATTTGTGCTAACCAAATAGGGACATCTTCCCCCTTTTCTAGAAGCTTCTATATACAAAAATTATCTGAAAGTCTTGTTATTATTTCTTAAATTAAACCCCTATGTTTTAGTTTTTCAATTAACCCCCCGGAAGTTCTGATGATTACAAACTAAGGCGAACAAAACAAAAATCAAAAGATCAAAGTTCCAAAGTAAAATACCCAACAGAATCATGCTGGAATTCAAACCTAAAGCTAGATTAATCAGTGAATAGAAACGTTTACCTAAATAAACCTTACAAGAGCATAATTTTTCAAATAAACATGGATGGTAAACAAAAATACATATGAACCCTAACTAAACCAATTTCATGCTACTGAAGATAAACCCTAAATACCAAAATGCTGAAGTTTCAATTGCCCTAATGAACAAACCAATAGGCAGAACCCAAAACTACAAGCAACAGGAAATAAACCTAAACATGGTAAAATTAAACATGCGGCCAAAATCAAAGAAGTAACATGCAAAAGAGAAGAAAAAAGAAAAAACAAGAAACAAAATTAAACAAAAAGAAAGAAAAGAAAGTTTACCTACACTTTCCTTTTCAATACTGGAACCACTATGAAGTCGATCAATCTTCATAAGTCAGAAATGAACTCGAACTACCATTAATCGACTGTTCTTGTAAGAATAGTCGACTAATGGATGTTTTAGGTTCACTTGACCAACACTCGATCGGAAAATAAAAAAAAGGAGAAAAATTAGGGTTCAAGATATTTCTGATTCAAAATTTAAGCAATTCGGGCAGGGATTTTTGGGAATCAAAGGCAGGGTAGTAGTGAGGGAAGATTAGGGGTCATACGGTGTGAGTTTGGGGTTATTTGGGTGAGTTAGGGTTTTGAGGATTCTGAGTTTAGATCCAAAATTCGAGCCGTTTGGTGATGATTCGAGGGAATTGGTTTGGAGATTTGTAGAGAGGAGACGACGGGGGTTTTAGGGTGTTGATTTGGGGCGATTTGGAGAGGTTCTGCAGCCGTGAAGCGATTTTCGGCGGCGGAGGGAGGCGGAGCCGGTGAGGGGGTGAGAGGGCGGCTAGGGTTTGACAGCTTAGAGACGAGGAGATGAAGAGTGAAGGGGGTCTCTAGGGTTTGACCGGGTTCGGACATTTTCATATAAAAGGGAGACCAGTTCCCAGCCGTTAGATCTATGATGATCAACGGCTAGGATTAAGGAAGGGCCAATACGGGGTCGTTTCGGAGGGTGGGGATTGGACCGGGTGAATTTATTGGGCTGGGGGTTGGAACGGGTAAGGAGGAGTTTGGGCTTAACATGAATTGGCCCAATTGAATTAAAACAGCCCCTTTGTTTTCAAATTCCCCTTTTCTCTTCTTTCTCTTTTTTTTTTGTTTTTTTTAATTAATTAAAACCTAAATTAAACTCCTAAATTAATTTAAATTCTAAAATTAAGACAATTATCCAACCGTTATATTTATAAAAAATTAGTATATCCTAAATTAAAAGAGAAAATTTAATAAACTAAAAATTAAAAGGTAAAATGTAAAGTGAGCCATTTTTGTGATTTTTGTTTTTAACAAAACAAAAAATTAACTAATTACTAGAAATATAAGAATAAAACCTAAATGCAATGCATGGTATTTTTGTATTTTTCAGGATTTTTAATGGAAATTAAACGTGCAAAAAATGCAACTAATTTAATAAAATCCTATAAAATGGCAAATAACTGGAAAAAAAACCTATTTTCTTGAATTTTATAGGAGTAATTCATATAGGGCAAAAATCACGTGCTCACACTTATCGGCCGCGTTACCAGTGAGGCAAGCCAGCAATAGAGACTTGAAGGTATATCTGCCGTGTCCGCAGACCTCGGATTCCCTATCTATTCCTCCCCATGTCAAACACTTCTTGTTTTTTTTTTATTAGACTCTAGAGTATGGGGGTACTGTTTCTTTCTTTATCTTGTAACTTATGACATTCTGGGTTTTGGGAGAGTTTATGTACTATTCGAAAGTGATTATTGTATATGCCGAGCTCCATCTCATTTCCTTGTTTAAATTTACCTGTTAGTTGATAGTTTTAATGTTTTCATTCCTTTTCTGCAAATGTTAGGCTTATCTAGTCATAGAGACTAGGTGCCTTCACGAAGGTTCACGGAGGGAGAACTTGGGCTGTGACAAGTTGGTATCAGAGCTCTAGGTTCATAGGAGCCGTGAGTCAGAAGCCGGTTTATTAAAATCTCGCGGATCGGTACGGAGATGTCTATACTTATCTTTGGGAGGCTATGGAACTGTTAGGAAAATTCCACTTCATTTGATTCCTTGTCGTGTGAGATTACTAACTTCGAAATTCTAAGCTCCTATCTTCTATTCTCTCGTAGATGGTGACGACACGTGCTACTGGAGATGACCAGGCACCCGCACCTCTTGCTAGAGCCGCCAGAGGCCGGGGCCGGCGTAGAGGCCAAGGACGTACACGCAGTGCGATCGAAATACCCAATTGAGCTGCTACCGTGCAGTCACCAGCAGTCCCAATCGGACCCCAAGCACCTGATACGCCTACTACCACTACTCCAGCTCTTCAGGAGACCTTTGCACAGTTCATGAACATGTACAACACTCTAGCTCAAGCAGAGTTGATTCCTTTTGCTGTAGCCACATCTCAGGCCGGGGGAGTGAGCACAGACTCCCGCCGCCCGCACCTAAAGTAGCGGGTTCAGGTTGATCAGATTCAAGAGGTTATACCGATACCACCTATAGCCCCAGTTCAGCCAAGGGTAGGGCAGCTGTCGATGCCCCCTTTTTCCTTAAAGGCGAAATAGGGTTTACGACATTTGGGCGGACAACTGTATTCCCTTTGGGAATTTGGGTTTTGGAGGTTGAAGAGTCGCCACCTAATGATTAAGTGCATTAGGACACTAAAACGGTTTTTTGAGTGGGAAAACCAGAGTTTGGGTAAGGCTAGAAATTATCTCGAGGGGAAGGTGTTAGGCACCCCTCAAGATCCATTAGTGTGGTTCCCGGCCATGTTATAATTGTGACTTTAAGTACAAGTAACAAATAAGCGAATAAAGGCTCAAATATGACGGACTAAAATTTGCAGACAAGTTAAAGTATGAAGAAAACAGAAAGGGCTCAAATTTTTTGAGGAAAAACAACTTGAAAAATTCTAAAAAATGACAGAATAAACAAATAAAGGGAAGGGAGTGCTAGGTTTACAAATAATATGGATCACATCAATGCAATACCCAGTAATCACTCCTCCAAAGAGGGGCTACACGTGGTATTAGCACACCGGTCATCATATCCATATCTACCCTTTCCCACCCCGTTTAGGTAGTAAAGCGCGGAATAGTATCGTTGCTTATTTCATGCCATTACCCGTCCCAATCCTATCAGTTCCGGAGGCATTTGGGACTACTAATCCTAAGGGGAGGGAGTTGAGATTTTCAGAGTTTAAAAGGATAAAAGTCTAAGGCGACAAACAAAACACATAAGCAATTAAGGGGGGAACAGTTATTGTATGCCCCTCATGAGTTGAAGGAGTTGAAGGAATAGTTACAGGAATTGCTTGATAAGGGCTTCATTCGGCCCAGTTTGTCACCTTGGGGTGCTCGTGTCTTGTTTGTGAAGAAAAAGGATGGTTTTATGCATATGTGCATCAATTATCACCAGTTGAACAAAGTTATAGTGAAGAACTAGCATCCGTTGCTTCGTATTGATGGCCTATTTGATTAGTTATAGGGTGCCAGAGTGTTTTCCAAGATTGATTTGCGCTCAGGTTATCATTAGTTGAAGATATATCCCGAAGACTGCTTTCAGGACTCAGTATGGTCATTATGAGTTCCTTGTGATGTCATTTGGGTTGACCAATGCCCTAGTAGCATTTATGCGTTTGATGCACAGTGTGTTTCGGCCTTATCTTGACTCGTTCTTCATTGTCTTTATTGATGACATTCTGGTGTACTCCCGGAGTCGGGAGGATCATGAGTAGCACCTGAGGAAAGTGCTTCAGACTTTGAGTGAGAAGAAACTATATGCAAAGTTCTCAAAATGTGAGTTCTGGTTGGATTTAGTGGCATTCTTGGGTCATGTGGTATCGAGTGAAGGGATTAAGGTGGAGGTAGTGTAGACTTGGCCCAATCTATCCTCAGCCACAGAGATTCGGAGCTTCCTTGGTTTGGCGGGGTATTACCGTCGATTTGTTGAGGGATTCTCATCTATTACAGCACCCATGACCAGGCTGACTTAGAAGGGTGCTCCGTTCAGGTGGACGGAAGAGTGTGAGAAGAGCTTTTAGAAGCTCAAGAAAGCTTTGACTACAACCCCAGTATTGGTATTACCTTCAGGTTCGGGGTCTTATACAATTTATTGTGATGCGTCATGAAATGGCCTCGGCGCGGTGTTGATGCAGGACAGTAGGATGATTGCCTACATGTCCAGACAGCTTAAGGTGCATGAAAAGAACTATCCTATCCACGACCTTGAGTTAGTTGCTATTGTTCATGCCTTGAAGATTTGGAGGCACTATTTTGTACGGTGTCCCTTGTGAGATCTATACTGATCACCGGAGTTTGCAGCATCTATTCAAGCAGAAGGATCTTAATTTGCATTAGAGGAGGCGGTTAGAGCTGCTTAAGGATTATGATATCACCATTTTGTACCACTTGGGGAAGGCCAATGTGATGGCCGATGCTTTGAGTTGCCAGGCAGAGAGTTTGGGGAGTTTAGCTTGTCTACCAGCAGCAGAGAGGCCATGGCGTTGTGAGACTGAATATTTCTGAGCCTACTTGAGTATTGGCTTATGTGGTCTCCCGGTGTTCTCTTTATGATCGCATCAGGGAGGGTCAGTATGATGACCCCCATTTGCTTGTCCTTAAGGACACAGTCCAGCACAGTGATGCTAAGGATGTTACTATTGGGGATGATGGTGCATTGAGGATGTAGGGCAGGCTATATGTGCCTAATGTGGATGGTTTACATGAATTGATTCTTCAGGAGGCTCACAGCTCGCGGTACTCTATTCATTCGGGTGCCGCGAAGATGTACCAGGACTTGAGGCAGCATTATTGGTGGCGTAGGATGAAGAAGGACATAGTAGAGTATGTTGCTCGGTGCCAAAATTGTCAGCAGGTAAAGTATGAGCATCAGCGGCCGGGTGGATTGCTTCAGAAGTTAGAAATTCCGGAGTAGAAATGGGAGCGGATCGCTATGGATTTCGTTGTCGGACTCCACAAACTCAGCGGATGTTTGATGTAGTTTGGGTGATTGTGGATAGGTTGACCAAGCCAGCTCACTTCCTTCTTGTGATGACTATTTATTTTTCCGAGCAGCTGGCTCAAGTTTATATCCGTGCGATTGTTAGACTTCATGGAGTGCCGATATCTATCATCTCTGATCGGGGTACGTAGTTTACATCACGATTCTGGAGAGCCGTACAACATGAGTTGGGTACTCGGGTGGAGTTGAGCATAGCATTTCACCCTTAGACGGACGAGCAGTCCAAGCGCACGATTAAGATTCTGGAGGATATGCTCCGTGCGTGTGTGATGGAGTTTGGAGGTTCTTGGGATCAATTCATGCCACTTGCGAAGTTTACCTACAACAACAGTTATCACTCCAGCATTCAGATGGCACTATATAAGGATCTGTATGGTAGGCCGTGTCGGTCCCTAGTGGGTTAGTTCGAGCCGAGCGAGGCTAGATTATTGGGCATAGACTTGGTTCAGGAAGCATTGGAGAAGGTTAAGGTGATTGAGGATAGACTCTTCACAGCCCAGTCCAGACAGAAGAGTAATGCAGGCCGGAAGGTTCGGGATGTTTTATTTATGGTTGGAGAGCGGGTCTTGCTTTGGGTTTCGCCAATGAAGGGTGTTGTGAGGTTCGAGAATGAGGGGCAAGCTGAGCCCGAGGTTTATTGGCCCCTTTGAGGTATTGCGGCGTGTTGGGGAGGTTGCTTATGAGCTTGCCATACCTCCCAGCCTAGCAGGAGTTCATCCGGTATTTCATGTTTCGATGCTCCGGAGGTATCATGACGATCCGTCTCACGTGTTGGATTTCAGCTCAGTCCAGTTGGACAAGGATCTATCTTATGTCGAGGAGCCAGTGGCTATTTCGGAAAACCAGGTTTGAAAGCTGAGGTCAAAGAACATTGCATCAGTAAAGTTTCAGTGGCGGGGTCAGCCGGTCGAGGAGGCGACTTGGGAGACTGAGCAGGATATGCGCAGCCATTATCCTCATCTTTTCACCACTTCAGGTATGTCTCTATGCTCGTTTGAGGACAAACAATTGTTTTAAGAGGGGGAGGATGTAACGACCTGGCCGGTCATTTTGAGAACTAGTGCCCCGATCCCCTATTAACTGCTTCCCCGGTATCTATTTCTGCTATTTTGACTTGCCGGGAGGTTTCGTTTGGGTTTTTGAAGTGTTTTGGGACACTTAGTCCTAAAACGGAGGCTTAAGACTTAGAATGTGGACCGAAGTCAGAACTATGTGAAGACGACTCCGGAATGGAGTTCTGTCAATCCCGTTAGCTCCATTGGGTGATTTTGTGCATAGGGGCATGTCCGGATTATGTTTTCGAGGTCCGTAGCTTTTTTAGGCTGGAAATGGCGAAAGTCGAATTTTTAGAGTTTCGGGCCGGTAGTGGAATTTTTGATATCGGAGTCGGAATCTGATTCCAGAAATTGGAGTAGGTCCGCAATGTTAAATATGACTTGTGTGCAAAATTTGGGATTATTCAGACGTGGTTTGGTTTGTTTCGATATCGGTTGTCGAATTTTGTAGTTTCAAGTTCTTTAAGTTTGAATTGGAGGGTAATTCATGATTTTAGCATTGTTTGATGTGATTTGAGGGCTTGACTAAGTTTGTATGGTGTTTTAGGATTGGTTGGTATGTATGGTTGAGGCCACGGGGGTCTCGGGTGAGTCTCTAGTGCTTGACAGATCGAAGGTTGAAGTTGTGTTGTTGCTGAAGATTTTCTGGTGCTGGTGTAATCGCACCTGCGGAGTGGTCACTGCAGGTGCGAGCCCGCAGAAGAAGGCCTTGGATCGCAGAAACGACTTGGGGCGAGTGGAGTAGAGTCCACACGTGCGATGGTTTTCCCGCACATGCGATGGCCGAAGAAACGGAGAGTTGGGTGCAGGTGCGATGTAATTTCTGCATCTCTGACATGCGCAAATGCGGTCAGTGGTCACAGAAGCGGAGGTAAGCTGAGTAAGTGATTTCCGCAGAAGCGGAGGATTTACCGCAGATGCAGCGCCGTAGGTGCGAAGAAGGGTCCGCAGGTGAGGTTTGACTAGCAGAAAAAGGGCAAAATCGAGGGTTTAGTTCATTTCACCATTTTTGGACTTGGGAGATCAGGATTTGGCGATTCTTTGAGGGATTTTTAGAGAGAGTGTTGGGGTAACGATTCCTTATCCGATTTTGGTTCCATTTCATTAATCTATTGTTGTTTTCTTCATTTAATCATGTAATTTGAGTGAGAAAGTTGGGAAAATGGGGGAAAAGTTCCCAATCAAATTTCTGAGTTTTGAGTTGGATTTTGACATCAGATTTGATAATTTTTGTACGAGTGAACTCGTGAGTGATTGAGTGTTCATAATTTGTGACTTTTACCCGATTCCGAGACGTGGCCCCAGGGAGGCTTTTTGGGGCGAATTTCTTGCCTTAGCTTTAATTTCAATAGCTAGATTAGTTTCTTGTAGTTGTACTTATGTTATGTAATTGATTTGGCTAGATTTGGGCCATTCGCAGCCAGACATTCATGGAAAAAGAATTGTTTCAGATTGATTTGAGCTTAGTTCGAGGTAACTGCTTGCCTAACCTTGTGTGGGGAAACTCCCCTTAGAATTTGGAACTATTTGATATATGAGCTCTGTGTGCGTGAGGTGACGAGTACGTACACGGGCTATTTGTTGTAAAACTCCATTTTTCACTATGTCATAACCTGTTTTCTCCTTGTTGAATTACACTAGCATATGTACTATCCCGTTTAGATTAGAAAAGCATGCCTACGTGTTTTAACTGCCTATTTGAACTCTGTGCAACATGTTTGGTGAAATTTCCTGGTTTTTCCTTGATTTTAACTTAACCTAAACTATAGATTTTCTTGCTGTGACTGTTATTTATGTTGGTTGAGCTACATATTTTCTTTGGGACTACAGAACGGTATTCCGGAAGATCCCCTTGTACTCCGTAATTACTTTGGGACTATGGAACGGTATTTCGGGAGATCCCTCAGCACTGCATATTTACTTTGGGACTACGAAGCGATATTCTAGGAGATCCCCCCTGCACATTTACGTCTGGGACTACGGGACGGTATCCCGGGAGATCCCTTATTGTTATCATCGTGTTTTGAGCTGTTGTTTTTCATTGATCCTATTCTTGTTAGATTTCCGTATTTACCTTTACTGTGATACTTCATTCTGTCTTATTACATAATATTTATACTGGTAGAGCCCTGACCAGATCTCGTCAGTACTCGACCGAGGTTAGGCTTGGCACTTACTGGGTACCGTTGTGGTGTACCCATGCCCTTCGCTGCACATATTTTTCGTGTGCAGATCCAGGTATCGCTTATCAGCCGTATTACCAATGAGGCGAGCCAACTTTAGAGACTTCAAGGTATATCTGCCGCATCCGCAGACCTCGGAGTCCCTATCTATTCCTCCCCATGTCAAACACTTCTGGTATTTTTCTTCTTTTATTAGACTCTGGAGTGTGGGAGTACTTTTTCTTTCTTTAGCTTGTGACTTATGATATTCCAGGTTTTGGGAGAGTTTATGTACTATTCGAAAGTGATAATTGTATATGCCGAGTGACATCTCTTTTCCTTGTTTAAATTTACCTATTAGTTGATAGTTTTTATGTTTGCGTTCCTTTTTCCATAAATGTTAGGTTTACCTAGTCGTAGAGACTAGGTGCCGTCACGGCGGTTCATGGAGGGAGAACTTGGGTCGTGACATTTGCACTCGGATGGTATGGTGAAGATGTGATTTTTAATTTTCAGGTCTTCAAAAAATTTTATGACCTTGGAGCCTATGAACTATTGTCACGCCCCAAACCGGGGGGTCGATCGGCACCCGGTGCCTCACCAATCTTTGTGTACCAACTTGCGACTAAGGGACTCTAAACATATAATGTCATACTTTGGCCATGGGGCCACATTGCAAGAGAATTTGCGAAGCAAAATATAAAACTGAACGAAAACTACCGCTGACTAAACATGAATATAAAGCTGGGCCAGTAAGGCCGTCATCGCTACTACAGCTGATAAACCAACAAAACATACATACAAGGCCTACAGCCCAACATACTGCTCTAACTGACATGATATGTCTACAAGCCTCTACTGCTGGATGTGTTGTGATCGATACAGGGCCCCGGCCTAACCATAACCTATATACATATATATACAGGATGCACACAAAACTCTAGACCTGGCAACTTTGACAAGGCGTGGAGCTTACCGATAAAGTTGAACTCGGGCAACACCTACTGAGGTGGTCTACCTGTCTGTCTGTCTGAACCTGCATGCATGAAATGCAGCGTCCCCCGCAAAAGGCATGTCAGTACGAAATAATGTACCGAGTGTGCAAGGCAACAATATAACTGAAAACTAAAACTAAACTGATAATATAATAGCTGAAAGTAACTGGAAGTCAAAGATAATCTGAAGATATGCTTACCCGCTGATACTGACTCAACTCTCTCATTATAGTAAGTGAAATAGTTGTCCAGCCTTATAAGGCTCAGTATATGTATATAGCTTATCTTCCGTAGTAGGCTCGCTCATAGGCGCTCGGCCATACTAGGCTCTGTATCTCGGCCAACTGGTCTCACTCTTAGGCGCTCCGCCACAGTAGGCTCGCTATATAACTTACCATCTGATCTGAGGTTGCCCAATAGAGTCCTGCCTATCGATGATAGCTCGATGGTGGTGAAAATACTATAATACTTTATATATAGATTCTCTGCCCTCTTGAATGGACGAAAACAATACTCAATTGAATGTAAAAGTCCCGATAAGGAAGAATATTATAACGTATGAGACTAGAAAATGTACATAAATTCAAGAATATGAATTTCTCTTTATGCCTTGTTATCTAACTCATGTAATTACAAGATCATGCCAAAATGAAGGAAGGGCTTAGCCTTAACATACCTGGAGTAGGGAAAAATGCGTACAGTGGTTTAACGTTAACAATTAACAATGGGGAGATTGTTAAATATTGCTGTTGTAATATGAAGTTTTCATATGCACGACATTAAACTTGAACTAATTTGTTGGTTTATCTGGGAAGAATGCGGTCCAACGTGAAGACCACATGTATCATGGGCATAATCATGGGTTCTTTTCACGGATCCTTCGAATAGTCTTCATAGAATTTTGAATAAATTATCAAACTTTGACAACTTCTACTACTCCTATTTCTCCTACAAAAAAACGTCAAAACTCCAAAATTAAAAGAGGACTCAACAATATCACTGAATGTGAACCCTCAAACTAGACAGAATTGTTCCATTTGGAATTCAATTTTCAAAATTCCCTCACCTTCATTCCTTGTTTTGCCTTTCTATATAAATCCAACTTTTGTCAAAATGAATTGATATCCATGGAAGATAAGTTTAGAGATGACTAATATAATTCTACCTCTTACGTGTAAATGGATTATGGTTGTCCATGTGCCTACTAATTAAATTGACTAAAGGCAAGAGTCACTTACTCCACTTGCTTCCACGTGGGAGGATTTTTCCCCACCTATAATTTTTTATCCACAAATCCTTAATTATATGGTTAATCTCCCATTAAACCAATAATAAACCAATTACTCATATAATTAAGAATTGTCTCAAATTACTTAAAATACTACTTATTTTTAATACACTTTATACATCATACTATCATGGTCTTATGCTACCTTGAATGGTACTAGTCCATAAGTATCGTGTATTATAGCTCGGACCGTATTTTATCCCAAATCGACAACCTTCAACGAAACTCATTTTCTTTGATTCATTTACCCTTTTTCTTTCAGCGCACTTACTTATTGCATGTTATAAATAGCATAAATTCTTATAATCTCAAGAAAATCTCATCCCTGAGTCTACGTCAATTAACTGAAGACGAAACTTTAACATATGAAAATGCGAGATGTAACATCCTCCTCACCTTAGAAACATTTGTCCTCGAATGTTTACTCTCATAGACTTTGGGAAAATTTTGCGCGAGTCTCCTTCGTGCACTAGACTAAAAGTAACCTGTACGCATCCAGAAAACATACTATACATGCCACACCTGGCCAATGTCGACAAATAGTAACACTTGGCCTTACACAATTGTCCATTATAAATTCTGAAAGTGAAAAATAAGAGTTTACCTAACGACCTACTGGCTTGAATAGAGTGGTGCTGAAGTATCCCACCTCGAGCCATATCTTCAGTTTCAAATAGGTGGGGATATTTAGACTTCATTTCTTCCTCCGCTTCCCACGTCATCTCTTCCACCATTCTTGCTTCTCCATAAAACCTTCACGGAGGCTATCTCCTTATTTTGTAGCTTGCGAATTTATCGGTCTAGGATGGCAATCGGAATTTCCTCGTATGAAAAGTCCTCCGTA
Organism: Nicotiana attenuata; assembly: GCF_001879085.1. Taxonomy (NCBI): domain Eukaryota; kingdom Viridiplantae; phylum Streptophyta; class Magnoliopsida; order Solanales; family Solanaceae; genus Nicotiana; species Nicotiana attenuata. The sequence continues at coordinate 38,950,320 of NC_031999.1, forward strand.
ATCTGTAAAGCATCTGTGGGCACCACTCGGGTAGGATCACCAATGTACTTCCGTAGCATAGATACATGAAATACCGGATGGACAGACTCCAATTCTGAGGGCAATTCTAACTTATAAAGCCCAATATACTGTGGGCTAAGCTTGCCTTTCTTGCCAAACCTCATCACGCCTTTCATAGGTGACACCTTTAAAAATTCCCAGTCATTAACCCCGTACTCTAAGTCTCGTCACCGCACGTAAGAATATGACTTCCGACGACACTGAGCTGTCAACAGTCGCTCCCGGATAAGCTTTACTTTTTCTATGGACTGCTGAACCAGGTCTGGCTCATGTAACCTAGATTCTCCAACATCAAACCGCCCTATAGGAGATCTGCACTTACGCCGATACAAATCTTCGTACGGAGCCATCTGGATGCTGGAGTGGTAACTGTTATTATATGCAAACACGATAAGAGGTAGATTTACATCCCAACTTCTTTTAAAATCCAATACACATGCTTGTAACATATCCTCGAGCGTATGAATTGTGTGCTCGGCTTGTCCTTCAGTTTGTGGATGAAAAACTATGCTGAGATTCACCTAAGTCCCTAGACCTCTCTGAAATGACCTCCAAAAATATGTTGTAAACTAGGCCCCACGGTCAGATATAATAGATACTGGTACTCCGTGTAGTCGCACTATCTCCTTTATATATAATTTTGCATAATCTTCTGCTGTATATGTAGATCTGACCTGTAGGAAATAAGCAAATTTTGTGAGCCTATCGACTATCACCCATATGGAATCAAACTTACGATGAGAACGAGGTAAAACCGTGATAAAGTCCATGTTTATCGCCTCCCATTTCCATGTCGGGATCTCTATTGTCTTCATTAGCCCTTTGGGCTTCTGGTGCTCTATCTTCACCTGTTGGCAACTAGGACACTGAGCGAAAAACTCATCAATGTTCTTCTTCATATCGTTCCACCAGTACACATCCTTAATGTCATGACACATCTTCGTCGACCCAGGATGAATGCAGTACCACGAATAATGTGCCTCTGACATAATCCTGTCTTGTAGCCCTGCTACACGTGGAACTCATAAACGACCCTATATATGAGAAACCCATCTTCCTTGAGCTCTAACAACGGCTTCTTTTGCTGCGGAATTTGCTCTCTCAATTTGACCAACTCTGGGTCCTCGTACTGCCTTTCCTTTACTTCAGCTATGAGAGATGATTTTGCAGTATTTTGGAGTACAACTCCACCATTCCCAAAGTCTAATAACCGAACCCCCAAACAAGCCAATTGATGAATCTCCTAGTTAATTGTCTTTTCTCGGGCTCCACATGTGCTAAGCTACCCATAGATCGGCGACTCAAGGCATCTGCTACAACATTTGCTTTCCCTAGATGGGAGAGAATGCAAACATCGTAATCTTTCAATAACTCAAGCCATCGCCTCTGTCACAAATTCAACTCTTTTTCCTTAAAGATATATTGCAAGCTTTTATGATTTATAAATACATCAACATGAACACCATACAAATAATGCCGCCATATCATAAATGCATGGACAACCGTAGCTAACCCGAGGTCGTGGATTGGATAATTCTACTCGTGCTTCCTTAAGTGCCTTGAACCATACGCAATTACCTTCCCATGTTGCATGAGGACACATCCTAACCTGACACCTGAGGCATCACAATACATGGCATAACCATCTGGACCATCTGGAAGTGCCAGAACTGGCGTTGAGGTCAACCTGTTCTTAAGCTCTTCGAAACTCTGCTCACAGGCCTCTGTCCACTGAAACTTAGTTTCTTTCTACGTCAACTTCATTAATGGTTCCGAAAGAGAACAAAAACCCTCTACGAACCTCTGGTAGTATCATGCTAAGCCTAGAAAGCTACGAACCTCTCTCGGAATGGTAGGTCTAGGCTAGGATTTCACAGCCTCAATCTTCTGAGTGTCTACCTTTATACCTCCATGGGATACAATGTGCCCCAAGAATGCTACAGACTTCAACCCGAACTCATATTTAGAAAACTTAGCATATAATTTACTATCGCGGAGGGTTTGGAGTACTACTTGCAGGTGGTCGCATGCTCATCCTTTAAACGTGAATAAACAAAAACATCATCAATAAATACTATCACGAACAGATCTAAAAATGGCTGGAATAGGCTATTCATCAAGTCCATAAATACGGCAGGTGCATTCGTCAACCCGAAGGACATGACAAGGAACTCGAAGTGGCCATATAGGGTCCTGAAGGCTGTCTTTGGAATATCTTTCTCCCGAACTCTGGCCTGGTGGTACCCCGACCTCAAATCTATCTTTGAAAAGCATCTAGCCCCTTGCAGCTGATCAAATAGGTCATCAATCCGTGGAAGTGGATACTTATTCTTAATAATTAACTTGTTCAAGTGCCTATAATCGATACACATCCTCAGCGAGCCGTCTTTCTTCCACACAAATAATACTGGTGCACCCCAAGGTGAAGTACTGGGCCTGATGAAACCTTTCTCCAACAAATCTTTTAACTGCTCCTTCAATTCCTTTAATTCTGCAGGTGCCATTCTATATGGAGGGATGGATATTAGTTGAGTTACCGGAAGCAAATCGATGCCAAAATCAATCTCTCGTTCTGGAGGAATAACTGGAAGTTCATCTGGAAATACATCCGTGTACTTTTTGACTGCTGGAATATACTGAAGTGTAGGTATCTCAACATTTGCATCTCTAACTTTCTCGTCCTTGAATGGGTGAGCCCGTCTCTAACTCGTGCAATATGATAAATGCACCCTTTTGCTATCATTTTCCTCGCCCTCAGAAAGGAAATATACCTACCTCTGGGTGTCGCTGTATTACCTACCCATTCAAGGACGGGCTCACCCGAAAAATGAAATCTGGCTATCTTTGCTCGACAATCAACTGTGGCATAACAAGCTGCCAACCAGTCCATGCCCATGATACCATCAAAATCCAGCATCTCTAGCTCAACTAGGTCGGCCGAGGTCTGACGACTACAAACTGTCACCGTACAACCTCGGTAAAATTGTCTAGCAATAATCGATTCTCCGATCGGTATAGATACCGCAAAAGGATCACTTAGTATTTTTGGCACTATACCAAACTTCCCCGCGACAAAGGGGGTAATACACGATAAAGTAGATCTTGGGTCTATCAAGGCGTAAGCATCGTGAGAGCAAATGGTCAACATACCTGTCACAACGTCTAGTGAAGACTCCTGGTCCTGTCGACCCGCTAAAGCATAGCTACGATTCTAGTAACCACCTGAACTGGAACCTCTACCTCTGCCTCGACCTCCACCAGCCGAAGACTGAGACCCGCACCCTGAAGGATGCACAAACATAGATGATCCTATTGCTGAATTCGCTGATTGTGCCATACCCCCAGAATCTCTATTTGGGCAATCTCACATCATATGCCCCGGACGTCTACATGTATAACAAGCATCGGAATCGGCTCGGCATTGGCCCATGTGTCCTCTACCACATATGTCACACAGCGGCAGAAATGACCATGTCTGCCCTAAACCTCGCTGTTCCTACAAACCCGATGCCCATGAGCTCTCATCTGGTCCTGACCGAGTATAACGGTCATACCTGTAACCCATTAATTGAGGTAGCGCAGGCCTAGGTGGCCGTTCGAAGTACTGGAGCCTATAACTACCCTAAGACTGCTCTTGAGACCTTGCAAATCTCATCCTCTTACGCTGCCCTGACTCAGTCCTTCCATACCCTGCTGCTGACGCCTACCCCTTTCTATATTCTGGGCGAATGCCTGAATCCGGGAGATATCCATACTATCTTGCAATGCAGTGGTGGCACATGCCTCGGTCAACTCTAGGGCCAACCCTTCTATAGATCAGTGGATCCTGCCCGCATAGTAGCAACTATGGATGGCGCATATCTGGCCAATGAATCAAAGCGGAGACTATACTCTCGAACACTCATATTGCCCTGGTTGAGGGCTAGAAACTAATCGACTAGAGCTTGTCGGATCTCCCGCGGTAAATACCGGTCAAGGAAGGCATCTGAAAAATTCTCCCAAATAGCTGGAGGTGAATCATGTCCCCTGGATCTCTCCCATCCCTCGTACCAAAGGATGGCTATATCTCAGAGTTGAAAAGATGTTAACTCAATTGCCTCTTTCTCCGTGGCATGCATAACCCGAAAGATCCTGTGAAGTTGATCTATGAAATCTAGTGGGTCCACCCTCTAATTTGTGCCCGTGAACTCTGGGGGACTCAAAGCAATAAACTCTTGGACCCTTGAACTCCCAGACCCCTCAGAAGGTCATGTACTAGCGAATGCCCTAGCATGTTGCTGCGTAGCTACCAACTGTGTAACAAATGCACCGCACTCCTCAAGTCTTGATCGGATGGAAGCGGATGGGGAACTGGATGTGCGGTCTCCCTAGGAATCTCTTCAGGTAGTGGAGGAGCCGGTAATGGCTGAGTAGGGGTCTCTCCTTGGGCCTCCGATTGGGCCCAGTCTACAGGGGGTACCCGGCTAGTCCCCTCACCTACTACTGCATCTCTCCTCTGGCTAGCTGTAGTCTTCCTAGTCACCGTCATCTGTGCATGCAAATGCCATCGCATAAGTTTAACTCAAAATTCCTATAACTCAGTTCTATAGCACGATTTAGATTTGAAAGAAGGGTAATCAACTCTTAAATTCCCTGTAGCTCCCTGCTTATATAATGTGGTGCACCACACATCTATAAACAAGACCCTACTAGACACAGCTTGTAGACTCCCTAGGACAGAACTACTCTGATACCACTTTTGCCACGCCCCAAACCTGGGGGGCAAGACCGGCACCCGGTGCCTCACCTATCCTCTTGTACCAACTTGCGACTAAGGTACTAAAAACATAAAATGGCATACTTTGGCCATGGGGCCACATCGCAAGGCAATTTGCGAAGCAAAATAAAAAACCAAACAGAAACTACCGCTGACTAAACATCAATATAAATCTAGGCCAGCAAGGCTGTCATAGCTACTACAGTTGACAAACCAACAAAATATACATACAAGCCCAACATATTGCACTAATTGACAGGATATGTCTACAAGCCTCTATTGCTGGATGTACTGTGATCTGAACGGGGCCCCGACCTACCCATAACATATATATATATATATATATATATATATATATATATATATATATAGGATGCAGACAAAACTCTAGACCTGGAAACTTCGAAAGACGTGGAGCTTACCGATAAAGCTGAATTCAGGAAACACCTACTGAGGAGATCTACGCGTCTGTCTGTCTGAACCTGCACGCATGAAATGTAGCATCCCTAGAAAAAGGGGCATCAGTACGGAATAATGTACCGAGTATGCAAGGCAATAATATAACTAAAAGCTGGAACTGAACTGATAATATGATAGCTGAAAGTAACTGGAAGTCAAAGATTATCTGAAGATATGCTTACCTGCTGATACTGACTCAATTCTCTCAATATAGTAAGTAAAAGAGCCGTCCAGCCTTATAAGGCTCGGTATATGTATATAGCTGCTCTGCCGTAGTAGGCTCGCTCATAGGCGCTCGGCCATACTAGGCTCTGTATCTCGAGCAACTGGACTCGCTCATAGGCGCTCGGCCACAGTAGGCTCGGTATATAACTTACCATATGATCAGAGGTTGCCCAATAGGGGCCTGCCCATCGATCATAGCTCGATGGTGGTGAAAATACTATAATACTTTATATATAGCCTTTCTGCTCTCTTGACTGGAAGAAAACAATACTCAATTGAATATAAAGTCCCGATAAAGGAGAATATTGTAACTTATGAGATTAGGAAATGTACATAAATTCAGGAATACGAATTTCTCTTTATATCTCGTTATCAAACACATGTAATTACGAGATCATGCCAAAATAAAGGAAAGGCTTAGAATATACCTGGAGTAGCAAAAGATTCATACAGTAGTTTAACGTTAACAATTAACAATGGGGAGATTGTTAATTGTTGCTGTTGTAATATGAAGTCTTCATATGCACGACATTAAACTTGAACAAATTATTGGTTTATCTGGCAAAAATGCGGTCCAACGTGAAGACCACATGTATCATGTGCATAATTATGGGTTATTTTAACAGATCCTTTAAATAGTCTTCATACAATTTTGAAAAAATTATCAAACTTTGACAACTTCTACTACTCCTATTTCTCCTAGAAAAAACGTCAAAAACTCCAAATTAAAAGAGAGGACTCAACAACATCACTAAATGTGAAACCTTAAACTAGACAGAATTGTTCCATTTGGAATTCAATTTTCAAAATTTCCTCACCTTCATTCTGTGTTTTACCTTTCTGTATAAATCCAAATTTTGTAAAAATGAATTAATATCCATGGAAGATAAGTTTAGAGATGACTAATATAATTCCACCTCTTACGTGTAAATGGCTCAAGGTTGTCCATGTGCCTACTAATTAAATTGACTAAAGGCAAGAGTCACTTACTCCACTTTCTGCCACGTGGGGAGATTTGTCCCCACCTACAATAGTACACAAATGCTTAATTACATGGTTAATTTCCCATTAAATTAATAATTAATCAATTACCCACATAATTAAGATTGTCTCAAATTATTTATAATACTACTTATTTTTATTACACTTTATACGTCATACTATCATGGTCTTATGGTACCTTCTAGGGTACTAATCCGTAAATATCGAGTATTACAGCCCGGACCGTATTTCATCCCAAATCGAAAACCTTCAACGAAACTCATTTTCTTTGATTCGTTTTTCCTTTTTCTTTCATGGCACTTGCTTATTATTTGTTATAAATAGCATAAATACTTATAATCTCAAGAAACTCTCATCCCCGAGTCTACGATAATTAACTGAAGACGAAACTTTAACATACAAAAACACGAGATGTAACAACTATGATCCGCTGTCGCAGGCAATCTTCTTCGGTATTCCGAATCGTTAAAGTATATTTTCCCACAGAAATTCGACCACTTCGTGCTCACTAATCTTTTGGTAGGGACCTGCCTCAACCCATTTAGTGAAGTAATCAGTTAAAAATAAAAGAAATCATACCTTCCTGGGACCCGTTGGCAACGTCCCAACTATATCCATCCCCCATTTCATGAATGGCCATAGGGACAATACCGAGCGGAGCAGTTTTGCTGGTTAGTGCACCAACAATGCATGACGTTGACACTTGTCGCATTCTGAATGAATGCCTTCGTGTCTTGTTGCATCAGAGGCCAACAGTGTCTTGTTGCATCAGGTGCGTTCCATCCTCCGCACCTGCGACATCTGCCTTTTTCACTTGTGGTCGCATCTGCGGCTAAATCTCGCTTCTGTGATCATCGCACCTGCGGTCCCCTAACCGCAGGTGCGGTTATGACAGAACAAGCAGCTTCAGTTGCATCCTCAAATTTCCAAACTTTCCGATAACCATCCGAAATCATCTCGAGGCCCCCGGGACCTCAACCGAAAATACGAACAAGTCATATAACACTATTCAAACTTATACCAATCTTCAAAACACTCAAAACAATGCCGAAATACCAAATCACCCTTGGATTCAAGCCAAATGATTCCAAAACATCCGAATTTTCGCAAACGATCAAAAAGTCTATCAAACCTCATCCAAATGACCTAAAATTTTGCACACACGTCACAAATGACACAATGAACCTACTCCAATTTTCTGAATTCCATTCCGACCGCGATATCAAAATTTCAACTAGCAACCGGAAAACGCCAAAATTCCAGTTTCGCCAATTCAAGCCTAAATCTACCACGGACCACCAACTTACATTACGATCACGCTCCTAAGTCCCAAATCACCTCAGGAAGCTATCCGAGTCATAATAACCAAATTCTGAGATCGTTTACTAATAAGTCAACTTCCGGTTGGCTTTTTCCAACTAAATGGCCAACTTAAGAGACTAAGTGTCTCATTCCTCCACAAAACCACTCCGAACTCGAACCAACCAACCCGATACTACATAATATAGCTGAACAAGACATAAAGAAGCAGAAATGGGGAAAACGGGGCTGAAATTCATAAAACGACCGGCTGGGTCGTTACATCCACTTAAACATACGTTCGTCCTCGAACGTGCCCAGAGTTGTTCCGAAAACCATCAAATTGCTATATAACATTACCATGCAAATACCCGGGGGTGATCCCACGTTACCCTATCTCATATAGGTCCCATAGCACAACGTAACTGAAATTTCACAATCCAACCTAGCCCATAAACCTTAGAACCAAATTTCCACTTCCGAAATCATCTATAAGATCATAACCTCACATCTACACACCGAATAAATCTGAATACGCTGTACCAAGCCATAACCACAATTCACGATGCAAATTACGGGATATACCATACTACTCGAACAATCATAGAGAAAACATCAAATCACCACAACTGCTCAGAACAACTGAATACCGATAATAATCCTCTTATCAAATAAAGCTTCATTCCAACACTTTTGTGCTGCCAACGATGAATTAAAAAACGCAGAAAGTCATAACCATCCCTTAGATCGACTAGTCGTGGAGCTCCCTCTCCTTCGGCAAGGACGATAGTAATTTCTAAATCGAATCCCGATATTACCCTTCCAACATGCTGAAATCGAATCCAATAGTATCCATTCTAGATCCCAATGACCTCCTCTCATCCAACACGACTACTCTAGTGACATGACACATTGATACAATCTAAATCCCCAACTCGTGCGACCCGCGCACCAATAAGCAACAGTCTGAATGTACTCAAACCATGAAAAGATGACTCAAATGAGAGAGCTGTATCGCAAGTTCACCAGTACCACCCCAACGCAATGCTGAGAACCCATCACACATCGTAGAACCAGAACACACGAATCTAGCCCGAATGATCATACCTCCACATAACCTCGCTACAATGCACAGCCTTATCCGGACACCCGTCCACATGAAACACCTTAAGTAACTATGCTCAATATCAACATGTTCACCTTGAAAATGGTAATTACAATTAAATTTGATTGTGTGGTTCTAAAAATACATGATCTGTTTTTATGCTAGTTGTTAAGCGATTGATGCTAAGTAAAATATTAGAAATCAAGATTGCAGCCTGGAGATGGTATAATAATCGAACCAAATAGTTGGAGATCGGGACCTCGAGCTTGCTTATTCGGTGCCTCGAGGTCGAGCCCTGTAGTCCTCCGTAGGCAGTCGATGGAGGGACTAACAATTATGATAGATTCAATGATGGCTCTTTATGGCCAATAATAAGCAATAAATGAAGAATAATAAATAGAACGCAATGAATGTAAGCAATAAATGGAAGTAAAGATCTTAACAGAATATGTTAGAGAGCAGAGAGAATGTTCTTGTATATTAGTATTGAGCCATAGATGTCTACAAAATGACAAGTATCCCCTTTATATATGAGGGGGAACATAGTACAAATGTTATCATTACAAAGATATGGGGCTGACACAGCCATTTAATGCCCTGATACGGGTCAGAGCTAGCTTACTAGACTTTGTCAGCTCTAGTCATGCGCCTAGGGAGCTTCACCTTGATCCACCGAGACCACTAAGTTGCATTGCCTCGAGGCCGTCCATTATTTACACTACCTCGAAGTCGACCATCGAGAACCCTCGAGATGTCTTAATGACCGCAAAATCGAACCGTCGATTTCTACCGTATACAGATAGTCCCCGCGTTCCCTAGAACGAAGTGAGAGGGAACGACTTTGAACTCCTACTCCTTAAGTATTGTCATCATGACGTCAGCCCATCAGAGCATTAAATGCCATAGCTCAAAAGTCGCACAAGGGTTGCTATCAACACGACTATCGAGAAGCCCGCAAGCCGCAATTTGTTCGTCCTTTCCACTGCCCAAACGGCTTCTATAAATACACCAATCGTTTGATAATTCATCTTTTTACAGCATCTTCAAGCTTTCAAAGCCAATGCCATCCCCTTTCACATTCCTCCTTCTTCTGTTCTTGATTCCCTACTTACCTTCTTAGAAAAGCCTTTTTGCCACCATGGCTAGAACCTCTAAAACGGTTGCTCGAATAGAGGACGCTGCTTCTTCTTCTCGAATGTCCAAAGGAAATCCCAACGTGATACCCACCGTTGAATAGTGCAGGCCTACAGAGTTTAACACGATGAAGGATTTTTTCCGTCGACAAGCCCTCGCCCACACCGGGCCGATGTGAACACGTGTCCCGGTACATCAATATCGTGACCGATATAGGGAAAGTGAAAGAAGACTGTCGATAGAGGGAGGTAGTGCTGGTTGAGATTCTCCGTCCTAACGAGAGCATAATGGACCACAATGCTGGCTTCCTTTATGTATACACATACCCTTTCACTTTGGGTCCCATTGATTCGTCCAACTCTTCTTCCCTAGCGATAGATACAGTTATTATCGACTTTTGTGACAAGTATTGAGTGAAGCTCGGCCAAATCTATCCATATTTCTGGGGGATAGTCTACATACTCCGTTACTTCTCCAACAGGGTCGCGGGTAGCACTTTTACCCTCGACCATTTGATTAGATTGTACAGCCCTCGACTTTATCGAGGTTTAATCAAGCTTCACCCTAGGTCCAAGATGCTGTTAACATTCCAAGAGGAGTGGAACACGCAGTGTAAGTATCTCTCCTTCGAACATTCATTATTGTCTTCTTACCTTTCTTTCGACATATGATCTCCCCTTTGTTTATGCAGCTACCTTTTGGTATCCTGAAGCGGTCCAAGATCTGCCGGGATGGATTAACCAATTGGATGTTTCGTTCCCGCTTCTCGGGCTATCTTGGCCCGACCTGGCTAAACTCCGGTGGGTGGCCAAGAACTATGGTAAAAATCCTTCTTGCCACCCATCTCATATTTTTATATTTCTTCCCATATCCTCCATGTTAATAAATTTTGATCTCTATGTTTGCGCAGGCCTTGGCGAAGGAGTGTTGATAAGATCGCCTCCCGATGGCGAGGTGGAGGCTTCGGTGCCTGATAAGTGCAGGAAGAGGAGGAAAGAGACGGTTGCTGATTCCCCTGCGGCAAAGAAACCTAAATCACACAGGCCTCGAGCTACTGCTAGGACCTCGACTTTAGATTCCAGAGCAGGTCCCAGTACTGCGGACAAAAATAATGATGTGAATGCCGTTTGGTTCGAAGGACGAGGTCGGGCGCGGATATCCCGCAGTCATGCCTCCCTAAGGCCACTGAATCGGAACGGTCGATTCAGATCGATCCCGTGTGGTGGAGACCCTCGAGAAGGGTGCGAACGCGGTCCCTGAGCCCTTGGTCGAACGTGATGCAGTTTCTGCTGAGGAGACCATTGCTGCCGGCTCCAAAGGGTCTGGGCCCGGGCCTTTCGGGGACATGATTTGCCCCTTGGTGATATCGAAGCCCTGGGTGGCCTTAACTTGGGTGCTCGGTTCTCGCCCAGGGAGTACAGGGACGCTTAGGACCCAAACGTTACCAACGTGGAGGGCCCCCTCGGAGGGGGAGGCAAGCTTGACAATTTCTTCGATGGGGTTGACAATGTCAGTGAGGACATTGATCTCGATGCTCCCAATGCTATCGGGGAAGCGCAGAGGCTCCAGCAGAAGGTGATAGCTTTTCATGTGCACTTTTCTGGTCTTAAATACCTATCTTCGTTTTCCTAACTCTTCTGTTTTGTTGTAGGCTAAGAAGATGTATGATCACGCCTTCGCTAGGCTCCAAGACGAGCTTTCATGATGGGGGAAGGAGCTTGAGAAGCTCACCTCGGGGCTACAGGAGTCAGAGGCCTGCTCTGCCCGCAAGGAGGAGGAGTTAAATGAACTTCGGGCGAATTTGGAGAGAGCGCTCCGAGAAAAGGCTGGTCTTGCTGAGCAAGTAACTTGTTATTCATAAATTCGTTCACTATTCTCAAAACTTGAAGTCTACTCACTTATCTTTTCCTTTTTAGATTGAACAGAAGGATGTTCTCGCGGGGCGGCTTCGGATAGAAGTTGCTGCTATGGGGAGAAATTGCTGCTATGAACACGGAGATCCTCGAGCTGGGGACGCAAAACGAGATCATGACCTCGGAGTTGGAATCGACCCAGGGTCATCTCCGAAACGCTCGGGATGAGGTCACAGTGCTATCTGCGGCCAAGTCCAAGTTCGCGGAGAATGCCGCTACATACCTGAGGGACGCTGCTACTACGAATCAGCTAGCCCAAGAAATGACAGAGGAGGCCGAGCAGAAGCTGACTCGGGCCGTCACTTACGCTCGCGCTAAGCCGAGGAGGCAAGCCTTAGAGGAAACCAATGTTAGAGGTGCCGATCTCTCAGCCAAGATCGAGGAGGCCCGAAATGCGGAGGAAGCATTGGCACTCTTGGTCACTTTGGATGAGGATCCTGGAGATGGCTCAGAGGGCAGTGGTGATGAAGTGTAAGCCTGTGTAAACATATTTTTACTTTTGTGCATGTATTCCCGGGGAACAGGTCTTGTAAAGGTGCCCCTTGCAAACATACTTTTGGTAATGTAAAAAAGATTTTTTGTTTCCGGCCTCACATTCTTTATTTTTCAGCGACCGTGCGGAATTCAGTCTTCGAACTTTGACATTGACTCTTAAGAGTTTATATTAGGGGGCAATCGGGACTCTCGAGATCGGACACCATCTCGAGGTTAGGTCGATGGCTTCCTTGGAGTCGACGCTTACAATAGCAGAGGTACTCGTGGTCTTGATATTTCCCGAGCACCACGTGACAGTGTTATTCATGCGACATGGTAGTGGGGCCCCCCGGGAGGTCCCACCTGTACGTTTCCTAAAAAAGTGGTACTGTCATGGTCAGACTTGATTGGTCTCCTGGATAGGCGAATAGTCGCCGGTTGCCTCTATATATGCGTTCACTCATTTCTCATCCAGGGATTCTTCTACTCTGCAACTATCCCTTTCATAGAACTCTTGCTCCTTGTTCTAGTTCTCTCGTCATTTCAACTTAGAGCCTTCGCCCAAATCTGTTCATCAAGGAGAGGGTAGTTCTGCCTCTTTTCCGCGTCCGGCCGGTGGTACACCCCCGGTATCTGGTGAGCGGACCTCTGAAAGTACAAGAGGGGGGGGGGGAATTGTAGATAATTAAAGTTAATCGTTAATAAGTTGACTTAAAACTTAGGTAGCCGACTAAATATGGCAATATTGCAGATATAGTAATTCGAGGTAATAAGCAGAAAGTAAATGCAAAAATTTAAAGACACCAGGAATTTTTATACTGGTTCGGATTCAATATGAATCCTAATCCAGTCCCCTTGAGTTACAAGGGATTTCTCTTCAAGTGAATAAGTTTTCTTTCGAGTACAGATTTGATGTATGTCGCTCAGTTTCTCTAGCACTCGTTTGATACAATGCCTCACCAGTTGTATGCCCTCTTTCTATCCCTGACTTGTTACACAGCAGATCTATATAGGCTACTATGCCTGTTTGCAGTAGAATGAAGAGAGTCATTTTGGTTTGATCAAAGTATACTAAGGATGGAGTTACACTGTGAATTTATACAAAGATCAATGGTGAAGGCTTGTCATCCCAAGGGTTTTGATCCTTGGAAAGAGTTGATTCTTTCCAAGAATAAAGAACTATCCGTTGCTTCACTTTAGACCTTTTCCTTCGGCAGATAACGGGTTTGACAGGATTCTTCCTCGATTGTTGGACCTTCCAATCTTGACCGCCGTCCGGATCTTCTATCTTTAATAGTTCTTCAGTGATTTGATCTGACTCGTCAATCACAGATTGTGTTGAATCTTTATTCCATTATGGAAGATTTGATTTCCCAAATTCATGGAGCTAATCCTGATTTGCTGATGTAGTACTGTTTCTTTCCTTGTACATCGTAAGTATTTCAGGCAGCTTCCCTTCTGAATGATCTCCTTCCTTGTTCTACATAGCCGTTCCAATAGTTCCTTTTTACTTCTTTGAACTCCTGCACATGCATAATAATTGCATCATTAAAATATGTTCTAACAATCTCCCCCTTTTTGATGATGGCAAAATAATTTACATAAATGTAAGGATGTAAACAACAGTTGACTTCCCTGTTTAGTACTAGCCGACTTGGCTCCCCCTCAATGTGTGTAGTCAACTGAACATGATCTCCCCCTCAATGTGTGCCGTCAACATGTACCTATACAGTCTTGTCTATGCATGGGCAGCATAGTTGACTTAACCTGTTCAAAGAATATCTATGCATGTAGCATAGTCGACTTAACCTGTATAACAAATAAAGAATACATATGTGGACCCTATGTATGCATAGTCGACGTGAACCTGCACATAAACCGTTAACAATCCAGAATATATGTTCTCCCCCTTTTTGACATTAGCAAAGAGGGATCAGCATGTTTGTGCAATAATATTATCCACATAAGCAAAAGAAGAAAGAAAAAAAACATCCATGGGCATAGCCCAACCACAGCCAAAACAAGGTTTAAAAAAAAATATTGTCTGAAAAACACATCCATCTCAGCGACGCAGAAAGTAAGTAAGAGTGTTGAGATCGCCTCCTTCAACTGTTCAAAGCTGGTGTTGGCAGCAATACTAATTCCATCCAGCCTGTCGTGCACCTCCTTGAAGGCTTTAACCGCACTCTCCCTTACCCTTTGCACAACTACCCTAATTTTAGACACATCTGACCCTGTTTCCTTTGAAATAGCATGAATAGCATCCACAGTTGACTGAGTGGAGGACAGAAGAGACTTGATGTCTAAGAGTTGGGAGTCAATGGAGCTGAGCTTTTCACTTAGGTTGGCATGAATGGGAGAGGGCAGAACAGCAGACGAAGGCTTGGTTTCCACAGGAGTTTGCTTTGCATCACTTTCACCCTTCTTAACCCAGGTACCCTTGACATTCACATACCCCATACTCGAGAAGGCTCTAGAGTTGTAGCACTTGAAGACAGGAACAAAGGGGTAGTCTGAAAGCGGAATTTGATGAGCTTCCAGAATGTGGGTGATGGCCATACCGAAAGGAAGACTGGTTGGATCTTCAGCACTCTCAATCATAAAATTTATGACCCAGGAGGAAAACTTGATTTTGAGTTTGGAGATGAGACAGTAGACAAAGAAGGTGTCCCTTTGAGAGAGGGTTGAGAAGGAACCAGTTCTGGGGAGAAGAGTTATTGCAACAATGTGGGCAAGAACCCTAGTTTCAAAGCTCACATCATTAGGCCCTAATTGATTGGGAAGAGTTTCAGAGGGATTTTCAGCAATACACTGTTTAGCTTGGTCAAAGGTGATTTCAAAATTCTTAGGCCAGACATTCTTAAAGAGGGTTGGGAAACCAGAGCAACGACAGAAGAAAAGAGAATCGAACAGACCACAATCAAGAACAATGTGTTTACCAAGAACAAGAGTTTCAAGCCTATCAGGTTTACTAGAACGAAGATTAGCATAAAACATACGGACAAGGGGTTCATACACTTTAGGCAGAGAAATAGATAGAAATTTTTCCCACCCTTGATACACGAAAAGATCCTTTACCTTGCAGTTGAAGGACTCCATATCATCAAGATCCACAACTCTTCCATGGGCGATGGGCTTGTCCTTGAGAGAGATAAAGAAATCCCTATTTGGGGTGTCCCCAGAAATTTAGGTCGAAATCGAGTGAGGCAGAGAAATCGAACTTCGATTTCTTTGGAGTGGAAGAGGCAGGAGGATCCTCCCTGGGACGCTTACCAGAGGCTTTTTCTCCTAACAGTTGAGAGTGTTCAGAGTACGCTCCTTGAGAAGAGGCACATCCCTCAAAACGATCAGACCCTAAATCTACTTGTTCAGGAGGCGCGGAAGAGGGTTTTGCCTTTGAGCGGGTACTTTTTCTGGTGGAAGTGATAAATGATGAAAAATGCATATTTTTGAGTATATTTGCATATTAATTCTTGTGTGTGTCGCGGGAGATTACATGATTTTCGAAGTGAAATATACTCATTATGTGTTTCTTATGTGTAGGAATGAGTTTGGATGATAAATGATCAAAAGATGACAATTCGACACAAAAAGAAGAAATTAAAGGAGTGGGAGCTCGTCTACTCTCGTGCGTGGCACGAAGTCGGACGCGAAAAAGGAGAAAAATTAAAGCACAAAACAGTGAAGCGAAGCAAAGGCACGGAGCGCTTCGCGAAATGGAAGAATTTCAAAAGCTGCATCCGCGTCAAAGTCCGCGTCTAGACGCGAAGGCAGACGCGGATCCGCGTCAAAGTCCGCGTCTAGACGCGAAGGCAGACGCGGATTCCAGCTCTCCCATCCGAAGTTGGATTGAAGAATACCGCCCCTCATCAACCCTAGGTCATATAAATACATCCTAAAACACCACTTTGAAGGAGGAGACACTACTTTTGGGTTAGACAACACCCTTGGAGGCAAGAACACGCTAGGAGCAAGGCGGGGAATTCTTCTACGAGTTTTTCCTTCCTCTTCCTATTTTTCATTGTTGGTTATGAATTTTAGTATTGTAGTTTTACATGCTATTATGAATAGCTAATTTGTTATCTAGGGTTTTGATGGAACTTTTTGTAGGATAAATTCTTGTTATTTTTATATAATTGAGCCGTAGTATTTTCTATATTTGTTCAACTACGTGTTTATTGTAGTTAATTGACAGGATCCTCAATTAGCTATGCCTATTTAGTGTGCATAACTCGGGAGAGAGTGCATATTTAGGTAGTTGTTGAACAACATCACTCCCAAAGTATAAGAGGGATCTATAACTGCGGGCTTAAAGGCGGGATTAGGGATAACGAAGCCTTGGGTGCAATCTAAAGTGAGCTGTAATAAACAAAGCCAGCTAGCGTAACTCGGGAGAGTGCGTCTAGTAAATTGTAGTAATTACTCGGGAGAGAGTTACGACAATCAGAGCGCTCATGATTGGTAGAGAATACTTAGGCGAATTTATAGAAAAGTTAGCGGGAAGGATTCCGACAATTGGGGAAATCATAACTCTAGACCTCCTTAATCTCGACTCCAACCCTTATCCTTGTTAATTGATAGTTTTATTGCTTTCTAGTATTTGTTAGTTAATTGGATAAAAAATAAACATTATAATCTTTTATAATTAGGAAATTGTTTGGGCTTGTATTTCTTACCGATATTGAACAACTATAGCTAAGCCTTAGTTCTCTGTGGGTTTCGACTCCGGACTTGTAAACCGGATTATATTTGCAGTGACCGCTTATCCTTTTTAGGACTAGATTTGGTCGTGATCAGGAAGCAGAGGGGTTTTTGGAAGATTTTGCCATGGAAGAGTAGAGGGTTGGTACAGATTGAAGAAAAAAGGTGGAGATGAAAGGGACCGAAAAAGGCTTAACTTAAAGAGAAGAGATTTGACGGTTGAGTAAAGAAAAGGAAAGAGTGTTAGTCGAAGCGACGTGATGATTGGCTTTCCAACTTTGACTGCAGACTGATGGGAAACAGAATAAAAAGAGAGGGATAAACCGACTGCATAATTAATGCACTGAAAAGGAGTAATTATGACAAGTTTTTGAAAAATAACAAAAATTTGGTCCTAAGAGTTTTTTGAAAAACAAATGATGCCAAGTAACTTTCTCAAAGAACAAAATCTTTCCTCCGACAATGGTTTAGTAAAAATATCAGCTAATTGGGCAGAAGTGCCAACAAAAGCTAATTCTATGTCACCTTTAAGAACATGATCTTTAATAAAATGTTGTTTAATGTCTATATGCTTTGCTCTAGAATGATGCACAGGATTTTTAGAGAGACAATTTGCACTAGAATTATCACAAAAGATTTGTATAGGTTTTAAGGAAAGTTCATAGTCACCCAATTGATGTGACATCCACAAGAGTTGTGCACAGCATTGACCAATGGCAATGTACTCAGCTTCAGTCGTGGACAAGGCGACTGATGCTTGCTTTTTACTGTTCCAGTATATTAAAGCCTTTCCTAGTAATTGACAAGTGCCACTCGTGCTTTTCCGGTCTTCTTTATCACCTGCTAAATCTGCATCTGAGAAACCTTCTAATTTAAACGAGTTAGAGCGAGGATACCATAATCCATAAGATACTGTGCCAATAAGATATCGAATAATTCTTTTTACAGCAGTTAGATGTGACTCCTTGGGAGCCGACTGAAACCTGGCACATTTACAAATGCTGAACATAATATCTGGTCGACTTGTGGTCAGATACAGTAGTGATCCAATCATTCCTCTGTATTTTGTTTCATCAACTGGAGTACCCTGTTCGTCCTTATCCAAATTTGTAGCCGGACTCATAGGAGTGCCAATTGATTTTGCATTGCTCATGCCAAATTTTTGGATCAGCTCCTTTGNGGATAACGAAGCCTTGGATGCAATCTAAAGTGAGCTGTAATAAACAAAGCCATCTAGCGTAACTCGGGAGAGTGCGTCTAGTAAATTGTGGCAATTACTCGGGAGAGAGTTACGACAGTCAGAGCGCTCATGATCGGTAGAGAATACTTAGGCGAATTTATAGAAAACGTAGCGGGAAGAATTCCGACAATTGGGAAAATCATAACTCTAGACCTCCTTAATCTTGACTCAAATCCTTATCCTTGTTAATTGATAGTTTTACGGCTTTCTAGATTTGTTAGTTAATTAGATAAAAATAAATATTATAATCTTTATAATTAGTAAATTGTTTGGACTTGTGTTTCTTAGCGATATTGAACAACTATAGCTAAGCCTTAGTTCTCTGTGGGATTCGACTCTGGACTTGTAACCCGGATTATATTTGCAACGACCGCTTAGTCCTTTTTATAAGGCATAGTTGGGCGTGATCAAATTTTGGCGCCGTTGCCGGGGAACTAACGGTGTAGTTGTAGGTGTACATATTGCTAGGTTTCAAGTTTGAACTTTTATTTTATTATTTGATTTTTTTATTTTTTATTTTAGTTTTATTTGTTTATTTGAGAAACATGACATCATGGAATTATGAGAATTTTGATGTTGGTAATTCTACTTTTAATCCTCCTTATGCATATTGTGAAGGAAACCACCCAGGGCAAAATTATCAAAATATTCCCGAGAGCGAGTTTATTGCACCAACTCAATCTTATGTGTGGAATGTGTGTGATATGTGTGGTGGTCAAGATGGTCACTTTCACGGTTGTGCTTATATTTCTTACCTTCCCCCAACCCTTTACTTTGATGGTTCTTCTTTTTCTGGTGAAGTTAATAGGAACAAAGAACCCAGGGAAGCTGACCTAAAGAAGATCGAAGATATGTTAAAGTGCATTTTGGAACAACAGAGTAAATTACTACTGCGGATAGAAAGGCAGGAGGAAACTATTCACAACTTGAAAGTTCACATGAGTCAACTGGTTGAAGTTTTTAATGCTCAACAAGCCAATATTGTGAATAGTATCCAAGAAGAGCGTGAATTAGATACAGAAATTGATGAGCTAGAGGAGGAGGCTAGAGTAGAACACCAACAATCAATCACACTAGATTTTGAGGATGTCGATGTTGTAGAAGAGATACTAGAGTCAGCCAAGGATATTGAGGATACATATTTAGTTGACTCTATTGTCGTTAGTGTTGAGAATGTAGATAGTCCCAATGTTCATGTAGTTGAGCGCATTGGTCCTCACTCCAAGCATTTTTCCACATTGTGTTTGGATGATGATATGGAAATAGAGTCGTCCGAGCCATTTGAGGAGTCGAGGAATGAGGAACAAAGTGCTTACATTCTGGAATTTTTCTTGCCAGAAAGTCGGGATTACACACCTCATATAAAGGCCAAGAAGTGCAGAATACTACATTATTTTATTGGGCCAGTCAGATTCGTTCCACCACCCCAGGAGCATGATCATAGAGCAGAATCAGAACTTGGGGTCCGATTCATAAGTTCAAAGTGGAGGCAGAAAGTGATTCACGTCGTGCCGCGACGTTAAATCAAGCGCTTGTTGGGAGGCAACCCAGTTTTATTGCTTTCTTTTATTTATTTTTTTAATTGTATTATTTTTGTAGTGTCAATTTTTTTATTTTCTAGGAGCATGGAAAGCAAAGGTATTGGAAGGATGCATCAGCAAACCAAATGGCTGGAACTAAGTGTAAGGTACCCACACGAAGGACCAAGCTTGGGAGAAGTCTGAGTACCCCATGAACTGCTAGTGCTTCGGCCTTTGGCCTACCGGGGAGTTTCTTTTACCCTCTTGTATGTATGGGTGTGCATTGGGGACAATGCACAATTTTAAGTGTGGGGTGAGGAGACTATCTGGGTGACTTTTCATGCTACTTTAGCTGTGTTCGTTTAATTAAATAATTTTTTTTTAAAAGATTGGACTTTTCCTGATGACGGATCTTCTAGACAGTTTTCTTGAGGGAAGTAAGTCTAAAGAAAATACCAAAAAGATTTTTTGTTTTGTGTTAGGTAGTGTAGCAATTACCCCTTGGTTTTTCTTTAAACCACGGTTCTTTTCCAAGGGTTTTATTTGAACCGGGTGTAGTTAGTTTTTTTTTAAGGAATAAGAGCCATTGTGTTGTGCTTTGAATTGAAGCAATATCTCTTGACTTGGTTATGCCTTGAGAACAGTGAGTACTTTGGTTGTGACGCTTAGGCTCAGTTTTTGACTCTTGTAGAAGTACCTTAAATTGTATGATTTTAACTTTGCTTAACTGCTTTGACTAGAGTGTCTTGATGAATCCAATCCTGAGTGAGTTATATGCCATGTGTGTGTGAGGTTTAGGTGTTATTCTGTGCAGTGCATTTGATGCCTAGAACTTGCCCCGTGTGTTTGCAAAGCGAAGTAGTAGTGTTGTTCAGTCTTGGAAGTGATATAGGCATTTCCTTGTTGAGCCAGATATGTATATTTTACCCACCTAATTGTTATGTATCGTAGTTAACCCCTTTGAGCATGTAATCTTGTATCTTTGGCAACCACATTACAAGTCTTGCCCATTTGTTTGAATTAACCATCTATTTGAACCTTCTAACCTCTCATGAGCACTTGAATAGTGATGATTTAGGTAAATGTTAAAGTGTGGGGTGGTTCGTTTGGCTTTTGAGTGGAACTAATGAAATAANGTTTACCTTTCCAGAGTTCATAGGGAGTCTTTTTCAGAATAGGCCTTATGAGACAACGGTTGAGAATGTGACACGCAGTACTCACACCTTCAGCCCAGAAATGATTTGGGAGTGAATGTTCTAATAACATGGTTCTTGCCATGTCTTGAAGTGTTCTGTTCTTTATTTCCACAACTCCATTTCGCTGTGGTGAGCGGGGTGCGGAAAAATTGTGAGTGTAACCTTGATCGTTACAGAAATCTTCAAATGCTTTACTTTCAAACTCGCCTCCATGATCGCTTTGGATTTTTGAGATCAAATAGCCCTTTTCTCTTTCAATCCTTTTGCAGAAAACTTCAAAATTTCTTAAGGCTTCATCTTTATGAGATAAGAAAATTACCCAAGTAAAACGTGAAAAGTCATCAACAATAACAAAAGCATATTTCTTGCCTCCTATGCTAGCAGTTCTAGTAGGTCCAAATAAGTCCATATGAAGTAAATGCAACGATTTTGAAGTAGACACTATGTTTTTGTGTTTGAAAGAGTTTCTAGTTTGCTTACCCATCAGACATGCATCACAAAAATGAGTTCTAGAGAAATTCAGTTTAGGTAAGCCAATAACTAAATCATGCTTGGATAATTTTTCAATCAAATGCATGCTGGCATGTCCTAGTCTTCTGTGCCACAACTAGGGATCATCAGATATAGAAGTTAGGAAAATGTGACCATCTATATTTTCAAATCCATCAAGTATGTAAACATTTCTGTACCTTTTTCCAGGAAGAATTATTTTTCCTAATTCGTCTTCTTTGGCACAGCCTGTTCTCCTAAACATTACCTCATATCCTGAGTCATAGAGTTGACTTATACTGAGGAGGTTGTAGTTTAGTCCATCAACAAGATATACCCCAGTAATGTCACAGTTGTTGTTGAAAGGAATAGTTCCAGTTCCAACTATTTTGCCTCTTGAATCATCTCCAAATTTGACGCTTCCTCCATCAATCTTTGTAACCTCCTTAAAAAGATTTTTGTCACCTGTCATGTGACTGGAACACGCACTATCTAGGTACCATTTTCTTTTGCGACTTATTCTGTGGTGTTCCTGCAATACATAATAATTACTTTCTTTTAGGTACCCAAGCTTTCTTGGGTCCTGGTGAGTTAGTGTTACTGGGTTCAGAGTTTTTAGGTTTCCAAACCCATCCAGACATATGATGTTTACGAAATTGACAACCAGAATATTTATGCCCACTTTTGTTACAGTAGTGACATTTAGCCGCAGACCTGTTTTCAGGTCTTTCATAAGCATTGGAACTAGCTATCATGAGATTAGCTGATTCCGTTCCAGTTGACTTGTAAGTCGACTGGTCCGACCGACTGGTCGATTTAGTTCTGATTGGTTCCTTTCTAGTTGACTTGTAAGTCGTCTGGTTTGACCTAACAGAACTGTGACTGGTGGATTTGCGCAAGCTGTTAAGCTGCATTTGCAATTCCTCAAACTCTTCTTGAAGTACGTCCTTTTCAATTTCACATACTTCATGTTTGAGTTTCCAGTCTTTGATTTCCATAGTGAGTCTCTTAAGCTCATTCATCATTTCTTGAGATTCTTTTAAGGTGGAATCAAGAATGTCCTGCAGTTCATTACATCTATCATAGTCATAAGATCTTACCTCCCTAGTTTCTCCTCTTGCCATAAAACAGTTTTCATCGTCTGAATCATCTTCATCTGTCCAGCATCCTGAAGTTTTGTTGATCTCATTTTCTAGGATTGTCATGAAGCAGAGATTTGCTATTTCTTCACGGTCTGAGTTATCCTCATCGCTCCAGCTTCCAAATGATTTGTTTTTGTTTAATCCTCTAGAGATCTTCCTTTTCAGTTCTGGACACTCCGCTTGTATGTGTCCAAATTTTCCACATTCGTAGCATTTTCCATCATTCTTATCTTGTTCATTGTATTGTCTAGATCTTCGTGGTGGAAATCTTCCTTTCTTTGTATTTTTATATCTTCTCATCAGTCCATCCATGTTTCTAGACATCATAGCAATTTCTTCTTGTAGGGCTTTAGGATCATCAATTTCATTTTCAGCTGCTTCAGTAGTAGTTTTGAATGCAGCACTTTTCTTTTTCTCCTCTTGATTTGTCTTTTTCAGGTGTGTTCTTTCAAAAGCAATGAGCTCTCCTCGAAGTTCATCATATGATAACTTGTTAAGATCTTGAGATTCCAGAGTGACCACTTTTGTCTGCCAAGTGGTTGGTAGATTTCTGAGAATTTTCCTAACTTGATCGCCATTGGTGTAAGGTTTGCCAAAAGCTGTCAAGTCGCTGATTATCTTACTGAACCTGGCAAACATTTCTTCGATGGATTCTCCTTCCTTCATTGAGAACAGTTCATAGTCGTGAACTAGCATATTGATGTGAGTTTCCTTTACTTTGCTGGTACCTTCGTAGGTAACCTCAAGTTTTTCCCACATCTCTTTGGCTGTATCACAGCTAGATATTTTCTCATATTCTTCACCATTTATCGCATTATGAAGCAGATTTCTTGCCTTGTGATTTATTTGGGCAGCTTCCAGTTGTTCTTTTGTGTATGAGTCTATGTCATCAGGATCAGCGAGTGGTGGAGTGCTGGCAGGCATTAGATAGTTTCCCTTCTTGATAACTCACCACACCTTGACGTCGTATGCCTTGGTGAAGATTTCCATTCGAATTTTCCAGTGGGAAAAATGTTGTCCATTGAAGTAAGGTGGCCTTACTTGTGAAGTTCCTTCCTAAAAGAGAGCTCCTATGATAACCTGATTTGCCATGATCTTTTTCTCACAAGCTGTTAAGCAGAAAACAAAAATGTTAGCCTTGCTCTTATACCAATTGAAAGTACAAGAGGGGGGTTGAATTGTAGATAATTAAAGTTAATCGTTAATAAGTTGACTTAAAACTTAGGTAGCCGACTAAATATGGCAATCTTGCAGATATAGTAATTCGAGGTAATAAGCAGAAAGTAAATGCAAAAATTTAAAGACACCAGGAATTTTTATACTGGTTCGGATTCAATATGAATCCTAATCCAGTCCCCTTGAGTTACAAGGGATTTCTCTTCAAGTGAATAAGTTTTCTTTCGAGTACAGATTTGATGTATGTCGCTCAGTTTCTCTAGCACTCGTTTGATACAATGCCTCACCAGTTGTATGCCCTCTTTCTATCCCTGACTTGTTACACAGCAGATCTATATAGGCTACTATGCTTGTTTGCAGTAGAATGAAGAGAGTTATTTTGGTTTGATCAAAGTATACTAAGGATGGAGTTACACTGTGAATTTATACAAAGATCAATGGTGAAGGCTTGTCATCCCAAGGGTTTTGATCCTTGGAAAGAGTTGATTCTTTCCAAGAATAAAGAACTATCCGTTGCTTCTCTTCAGACCTTTTCCTTCGGCAGATAACGGGTTTGACATGATTCTTCCTTGATTGTTGGACCTTTCAATCTTGACCACCGTACGGATCTTCTAGCTTTAATAGTTCTTCAGTGATTTGATCTGACTGGTCAATCACAGATTGCGTTGAATCTTTATTCCATTATGGCTGATTTGATTTCCCAAAATCATGGAGCTAATCCTGATTTGCTGATGTAGTACTGTTTCTTTCCTTGTACATCGTAAGTATTTCAGGCAGCTTCCCTTCTGAATGATTTCCTTCCTTGTTCGACATAGCCGTTCCAATAGTTCCTTTTTACTTCTTTGAACTCCTGCACATGCATATTAATTGCATCATTAAAATATGTTCTAACAACCTCGAGGTTCTTCGTCTCAAGGAGAGAATTTACGTTGGAGATACCTCCCGACACTCAAGGGCATTGGGAGCATGCATCGAGGTTCATCTCCTCAATAGGGGAAGAGCATCTCGAGATGATTAGGAAAGACTGCGGATGGGGAGAATATGCGATACTGCAGGTACCTTCCCCGAAGGAGAGCATCATGACCCATGTCGAGGGGTTTTTGAATGTGTACACGTATCCCTTTACGTTGGGCTCCCTGACAGGGTCGTGCTTGATTTTTGTAGGAAGTACCAGGTTACCCTGGTGCAGGCTCACCCATCCATTTGGAAGATAGTGCTGATGATAAGGTATTTTGCGGATAAGGCCGGGCTTGAATTCACCCTTAGCCATCTCGTTTGGCTATATCGGACTCTATATTACCAGGGCTTAATTACTCAGTGACGTTGATCCACCCGGCCCCTACCGTTAATGAAGAGGAGAACGAGGACCGAGGGTAGATGAGCCGGTTTATTCGAGCACGGACAGTCGGTATTTTCCCTAGAGAGTTTTTGCCATTTCTTGAGAAATGGAATTTCACGCATAATTGGTATACTCGGAAATTTATTTCTTTGTCCGTAGTGGAGGCGGGCTCTGTAAAGATATGTATATATATATATATATATATATATATATATATATATATATATATATATATCATGGTAGGTGCTTAGCGGCTTGTTTCCACAGAAAGGTACTTTCTTTTTAGCACACTAATTCTGCGGCCGCAGGTGTTGGAGGTTTTTCCGAGATGAGGTCGTGTCCCCTGGGGGAGGAGGAGAGACTATCGACCTTGGGATCGAGGGCCGATAATAAATGGAAAGAGTCTTCAAGGTGCGAGGATGCTCATGGCGGGGCGAGTCCTTCTCTAAGGTTCAAAAGAGACGAGCCGGCCGATCTTCCGGCTTCGGAGGCCTCTGCTTTCAAGAGAACATTTCCCGTCCCCGTCGAAGGTACTTCGAGGGACAAAGATCATCCGACGCCTCCCTCTTCTCCCGCCGAAGGCATTTTCGGGGGAACTAAGCCATTAGATGTATACTCGACCTTTGGTGAGGCCCAGCGGCTTAGCTCCATGGTGAGTTTTTGTAGCTGGTATACGCTCCTTTCAATTTTGGGTCTTTCATACTGAGCTTTCTCTTGCAGGGCTTTAACAAGCTTAAGTCCGAGCTGCTCCACCGTGAGGCCAGGTTGCGGAAGGCTTTAGATGGGGAGAATTCCCTTCGGCTTCTTTGCACCAAAAAGGAAGATAAGCTGGTATACCTGCGGTACGAGGCGGATCGAAGTTGAAACTACGAAAGCTATCTCGAAAGATTGGTAACCTACATTTCATGTCGATGTATGCCCTTTTCCGCTTTCGGAGATTAATATACTTATATTCCAGTTGAATGACAAATCGGAGGAGCTAGAACGACTTTGGGGCGAAGTTGGCCGAGCCAAGCGCGAATACGATGAGTTGAAGGCTCGGGCAGACGTCCACGATTTAGCGGAGAGGGGTGCTCTGGCTAAGGTTTCCGCCTTTGAGGTTCAACTTTTCTTAGCTCGCGATAACAGCTTGGTTCGAACAGATTTGATTATGAAGCTCGAATATGAGCTTTTAAAGGTAAAGGCCGAGGTTGTGGATGCCCAGGCTGAAGCCGTAATGAGCCGAACCAAGGCTGACAAGAAAGTTCTTGTCTACTTGAAGGACACTCCCGATGTTTGAGCTAAGATTAGAAGGGCTCTTGATCGTGAGGGACGAAGCTTGCAGTATGCACGGTGCAAATCTCGAAGAGAAACTCATAAGGAGATCCATGCAAGGAACTTTGATCTCTCGGAAGAGATAAAGCAGGCAAAGGCGGATGAATATGACGCTAAATCCTTTCTGAATTTATATATAGCACTTTCGAAGTACGTTGTAAATAGAGCTTGTATTTTTTCGCATATATGTATAAAAGGAAACCTCGCGGTTTTATTTTTCCTGCATTTCTTTTTGCCTTGATTTTAGCCAGATGAGTTGGTCTTCGAGTGAAAAGGAATCCTTAGATTCATAGTATTGCCCTAGGGCTCATTAGGCTTGGCCCGTAGGCTCTTACGCGCTTTGGTTGGTGCGACCTTTTAGCATAAGCCAGCATTCGAGCTCTTATACTTTTGCTTTTAGGTATATTTAGTGAACTATTTCAGGTTCAGTCTCCGAGTCGGGTTTCGACTCGAGGTCATTTGACCCTCAAGTTTTTGAATTTAAAGCTGGCCCTTGGGCTCTTACGCGTTGGGTCGATACGACCTTTTATATGAGCTGGCGACAGTGGTTCTTACGCTTTGGGTCGATGCGACCTTTTATATGAGCTGACGATAGTGGCTCTTACGCTTTGGGTCGATGCGACCTTTTATGTGAGCTGGCGATAGTGGCTCTTATGCTTTGGGTCGATGCGACCTTTTATGTGAGCTGGCGATAGTGGCTCTTACGCTTTGGGTCGATACGACCTTTTTTATAGGCTTTATTTTTCCCTCGATAAGGATTTTTTATGGAATTGTGTTTGCCTGACTCTTCGATGGATCGATTGAACCTCGATTGTGAGTCGTTATATGACGATAATCGAGCACCTCGGGAGGTTTGTCTCGGTGGCTGAGTATCTCGAAGCCTATATTTAGGAGCTAACATGGTCGAAGCTCTTTTGCCTATGTCGAGGGTAGCCTGTTTAACCGGTTCTATTCGAAGTAATTGAAGGCCTGTGACTTTATAGCGACGGTCGGGCGTCCCCGAGTCGCGTTAGTTTGGCTGGTACAGCCTTGTGATCGTAGTCATTATGTTTGGCCGGAGCCTTTCAGTCCCCGAGTGAAGTAGTTTCGACATCTATATGGAGGGTATGCCTTTTTAGGGGTCTTACAAGTTCGATATATATCATTAACTTTAAGATTGGGTTTATGCCTTTAGTAAGGTCTTACAAGTTTAACATTCCTTTGAGGTCTTACAGTTATTGCCACTTGGTACAAGTGTGGTTCATGCCTTGCTTGAGGACTTACAGATTTCACATGCCTTTGAGGTCTTACAGTTTTTGTTGTTGCCTTGTATAGGTCTTACGAGACCGAGGCTGTTTCTTGGCTCGGGAGCCATTACTTGTAACCTTAGTACTGCCTCATTGAGGGCTTATGATTTTGGAGTTTCCGACCCGTAGGTCATGTGGCCTTGAGTTTTTGACGCCAGTCCCCGAGTGTTCGGGACGTTTTTGGCTCTAGGTTCTTTTGTGATCCTAACATTTCCTCATTGAGGGCTTATGAGTTTGGAGCTCCGGCCCGGGGGTCGCATTGTTCCGAGTTATTGACACCAGTCCCCGAGTGTTCGGGACGTTTTTGACAGAGGAGCCGTTTTTGCAAAAATACCGAGCTTCTTTGAAACGCCAAAATGCTTTTCGAAAGTACTCTTTGATTGCTTGGTACAAGTATACGTCTTTGCTATTGAGGGCTCAGTTATTCTATGCGGGCACTGTTCGTTCGACCGTTTGGCTCGGTACATTATTTTTCCTATCCAGATCCTATTCAGCATATCTCAGCTTCTCTGAGGAGGTGATCCTCCGGGGGGATGCCCCCCAAGTATTCGAGGTTGATTACAAGAGAAAACTTGAATACTTGTTGAGTTTCCCTTAGGTAGCATATAGATGTTGCCTCATTAAAAACCTTGCCGGTAAAACCCTTCTTGGGATAAAAACCCGATCGAAGGAAAAGAGTGCAACGCATGCTTTTGAAACCTAAGGCCTTCGAGTTGGGAAGCGCTTCAGCTGTTTTGATCAGACACCTGCACTTAGGTTAGTGTAAGATGTAATTGAAAAAAGAGAGATGGCCATACCTTAGTGACGACGGCGCTTCGGATCTCGATGTGATTCAATCATTTGTTATGGTACGATCCTTCGTTTTATTTAGCCGGGCATGACCGGAAGTGTAGCTTGTTATTGCTACTTTACTGTTTGCTAATCCTTTGGTTCCTTTGATGGTAGAGATGTTGGCGTTTTGGGTTGTGCCGGCCACATTGACTGGTGGGGAGGTTTCGCCAGTCGTTGCTTTGCTTGCCGTGTTGAATCCATTGAGGACTCGAAAGGCGGGCATAGTTTGGTCAAGCAGCCCGTGTTGCTCTATCACCCTCGACCTGATAATATTGGTCGAGCTACCTGGATCCACAAGTACACGCTTAATTTGAAATGTACTCGTAGGAAAAGGAGTTACCAGTGCGTCGTTACGGGGCCGGGATAGAGCCTCGAGTTTGCTTCTCCCTGGCGAGGGATGTTTTTGTTACGCTCGATCGTGGGTTCCTACAGGGCGTCGACACATTAGAAGATCGTATGGATGACATGCTGCGGTTCGTCTGCTTTGTTCTTTTTTGTCGCCTATCTTTCCCGGAACTGATTTTTGGCTTGGTGGCTGAGGGATTCCCAGAGGTTACCTTTGCTGAGTAGTTGGGCCATTTCTTCCCGGGGTTGTAGGCAATCTTCGGCCCTGTGAATGTGATTGTTGTGAAATTCACACACCAAGTTATGATTTCTTTGTGAAGGATCTGATTTCACAGGCCATGGCCACTTGGTGTCTCTAATATTACTGATGGCGAATACGATGTTCGATACATCGACATTGAAGTTGTATTCCATTAAGCGGGGTGCCTCCGACGGCCCTGCGCCTATCAAACCTGGATCTGCTGACGAGTCCCCGAGGGTTCTGCGCTCGGTCCGTTCTTTGATCATTCTGGGTTATGTCACGCCTCGGGGTGTTTCTCTTGTCTTCATTGTATGGCTGGTACCTTTCTTTGTTAGGCTTCGACTCCTTCGCCAGAAGCCTGCTTTATTGTAACGAACCCGAGGGGGCTCCTAGTTGGTCGTCTTCGACCCTGATCTTTGATTAGTACCGCTTGTGGACGACCAACCAAGTCACGGCCGGGTATTCGACTAGGTTCTGTTTCAGCTGTTTTGAAGCCACCGAACTTTGTTCATTCAGACCTTGAGTGAAGGACTGCACTGCCCAGTCATTGGAGACCGGTGGTAGTTCCACTCGTTCCATTTGAAAGTGAGATACGAACTCTCGCAGCATTTCATTCTCCCTCTGCTTGATCTTTAAGACGTCGGATTTCCTTGTTGCTACTTTGATGGCACCAGCATGTGCCTTTATGGAAGAATCAGCCAGCATGGCAAATGAATCTATCGAGTTTGGGGCCAAGTTGTGATACCACATCATCGCCCCTTTTGAAAGCGTCTCTCCGAACTTTTTTAGTAGGACGGACTCGATCTCATCATCTTTTAGGTCGTTGCCCTTCATTGCACAAGTGTAAGCAGTAACATGCTCATTGGGGTCCGAGGTTCCGTTGTACTTCGGAAGGTCTGGCATTATGAACTTCTTCGGAATAGGTTTCGGAGCCGCTTCCTGTGGTAACGGCTTTTGAACGAACTTCTTTGAATCCACACCTTTCAGGATCGGGGGTGCCCCCAAAATCTGGTCGACCCTGGAATTATAGGTCTCGAATTTTTTGTCGTTGGCCTCTATCTTCTTCTCGCCCGACTCGATCCTCTTTGTGAGTTCCTCGAGCATCTTTACGATGGTGGGGTCGACTGCCGACCCGTTGTTGCTTGACCTCTTTGGTACCTGCTCTGCTAGGGGAGCCGTCCCCGGTGCTACCGTGCTGGGAGTTTTCTGGTGACTTTGCAGCAGAGCGATCGCCAGCTGTTGTGCCTGTAACATTTCAAAAATAATGTGAAGGCTAACCTCTCGTTCTCCCCTAGTTGGGGTTTTTTGATCTTCTTGTTGATCTTCTTGGTGTATGCTCCTGTTGGTGTGGGAGCATATTTCGACGTGTTGAGCGTTGCGCGAGACTGTGTCCACGGGAATTAATTCTGGTGCATTCTCGGGGTTTTGTGGTGGCACACCAACACCTGCAACGTCAACACCGTTTTCCCCATGGTCTTCAAGATCGATGTTTTCACGTACGTTTACTGAGTTAGACATTTTGACCTGAAATCAAAGATCTTGGACAAGAAAAAGTGTGAAAGATAACTTGCGTTACGCAGTTAAACCAGCAAGAAAATAATCACTATTATTTTTTGCCCCACGGTGGTCGCCAAACTGTTTACCTTGAAAATGGTAATTACAATTAAATTTGATTGTGTGGTTCTAAAAATACGTGATCTATTTTTATGCTAGTCGTTAAGCGATGGATGCTAAGTAAAAGATTAGAAATCAAGATTGCAGCCTGGAGATGGTACGACAATTGAACCAAAAAGTTGGAGATCGGGGCCTCGAGCTTGCTTATTCGGGGCCTCGAGGTCGAGCCTTGTACTCCGCCGTAGGCAGTCGATGGAGGGACTAACAATTATGATAGATTCAATGATGGCTCTTTATGGCCAATAATAAGCAATAAATGAAGAACAATAAATAGAACACAATGAATGTAAGCAATAAATGGAAGTAAAGAACTTAAGAGAATATGTTAGAGAGCATAGAGAATGTTCTTATATATTAGTATTGAGCAATAGATGTCTACAAAATTACAAGGATCCCCTTTATATATGAGGGGGAAAATAGTACAAATGTATTCATTACAAATATATGGGGATGACACAACCAGTTAATGCCCTGATACAGGTCAGAGCTAGCTTACTAGACTTTGTCAACTCTAGTCGTGCGCCTGGGGACCACCGAGAACCCTAGAGACCACTAAGTTGAATTGCCTCGAGGCCGGCCATTATTTACACTACCTCGAAATCGAACACCGAGAACCCTCGAGATGTCTTGATGACCGCAAAATCGAACCGTCGATTTCTACCGTATACACAATAACCACGAAAAATTTGCTGTCTAGAACCACAAGAAAATCATCATAACCACGGCGAAGCAAATGACATAGCACCACACAAACCTAAAGGATGACCAATACGCCATCCACCGAGCAATACTCAATACTCTTCCCGCTCGAATTCCACTATGAGACCCCAATAAAACCGCACCATATGTGTCTATAACCAACATATCATAACGCCTCACAACACGAAAAGGTAACTCATAGATCTCCTCATAACACTAATAAGCTTATAACAATCGAATCAACACATCCCTCGACAATAGCAACTCGGAGTCAACAAGGCCAACTCGATGCAGAACGCACATCCATATTGACCTACCAATGAACCCCTTATCAAGGAGTTTATGAAGCTGCTCCTTCAACTTCTTTGACTCCGCCGTTGACATACGATACGGCGCCCGACCACCAAATCAATTTCAAAGTCAACAATCCTGTCCGGCGACATGCCCAGCAGCAGGAAACACATCAGGAAAAATCCCTCACCGCCGGAATTGAATCAATGGTAGGAGTCTCTGCATTGATATCCCTCACGAAGACCAAATAAGAAAGACAACCCTTGCCACCATCCGCTGGGTCATCAAAAACAAAAATCACCCTACTGGGAACATAATCCGTCGAATCTCGCCACTCACTCAGTGGCATCCTCGGCATAGCCAACGTCGCCGTCTTAGCGCAACAGTCCAGAATAACACGTCACTGAGATAACCAGTCCATACCCAATATCACATCAAAATCGAACATACTAAGCAACAAACGATCCACCCGGGTCTCCAAACCCCCGATAGTCGCCACACAAGACCGATATACGCGGTCCTCAACCACAACATTACCTGTTTATGAGAACTCCTAGTCCCAAAATCCATAAAGCGTACGAATTAGTATATCTGATCCTATCTCTACCGCTCGAATATATAACACACCTCTAATACTCAATCATTCTACGAGGGATACTCCTATAACTCTTCTGTGCCGCCAAGCAACTTGAATATCAGCAGTCTACCCAACAAGAGAGCGTCGCAATACCAATGAAGCACCCTTAACTCAAACACATTGCCCTTTCTGATATGTTTACCCTCATCAAGCCGCACAATTCGTAATATCATTTGCCTAATCATCTGAAACTGCTCATGCTGCCTAAGAATTTATGACCTTTCTTTCAGAACTGAACCGTGACCTTTCACATGACCATCTCAACCCTACACAACATACCGCATATACCATGCCATCCTATGACAAACATGAGAACTCCATAATCCATTCCGAGTCACAAGCAACTGCGTACTCCACTAGCCAAGAACTTTCCATTTGATCCAATCTAGAAGAAAATTGCTATACGTCACATGCTCCTCAAGCTATTAGAAATTACATATCTCTAACCGTGGTAGAAACCATCAAGAATTTCCCGAATCCCATTTGCACAAAACCAAACCGTCAGAACTGAATCCTCCTAACTCAACCAAGCCACGCAAGCCACCGAAAACCCAAGAGCATTGCCACGATACACCTGTAGAAACTCATTACCTTATAAGCACCCAAAGAACTAATTATATCCCTTACCATGCCGATCCGGCCTACTACCAAGCTGCCCTATTTATTCAAATTACTTCTAAATTTCTTTCAAATTGATATTTCCCCTTGCCATAATACCGCAATCCTCAACACAGACTCACCACACAAGACTCAAGCATCAAACTGCACCGTCTAAGGCTCCTAAGCCGCTAAATACTCTCTTAATTATTCCCAAAACCACCACATTTAAAAATATTTACCCTGAAGAGACTTCTTGCGAATCTAAAGCCATGTGTAGGATCTATAATGATATAGAAATGCCACAAGTCTTAATACTCTCCAATGTAAACCTCGGTTTCTGGTCAAATGCACCCCCTGTAGATCTCCAATTACTACATATAAGTCTCGAATCCATTAAAACCATTCCTGGGAGTCATCCACTCTACTCAGGTTTCAATTACACTGATCAAACGAACCGAACGACCTGTGCCCCATCAGCAACACCTAAAGAAGTAACCCATCCTTCTACGCGACCGAGTGATATCCTACTTCATACCCGTTGCAGCTCTTACAATAACAACTAATTCATTCAACGTCTCTCATATGACCTCAAAGAATAACACAACCCTTATCCAAATTTTTCCTTTAAACGAGCCATCCTCGATCTCAACCCCTTCAAGCCAGAACTGGTTCACTAATATACCTCAAACTAAAACCAATACGACACATAACCGTGCAATCAATTAATCAATAGCGAACTCCCCCACTTGGCTCAAAGCCATAGACAAAATCACCCCAAAAACTCACAATGCCCATACTCTATTTCTGCAATAATACCTTAGTGAGATTCAACTAAATCCTTCATAAGTTCATGCAACACAAACCATATAGTGTTTCAATCTGCAATTTTTGCATTCACCCTTGTAACAGTCAAGACAACTCCCGTACGCGATCCAAACTCAAACTGCAACACATGTATTTCACTGGTGAAAGAGGACTTTGAACAAACAACATAGGGTTCACACCACTTCAGAACACTCCGTAGGAGGTGACCCACCTGCTCTGCCTCAAACTAACTTCTCTCTATACCCTTCCACCGCCATAAACATCACGCAATCACCAAATCTTCCTGAGTCTGAACTCATATCGTAACATGAAGTCTACTTCCTTCCCCAGCTAGACAACATGAAAAGATCCTTCAACACACCCATAACTCGGGGCTATACATAAAATCAAGATGGAAATCAAGCACCTAATAGTTCCTTCTATCCTTAAGCATACCCTTCTCGTCACATTTAATTCTTATGAACACATTTCGCGGTCACATCATACTCACCACCTAGCAATCCCGTCATCACTTCCACTAATAGTGACACTACCGAACATACAAATCCAGAAGCACTTGCCCACACAATCAACGCCTCAGTGCTCAAGCTATAGGCAAAATCCAGCCTCATGTTCTCCAGACTGGGCCAACATCAGCACACAGAAATCACATCTCGCCCTTCGATCAGGGAATCACAAGCCATCGATGCACAGTTGATATCGAGCGCTCATGCGCGCGCATGAATGCGTGGAAGGAATTCAAGGAGTTAAGCTTCAAGCTGAATCAATGTCGCACGATAAGAATTCAAGAATGCGAAGTTTATTTCCTAAAGGTTCTGCAGCCTCTCGAAGATAAGTACAGACATCTTCATACCGATACGCGAGACTCCACTAAACCCGCTCATGACTCGTAAGACCTATGTAACCTAGGCTCTGATACCAACTTGTCACGACCCAAAACCTGACCCGTCGTGATGGCGCCTATCATGAAACTAGGTCAGCCTCAACTCAACAATCAACCCGATAATAATAAGTTTGAAAACATTTATGGAAGCTTTTAACAGTTTAAGAACTATTTGAAACATAAGAAATTCCAAGAATAAACGCAATCCAGCCCAAAACCGGGGGGTCACTGAGTGAATGAGCGTCTAAGGAAAAATACATAGTATCATATAATGTCTAAGGGAACAAATGAAATACAACTGGTAAGTAGGGTGGAGAGCCAAGGCCCGTGAACGCCGTGCGGGTACCTCAATAATCTTCTAAGTCAAAAAGCCTCGATCAAACATCCGCCACTGGATCCAAATTGCCCGAATCTGCACACGAGGTGTAGGGGGTAACGTGAGTACACAAACTCAGTAAGTAACAAGTCCAACCTTTGGACTGATAGGTAGTGACGAACTTAACCTCCTCAAGGATAACAGAAATAATGTACAGAAACGTAGGCACGCTTTCAGTTAATTAAACAGCTCGAACAGTAAAACAGAGTAGGTATGATCAAGGTAAAGGAGTGTAACTCTGCTACATCTACATGTCAATGCATATGCTGTATGGAATGCACCATGCTGAGTACCTCATGTGCCCACAACCTCAAATACTCGTCTACTCAGTACTGTATATGGTTCATACGGCCCCGGGAAGATCCTTCCCGGAATATATACATCTCTGACAACAATCACTCAGTAATGAGGAAGGCCATTCCAGCCTATGGAGAAGATCCATCTCCAGATAACATCAATAACAAACTCACAACCACTCGGTACTGTATATGGCTCACAAGGACTAGGGAAGATCCATCCCGGAATATATACACATCACTGACAACAGACATCCAGTACCGAGGAAGGCCATTCCAGCCTATGGAGAAGATCCATCTCCAAATATAAATACTTCGGACAAGATCCATGTCCAGGGAAGATCCATCCGTCAATATCATCAACTGCGCGCACTGGGGGTGTAAAGACTCTGGAGGGGCTTCTCTCTTAGACCAAGCACTATAACAAAGCCAACGAAGGCATGTTCAATATCTCGCTGCGGCGTGCAGCCCGATCCCATACTGTCACCCGATATCAGGCTCTCGGCCTCACTCAGTCATGACTCTCCAGTCTCACATACATGGACTCAAAATGTCATGATACTAACCCGAACAATGATATGATTTGTCAAATAACAATAATCCAGACTGAGGCATGATATAATATGCATGAACAGGACTGAGTACAGAATATCAATGAAGCTAATGATATGACAGCAAGAAACGACCTCTCGGGTCTCAACAGTATTGGCGTGAAGCCTTAATATGATAATTAGCATGATTTGCAGCTCATTAACTTAATCACATAATTACAACACAAATATCAGCAAGAAAGAGTCACTAAGCGGTGCCATGGAATGATCCAGGCCGCAATTCTCACGGTGCACGCGTACAAGCCCGTCACTTGGCATTAGCGTCACCTCAATCGTAATCATAGAACACATAGTTCGGGGTTTCGAACCCTCAGAACCAAGTTTGGAAGAGTTACTTACCTCAAGCCAAGCCAAACTCTAGCCCGCAACGCCCTTGCCTCTCGATTCGGCCTCCAAATACCCCAAATCTAACCAAAATCAGAACCATAACATCAATATAATGCTAAGGGAACAAAGCCCACGCGAAAATGATCAAATTACATCACCTATCCCGAAATTGGTCAAACCTGACCCCCCGGGCTCATGCCTCGGTTCCGATAAAAATCACATTACTAAAGTCCTTACATTCTCATGAGTTCATACATACCAAATACACCAATATCCGACCACAAACGACCACTCAAATCCGTAAATCAAAGCGCCCAATTCCAAGCCCTAATCTCCCAACTTTCTTCCCTAATTTTCCAGTAATACCATGATTAAACAAATGGAAAATTGGCCATAAACACAAATAATAGGCTTAAGAAGCTTACCCAACTGAAACCCTTTGATTCCCTTGAAAAATCACTGCCTTAGCTCTCTTCCCGTCTTCAAAAATGGCAAAACTTAGCAAAAATTTGCAAAGGCATCTATTTATATGTTCTGCCCGGCGATACCGCACCTGCGGTCCATTTCCAGCTCCTGCGGGATTGCTTCTGCGCTCCATCCAACCGCTTCTGCGGTATTCATTTAAATTCCCTAACTGCACGTGCGACGCAATACCCGCACCTGCGATCACGCAGGTGCTTCCATCCTCCGCACCTGTGACTTCTGCCTTCTTCACTTGTGGACGCATCTGCGGCTAAATCTCACTTCCGCGATCATTGCACTTGCGGTCCCCTAACCGCAGGTGCGGTTATGACAGAACCAGCAGCTTCAGTTGCATCCTCAAATATCCAAACTTTTCGATAACCATCCGAAATCATCCCGAGGCCCCCGAGACCTCAACCGAAAATACGAACAAGTCATATAACGCTATTCAAACTTATACTAATCTTCGGAACACTCAAAACAATACCGAAACACCAAATCACCCTCGGATTCAAGCCTAAGGATTCCAAAACTTCCGAATTCCGCCAAACCATCAAAAAGTCTATCAAACCTCATCCGAATGACCTGAAATTTTGCACACACATCACAAATGACACAAAGAACCTACTGCAATTTACGGAATTCCATTCCGACCCTGATATCAAAATTTCCACTACCAACCGAAAAATGCCAAAAATCCAATTTCGCCAATTCAAGCCTAAATCTACCACGGACCTCCAAATTACATTCCTATCACGCTCCTAAGTCCCAAATCACCTAATGAAGCTATCCGAATCATAAAAACCAATTCCAAGATCATTTACTCACATGTCAACTTCCGGTTGACTTTTCCAACTCAACGACCAACTTAAGAGACTAAGTGTCTCATTCCACCACAAAACCACTCCAAACTCGAACCAACCAACCCGATACCACATAATACAGCTGAACAAGACCTAAAGAAGTAGAAATAGGGAAAACGATGTTGAAATTCATAAAACGACTGGCCGAGTCGTTACATATCTATAGGGCTCTAATTGGTTAAGCCAGCGACTTAATTTCGTACAAGGTGCTCCGATTGACTAAGCTAACGATTTGCTATATACAAGGCTCCAATTGCTGAAGCCAGTGGCTCGTTATATACAATATGCTCCGTTCAGTTGAGCAGATGGTTTGCTATGTACAATATGCTCTGTTAAGTTGAGCAAACGATTTGCTATGTACAATATGCCTCGTTCGCGTCAGCGGCCTAGTTCCAAAATACCTGCAAAGGATTCAAGAGTTAGTTTTAGTTATACAAGGAAAATTTCAATAGAGAAATAGAGATGATAGTCATGAGAGAGCGGAGGATCCGCCATTTGCCCCGGTGTATTTCCAACACTTCCTTATGTCCTATTGGCCCTGCATTCAAAGAAAAATTCTTAGCGGGAGGGGGGGGGGAGGTGTTGGTTTGTGTCGACCAACCATGAAGTTTGGTAGGTGGATTTAATTATGATATTTTTTTAGAAAAGATTTTTGAAAAATCTTTTGTTTTATGGCAAATGTCGTCGTTGGATTACGACATGTTTCAGAAGCGCCTTAAACGTGAGTGTTGTTTCTTGAAAACTCTATCACATTGATGTCAATCATCCCCGATGCATCTGACAACGTGGCTTCTTGCTTCTGCGATTGCGTCCTAATCTGAAATAATATAATACATTACAAAGGTTTTTCCTTGGGCTATGACCGAACCCTTTCAGGTTGCCTACGTATCCGAATAGAATCAAGTTCAAATGTAGTTCGTGGATAATGATAAAGGAAATATGATGAATATGATCGAGCCTGACTCAGGCAACCTACGTATCTAAATTGAATCAGGTCAAGACGTAGTTCGATTACAACAGATGTAAAAATGATGAGATTGAAAATGAACTGGCCGAGTGGAATCTTTAGTTCCATATACCAACATGTACAACGTCGCCCCAGTGGAATATTTATGGTGGTTCGATAACCCAGTAAGGCGAAGGATAACTCTCGTGCCATTGCCTATGATTGTCTACTATCTTCCATAGAATCTTTTTGATGTTTTTGTTGGTTGCTTCAACTGTTTATGGTCAGTAGGCTATAGAGTTGCGGTGGAAAATTTGAACTTATTGCAAATTTTCCTCATGAGATCACTACTGATATTAGCTGCATTGTTAGTGTTGATTGACTCGGGTATCCCAAATCAACAGACGATGATGTTATGGACGAAATCTGCCACTACTTTATTTGTGATGGCCTTGTAGGTAGATGCTTCGACCCATTTGGTGAAGTAGTCAATGGCTACCAAGATGAAATAGTGCCCATTTAATATGGCGGGCTCTATAGGTCCAATCACATCCATGCCCCAAGCGGCAAATGGCCAATACGAACGCATTATATTCAACTCATTAGGCGGAACCTAGATGAAATCCACGCGGATCTAGCACTGGTGACACTTCTACACATAGCGGATACTATCACTTTCCATGGTCATCCAAAAGTATCCGGCTCTTAAGATCTTCTTAGCTAAGGTGAAGCCATTCATGTGGGGTCCGCATGTTCTTGCATGTATTTCTTCTAACAATCTGGTTACTTTGGTGGAATCTTGACATCTCTACAGGCCCAAGTTTGGGGTCCTCCTAAATAGGACTTCCCCATTGAGGAAAAAGTGATTTTCCAGCCTTTCTGTCCCAAACCAGATGGGCTGCGACGAGCACCCGGTGCCTTACACAACCGAGTACAACCATAACATATCTTTCTTATCATACTATCATGGCAAATGAGCTAGAAAACTCGTCATGAGATAACAAGAATTAAACATAGGGGAATACTCAACATATGACGACCCACCATGATATGCAAACTTATACATGTGACATACGGGCCTATAAGGCCGACATGACCAGTTGTAAACTCAAAGCATAAGCCGAAAAGGCCATACAAGTATCCATACAC
Source organism: Nicotiana attenuata (assembly GCF_001879085.1). Lineage (NCBI taxonomy): Eukaryota > Viridiplantae > Streptophyta > Magnoliopsida > Solanales > Solanaceae > Nicotiana > Nicotiana attenuata. Next base: position 38,990,206 of record NC_031999.1, read on the forward strand.
CTGACATCTGTCTACAAGCCTCTAAGAGTACCTAATATCAAAAAGGTCGGGACAGGGCCCCGCCATACCAATCAATACATATCCAAGCATACTGACCAAATAGGCAACTCCGAAGCAAGTGGAGTGCACCAACACCTTCCGGTGAACTGATAGCCTACTTGGAGGAATGTCAACCTGTCTATCGGGACCTGTGGGCATGAATCACAGCGTCCCCATGCAAAGGGACGTCAGTACGAAAAAAGTACCGAGTATGTAAGGCAGGAAAACATAAATAAGAACAATAATGTAAAGAGAGATAGAGGAGATACAAACTGACATGAAATGCATAATACATATATATACATAAACTTTTTAAAAAAAACATACGCCTCTGTGGGCATCATCATCATCATATCGTACCCGGCCTCAAAGAGGACTCGGTAAAAACGTACCCGACCATCATAAGGCTCGGTAGAATCGTACCCGGCCACGTGGAGCTCGGTAAACCCAACTGATCAGTGGTTGCACAATAGGTGTCGTACCCTGCCGACTATAGTGCGGCTCGGTAGAGTAAAATAGATACATATATATAATGCATGCTTGACTCATGGAATCAAGTTCTAAACCTTTTGGAGTGACCTAAGAACATTATGGACATCCCTACCATCAATATGAACCTTAGTAGGATTTAAGGATCATACACACTTGTTTAGAATAACTTTATAAGGAAAGAACAACATGGACAACCTTAGTTTCTAGGAGTAGATCCATTATGAATTAGCGTACCGTTTATGTTCATGTTACTTTAGATCATGCCAAAAGAACGAAGGAAGTGCCTTAACATACCTTGTATAGTCTTCCCAACCTCAATGCTATGCAATTTCACGGCTCCTTAGTCTACAATAAGAGAAATGACACTCTCGTTATCGTTTAAGCGTCGTAACTATTATGTATCGACCACAATCTATTTTACAATGAAATGGATACCACCTCCCCTATATATATGACTTCACACTAGTCAAAACAATCACAAACAGCCCAACATACCCCTATCACTTCATACACGACACGACAACCATAATAGTGTCAAACAATCCGAAAATGTTACGATGAACGACCAACAAACAACCTTGCCATTATGTGGTGTTTCTCCACACCCTTCCTCCTCTCAACTCCATAAAAACAGTAGTAAAAGAGACAACCCAATACCAACACGAAACAGCCCAAAAACAGTCCCACAAGTTCATCAACTCAAACATAATTTTTCGGTTTACTTAAACACGTTTCGACTTGTCTTTTCTTTCAAATTGAGAAATACAACCAAAAGTACATCATTACACCTCTTATCCAATAAACCAGCCATGAATTTAACTTAAAAATAAGTTCACAACCAGCCAACCATTGCACAAGATCAAACAACATACCATTCTTCCGAAACTAGCTAGGTCTATTCTTTACGATCGAGTTACAACTCGCAAACGCATAGATAATGGAAGGAGAAGCATAAACTTACCTTGTACTGAGTATCACCCACGAAACCTGGTCCTTTTTCATCAAAAATAAGTTCCTCAACACGGATACAAGAAGGAGAAAGAAAACTAGCATGCTGTCCGGACTTTTCAGCAATAGAATCGCGTCGTAACACCCGGAATACCCTAGGGTTTGTGTGGGATTTTGGGGGAAGAGTTGCAGGGGTTCAATTAGGTTTTCTGGTCTGAAATCAGGTGAAATAA
>NC_031999.1:38991937-39018304 GCF_001879085.1 Nicotiana attenuata
TTAACTTACTACTCTTCTCTCTCTCTCTCTCTCTCTCTCTCTCTCCCTCTCTCTCTCTAGGGGCGGGAGTCATACTAAGGTAAATATTTATCCCTTTTTGCATTCCACTGCCTATCTTCTGAATTTCCTGAATATTCTAGTATTCATATCTGATTGCACTATTCTAGAGTTCATCATCTGGGTGTCTCACAAGGAGATCTATTACCACATCTGCACTACCCTTCGGAAATGTTAGCTAATGATAACAATCCATCCATAATTTTTGGTTACACTAATCCCAGCTTGATCCTCATATTACATCATTCTCTTAAATTATATTTGTCAGCTCCCATAGGGCATAATTGAGATGGGTGTGGTCAATTGTATATAACTCTGTTACTGTTCAAGGTAACTCAGAATGCATGTATTTCTCTGCCTGAATTGTAAATACTGAACCTTCATTAACTGGTACCTCGTAATATTCGCCACCTTGCTTCTTTTATTTGTTGAAACTTGTATCTACCTTCTTATTCTCTTGTTGCTTTTTACCATATGGGTGGATAGATATCCATGCCTTGGGGCTCCCTCTCAAAAAGCTCACACATCTTAGTAGACACATGATCTGCTGAAGAACTTACATTTACTCATCATCAGTGTGATGCAAAATCGAGTTCCTCTAACTCAGCTCTTCCAGAGCCACATTCAATCTCCAACCAACTATCTTTCTCGATGAAGGTATCATTGTATTACGGATAAAATAGAATTTAGAAGTTTGAATTCTTACAACTAAGCTCTACCACACGATCTAGAGTAAGAATAAAGAGTGACGGTCCTAAATTCCCTGTAGCCTCCTGCTTATAAGTGTGGTGCACGACACACCCATAAACGAGACTCTACTAGACACGACTTGTAGACTCCCTAGGACAGAACTGCTCTGATACCACTTTTGTCACGACCCAAACCGGATGGGCTGCGACGAGCACCCGGTGCCTTACTCAACTGAGTACCAACATAACATATCTTTCTTATCATACTATCATGGTAAATGAGCTAGAAAACTCGTCATGAGATAACAAGAATGAAACATAGGGGAATACTCAACATATGATGACCCACCATGATATGCAAACTTATACATGTGACATACGGGCCTATAAGGCCGACATGACCATTTGTAAACTCAAAACATAAGCCGAAAAGGCCATACAAGTATCCATACACTTGACATCTATCTATAAGCCTCTAAGAGTACCTAATATCAAAAAGGTCGAGACAGGGCCCCGCCATACCAATCAATACATATCCAAAGCATACTGACCAAATAGGCAACTCCGAAGCAAGTGGAGTGCACCAACACCTTCCGCTAAACTGATAGCCTACTTGGAGGAATGTTAACCTGTCTATCGGGACCTGCGGGCATGAAACGTAGCATCCCCATGCAAAAGGGACGTCAGTACGAATAAAGTACCGAGTATGTAAGGCAGGAAAACATAAATAAGAACAATAATGTAAAGAGAGATAGAGGAGATACAAACTGGCATGAAATGCATAATACATATATATACATAAACTTTTTTAAAAAAAAAACATACGCCTCTGTGGGCATCATCATCATATTGTACCCGGCCTCAAAGAGGACTCGGTAAAAATGTACCCGGCCATCATAAGGCTCGGTAGAATCGTACCCGGCCACGTGGAGCTCGGTAAACCCAACTGATCAGTGGTTGCACAATAGGTGTCGTACCCTGCCGACTATAGTGCGGCTCGGTAGAGTAAAATAGATACATATATATAATGCATGCTTGACTCATGGAATCAAGATCTAAACCTTTTGGAGTAACCTAAGAACATTATGGACATCCCTACCATCAATATGAACCTTAGTAGGATTTAAGGATCATACACACTTGTTTAGAATAATTTTATAAGGAAAGAACAACATGGACAACCTTAGTTTCTAGGAGTATATCCATTATGAATTAGCGTACCGTTTATGTTCATGTTACTTTAGATCATGCCAAAAGAACGAAGGAAGAGCCTTAACATACCTTGTATATTCTTCCCAACCTCAAGCTACGCAATTTCACGGCTCCTTAGTCTACAATAAGAGAAATGACACTCTCATTATCGTTTAAGCGTCGTAACTATTATGTATCGACCACAATCTATTTTATAATGAAATGGACAGCACCTCCCCTGTATATATGACTTTACACTAGTCAAAACAATCACAAACAGCCCAACATACCCCTATCACTTCATACACAACACGACAACCATAATAGTGTCAAATAATTCGAAAATGTTACGATGAACGACCAACAAACAACCTTGCCATTATGTGGTGTTTTTCCACACACTTCCTCCTCTCAACTCCATAAAAACAGTAGTAAAAGAGACAACCCAATTCCAACACGAAAAATCCCAAAAACAGTCCCACAAGTTCATCAACTCAAACATAATTTTTCGGTTTACTTAAATACGTTTCGACTTGTCTTTTCTTTCAAATTGAGAAATACAACCAAAAGTACATCATTACACCTCTTATCGAATAAACCAGCCATGAATTTAACTTAAAAATAAGTTCACAACCATCCAACCATTGCACAAGATCAAACAACATACCATTCTTCCGAAACTAGCTAGGTCTATTCTTTACGATCGAGTTACAACTCGCAAACACATAGATAATGGAAGGAGAAGCATAAACTTACCTTGTACAGAGTATTACCCACGAAAACTGGTCCTTTTTCATCAAAAATAAGTTCCTCAACACGGATACAAGAAGGAGAAAGAAACTAGCATGCTGTCCGGACTTTTCAGCACTAGAATCGCGTCGTAACACCCGGAATACCCTAGGGGTTGTGTGGGATTTTTGGGGAGGAGTTGCAGGGGTTCAATTAGATTTTCAAAGTCTGGAAGATGGGTGAAATAATTGAGTTTATAATCCTTTAAATTTCCCCTCTTGTACGACTTTAGGAGGTTTAATTGAGACCTCTCCTTTTGGCAAGTAGGTGATGTACCTACTTGTCACCTACCAGTCTGCGCTGTCTCGCAAAAATGCAAATATCTCTCTACTCCAATATCATATCAACAAACGGTTTATTGCATTAGAAACTAGACTCATCGATATTTAATTTGATATGTAGATCATCCCCTAATTCCAAGTATATTAGGAGAAAAACTCAGTTCCATTTGACCTAATTTTCAGCACATTGATGAATGGAACTTGTGATGAACTTTTTCAAACTTTTGCTCCACAACTCGCTTGACTTCAAAACATAACACCAACTATAGTAAGACTAAAATAACTCATAATATAATCTCCTTATAATGTTAATAACCCTATTATCACCCAAAAGTACATGGTAAAACATTCCAACTTGTCGACTTTCGACGAAACTTATTTTCTTCAATTCGTTTAGCTTCTAAGCCTTCAAACCCTCTTGCTACTTGGTACTAATGATCTTAAATATTTATAACCTCCAAATTAACATGATGAACTAACTTTGTAAACTTTTAAAAGATGATTCCCTTTCTGAGCTTACATTAATTGACTTATGATGTACTCTTACGTACGAAAACACGGGGTGTAACACTTTCGAGCGCTCGCTTTTGGCTATTAGTAGCACTCTCTGGATACTCTTTTTCTTCTAGGAACCTTTTGATGTCATGTTACCGTGGTTTACAATGTGGTCTTTGTCTACATGAAAATAGTACACATGTTGATCTCTGATTTCTACCTCGATAAGGTTGATTTATATCTTATCTAAATGCTGAATCATGGTTGATAGGGTTGCAAGAGCGTCGGCAAACTCATGCTTGATCCTTGGAACATGCTTGAACTAAATCTTTGTGAACTCCTTGCACAACTCTTTTACACAGTGCAGATATGGAAGGATATTGACGTCCTTAGTAGACAATTCCCCTTGAACTTGGTGTATCAATAGATCAAACTCCCCTATAACCAAAAGCTCTTTGATGTTCATATCAACTGCCATCTTGTTCCCAAGGATGTGTGCGTCATACTCAGCTATATTATTTGTTGCAAGGGAACCTAATCATTGCTAATGCTGGGTAGTGCTATCCCGATTCCGAAATTAGGATTGCCCCAATTCCTACTCCTTTGGAAGTTGTCGCTCCACCAAAAAACATCCTCCATCCGGTGTATGACTTCGCAATATCATCTCCGGCGAACAACACCTCTTCATCGGGAATGTACGTATTGAGCGGCTCATAGTCCTTGTCCACCGGATTCTTTGCAAGATGATAGGCTAAATCTTGTCCTTTAATGGCCTTCTGCATTATTTAAACAATGTAAAATTTGCTGAGATGAATCTGCCATTTCGCTAGTTATCTTGTAGGCATCGACTTCTCAAACATATACTTGAGCGGGTCAAGCTGGGATATTTAGTGTGTGGTGTATGTTGACATGTAATACCTAAATTTCTAGGCGATTCAAGTCAAAGCACAACATCAAAATGTATTTGGCCTCACATGGTGTGAACTTCTTGCTTATGTAGTTGATGTCCTTCTCCTTTCTTCCGATTTCATCATTTTGTCCCAACACGTATCCAAATGCATTATTCAAGACTGACAGGCACAACATTAATTCTGTTGAAGGCTTTCTGACACTCTTCTGTCCATTTAGTGGCAGCATCCTTCTTCAACAGCTTGAAGATAGGTTTACAAATTACTGTACATTGGGCTATGAAACGGCTGGTGTAATTCAGTCTACCCAGGAAACTTATCACATCCTTCTTGCTCTTGGGCAATGGCAACTCTTGAATAGCTTTGATCTTTGTAAGATCCAATTCTATCCCTTTTTTGCTTACTATGAAACCTTGCAGTTTTCCAGCAGGGACTCCGAATGAGTATTTTGCAAGATTCAACTTCAAACTATACATCCGTAAACTGATCCACTCTTAATCCATAGTCAAGGAAGAGGTCGCTGGAAGAATAATACCCAACTATGAGTCACGGTCGATTTCCTCAGGGAGATAAGTCAGGGTGTTAGAGTGTATACCTGATGCATGAAGAAGAAATATCCTAAATACAATTCCAATCAAGTTTGGTTTGCAAATTACAATCATTGTTTAATTGGAGATATGAAACTAGAAGTTGACTAATTATTTTTGGTTGTTTTCAAATAGGTAAAAAACCTAGGGATGTAACCTTCGCCTAGGTGTTCGCCTAATACGTTAGTTATGTTAACACATATTTTATTAATTGGGGTGTATTATAGATCTCAAATCTAAGTTACCCACTCAATACCTCTCGGTCATAGAGTGATTTTGCCCAATTTGGCTTTCTCAATCCCAAATGGGTATTATGCAAAGTAGTTGGTATGAGCTCTAGTTGGGTTTTTCCTATATCTAGTCAAACCCTTTAATTAGGCTAGTCAAATCCTTAACTAGCCCAATTTGTTGTTAGCCAAGCTTTCTTACACTAGGTCAATCTTTCTCAAGTAAAGACCAAGTCAAAAAGGCACGAATCAATATTTACAACCATTAATTCTACAATTAAAGCATGAACAAGGCAAGGCTAAATAACACCCAATCATAAATTAAATACCCATAAGATTTACAAACTAGGGTTGGGTTAAAACCTTAGTAAATGTCTAGGTATTCATAGTAGAAAATGAAGAAAATAACGAAGAAATACTAATTAAATCTACAATATAAAATTAAAATGATAAACTATGATGTTTGTATCCCAAAATGACCACAAATTACCCAAAATGGTAAACCACAAAGGCTACAGCTAAAAAAACTTCAAAACTTGACCTAAAAAAGTGATTAACGTCTATTTATAGTAGCCTAAAATTCCCTAACAAAATGCCCTTCGGGAGGTTCCGCGGCCGCGCATTGCTTGAGTCTATAGGTTGAGAGATTTTGTAGCTGCAAAATTTGATCTGTAGCTGCACTTCAACTTCTGTGGCCGTACAATTCATGTGTGGTTCACACTTATGGCAAGGATTTAGTCTTGGTCATTTTGCACACTCTCTTAACTTTTTTAATTCTTGTCAGTGCGACCACGTTCTACGGCCAAACAAATTGTGCGCGGTCCGCACTTCTCTTCAATCACTTCTAGGCTTCTACATCAGATCTTTGACCGTAGAGAGAATTTTCGGTCTGCATTTTCTTCTACGGGCCGCACTTTTGGTCTGCTGCGCCGCTTCATGCCTTGTGAGACGGAACACACATTTTTGAGTTGGATTTCTTCATTAGAGTCCAAATCTCCAACATTCCTGCAATTTGCACACTTTCATTAATTTTGGGAACATAAGTCAACACTTTCGGATAAAAACTAAAGCAAGAAGATACTAATAAGTGGTCAAATCGACACTTATCAACTCCCCCAAACTTAAATCTATGTTTGTCCTCAAGCAAATAGATTAGTTTCCACCTCCTCAAAGTGAAAGGTCATTTCAGCGAGTCAATGGTAAACCATCCATACTCTGTTGGGACTAACAATTGTCACACCTCTTTTTCCCACACAACCCTATTACGAGGTTGAGTTAGAAGAGTTTTTCCAATTAAAGTGACGTTTTAAAAATGGATTATTTATTATTTGGAGTCGCCACTTGGAACTGAGTTTTGTTGTTCCAGGTCACCTTTTATTTGAATCCCTCATCAAACGGAAGATTTGACTCTTAATTTAAGGTCTACAAAAATAAAAGGCTGAGTAAGGAATTCTGTTGATCGAGGAAAAGGTATAAGGCACCCCTCGAGTCAAGTGATTCTAGCATGGTTGCTTTTGTTGATTAATGTAAGACTTAAATCAAATTTTGGATGTTCTTGTAATTTATTGGTTGTGGTTTGCCTACTACCGCTTAATTAATTATTATATTTTATTAACTGTTATCAGCAAGATACAATACGCACACAAGGTATTCTTCTTTGAAGTTTGATGTTAAACCAAGGTACGAGAATGTACACATTATTAAAACTTAATTATTGTACATTTCAAGGTATCAAGACGCGGAATGCGCACATGATCCATTTATTATTTAAACATATCAATCCAGGGTTCGGATATGAACACATGGGCTAATAGCGTATTTAGAACATTTAATTGTATATTTTATTATCTGGGTTAATATTTTTGGAGTTAACGTATGGTATTTATTTTACGGAAAAAAAATGAGCCAACTTATAGCTTCATAATATTGGAACGTAGAAACTTTTTTTTACCCACTATTTGGTTTATTACATTAAATCCATACAACCTAACTACTAATAACTTCCCAGTAATGCAGCCTCATCAATAAGGTAAGAAAAATATTCGAAATACTTAAAGATAAACATATTTATAATTATTATTTAAAGTAAAAGGTGAATTAAAGTTTTGAGAGAAGCCATGAAATATTCCGCTGAGTTAATTATGCAGACTTGCCTATTATTAGAGCAAAGCCAAAATCATACCTTTACACTATATTAAAAAAAAAATTCTAACACACATAGAGGCACTAGGAAGCAATGTAGTAAAGTTTTTTACCAAAAAAAAAAAAGTAAAAATAAAAGAAAACTTATGGAATTCTTTAACTATTTTTTCTTATGGTGAAATAAAAAATATCTATCTCCCCAAGCTGAATTAAATAGCTAACATCACTCTAAAGCAATTACGATAAATAATCTGACAAACCAGTGAAACTATATTTACTACAACTTATTTTAGTTAGAAAGCAAAACCTTCAAGAATGTTTTATATTTTACAGAAGCTAAACATTGTGACTAAGAAATCTTCATATTCAAAAGTAACGTAGATATTTTCATATTTAAAAGTAATGCTAAGATAGTAGCTTGTATCTCAATAAATAAATCCATAATAGAACTAAAATCTTCCACAGATTGTTGTGCACATAAAATAACTAAGCATGGCTAGCCCCGTGTGATGTATTATGACTTATGTAAATCGTCGGTTTTGGTTTTCAGGTTAATCGGAACAGATACGGAAGAATGATTCTCAGCTTGAAGCTTTGAATTTAAAAGGTATGATCGAGTTTTGACTTTTTAGTATTCGATCTCGAATTTGGATTATTTATAATTTGGTTAGCCCCGTTAGGTGATTTTTGACTTGGGAGCGCGTCCGAAATATGATTCGGAGGTCCGTGGTAGATTTAGGCTTTAATTGGCGAAATTAAAAATTTGGCGTTTCTCGATCGGCAGTGGAAATTTTGATATCGGGGTCGGAATGGAACTCCGAAAATTGGAGTAGGTCCGTAGTGTCATTTGTGACGTGTGTGCAAAATTTTAGGTCATTCGAACGAGGATTGATAGGTTTCGGCATCATTTGCAGAATTCAGAAGTTTAGAAGTTCTTAGGCTTGAATCGGAGGGTGATTTCGTGTTTTGATATTGTTTTGAGTGTTCTGAATGTTCGACTAAGTTCGTATGTTGATAGGTGACTTGTTTGTATGTTTGGTAGAGGTCCCAAGGGCATCGAGTTGTATTCGGATGGTCATCGGGGACTTTGGAATTTGGAAAATGCTGCTGAAACTGCTGTTGCTGTTGTTCCACACCTGCGGATTGGGAACTGCAGGTGCGATTCGCATGAGCGGTCTTGAGGCGCAGGTGCGCAGAGGAACCACTGGTGCGTCTTGGTTCCCACATCTGCGAGACCCCAGGTGCGGTTGGGCGACCGTAGAAGCGGAGTTTGGCTGGTTAATTATAATCCGCAGAAGCGGAGAATTGTCTGCATGTGCGGACCGCAGATGCGAAAATTGGTACCGCAGGTGCAGTTTTGCTGGGCAGAAAGTATAAATAGAGGGCTTCACGAATTTTGGTTCATTCTTAACCATTTTTATCCGGTTTTGGAGCTTCTGGGAGCAATTTGAGGAGGGATTCAAGGGGGATTTCATTGAGGTAAGTATTTTAAGCCCTAATACTTTTGATTATGGTAATTTTTAGTTGTTTAAGCATGAAATTGGTAGAAATTACGGATGAAATTGAGGGGTTAGGGCTTGGAAATTGGACATCTTAATTTGAGGATTTGAGGGACCATTTGATGTCGGATTTTGATGATTTTGGTATGCATAGACTCGTGAGTGGAAGGACTTTCTAGTTTTGTGATTTTTTTCGAATTCCGAGACGTGGGCCCATGGTCGGGTTTGGGTGAACTTCGGGATTTTTGTCTAATTTGATAGTTTTTCGTATGGAGTTGGTTCCTTGGCCTAAATTGATTGCATTGTATTGCTTTTGGTCAGACTCGGGCCATTTGGAGGCCGATTCCAGAGGCATGGGCGTCGTGGAGTAGGGAATTGACTGGTTTGAGGTAAGTAATAATTGTAAATCTTGTCCTGAGGGTATGAAGCCCCAGATTTCACATCGTTTTACTATTTTGAGGTGACGCACATGCTAGATGACGAGCGTGTGGGCGTGCACCATTGGGGATTGTGAGTTAGTCCGTCCCGTAGCAGCTATTATGTTGCGGATTTGACTGAAAATTATATGATACTTATGTGTTAGAAAGAATTTCTATAATTTGGGCTGGAAGCCATATTTTGGGCCTCGTGCCAAAGCTGTTGGGACCCTTAGGGGCCTTTTCTTATTATTTCCTCACTGTTTTGATTTAAGATCTGTACTCAGTCATGCTATGTTTTACTAATTTCATAACTCAGTATATTACTCCATTTTGATGCATAAAATGATATTTTGGGATGAGCACACTGTTTTACTGATAGCCCGAGTGGCATGAGAGGTTTATGACTGAGTGAGGCCGAGGGCCTATTTTTGTGAGGATATTTATGGGATTGGGTTGCACTCCGCAGCGTGTTGTTACCGATTCATGATTTTGTAAGGCCGAGGGCCTGATTGATTTATGCTACGAGGTGGCTTGTTATAGCGCTTGGGATGTAGAAGCCCCTCCGGAGTCTGCACACCCCCAGTGAGCGCGGGTACCCTAAGTGAGTTATATGATGTTTTGCCCAAGGGGCTGTTCTTGATTCATGTTATGCCCGAGGGGCTATTTACGAGTGACTATGAGGTTTGCCCAAGGGGCTGATTCTGAGCGATGTTATGCCCGAGGGGCGGTTTATGATTCATGTTGCTCGAGGTGCCATATACGAACTATGTTTTTGCCCGAGGGGCTATTATGATTTTCATCACTTCTACTCTAAATTACATTGAGCTTCTGTTGAAACTGTTGAAAAGCTTCTTCAATTGATTTTTACTGAAAACTTGGGTTTTTAAACGAGAGGATTTGACTAAAATACTGATTTGAAAGCATGTTGAACTTACTGAGTTTTTGTGATGTGGATTTTATGTATTTCCTACTGCTCAGTCTTTATTTACCTTTATTACTTACTGAGTTGGCATACTCACATTACTCCCTGCACCTTGTGTGCAGATCCAGGTGTTGCTGGACGCGCTAGCGGGCGTTGATTTTCATCCGTCGCCGATATTTTGAATTTGGCAACGTAGCTGCATAGCTATGGCAGCCTTGCCCTTCTCCCTCCTATCTCCCTATAGATATTATAGTTGATTTCTAGACTATTTTAGTCTTGTTATTTTTTGTAACAGTTGTAGTATTTGCTCATGACTTAGTGACATAGAGGTCGGGCTTTAATATTCACAGTTGGTTTTCGAATTTATCTCTTTTATGGAAATTTCAATATGAATGTTATTATCTAAATTTTAATGAAACATCGAATTATTATGGGAATGTGTCAGCTGTCCTAGTTCCATGATAGGCGCCATCACGACCGGGTTGGTTTTGGAGTCGTGACAAGTTTGTATTAGAGCCTAGGTTACATAGGTCTCACAGGTCATGAGCGGGTTTAGTAGAGTCTTGCGTCGGTATGGAGACATTTGTACTTATCTTCGAGAGGATGCAGAACCTTTAGGGAAACTTCACATTCTTGAATTATTATCGTGCGACATTGATTCAGCTTGTAATGTAACTCTTTGAATTCCTTCCACGCATCCGTATGCGCACATGAGCGCTCGGTATTAGCTGTGTATTGACGGCTTGTGATTCCCTAGATGAGGTGCGAGATGTGATTCTGTGTGTTGATGTTGGGCCAGTCTGGAGGACATGAGGCCGATTTTGACTTAGCTTGAGCATTGAGGTGTTGATTGTGTGAACACGTGCTTTTGCATCTATATGTTCGATTGTGTCCCTATTAGTGGAAATGATGGCCGGATGGATACGTGATGAGTATGATATGACTATGAAATGTGTTCATATGATTTGAATGTGACGAGAAGTGTCTCGTCGAGGTGTAGGAATAACTATTTGATGTTTGATTTCCATTTGGATTTGATGTATAGCCCCGAGTTATGGGTGTGTTGAAGGATCTTTTCATGACGTATAGTTGGGAAATAAAGTAGATCTCATGTTGTGAGATGAGTTCAAGTTTAGGAAGAGCAAGTGATTGCATGATATTTATGACTGTGGAAGGGTATAAGGAGATATTAGCTTGAGGTTAAGCAGGTGGGTTATCTCCCGCAGGGTGCCCTGAGGGTTGTGTGATCCCTATAATGTTTTGTAGCGAGTTCCCTTTAACCTGTGAGTTATACATGTTGCAATTTGAGTTGGGATCGCTTATGAGAGTGGGCTTCACCATTAAGAGGGTGAATGCGAGATTTTGCAGATGATTTGAAATACTAGATGGTTTGTGTTGCATAAGCTTATGAAGGATTTACTTGAATTGCTTATGAAGGATTTACTTGAATTGCACTATGGTATTATGGTAGTAATAGAGTATGGGCATTGTGAGTTTCTGTGAGTTTTGACCTGTGGCTTTGAGCCAATGAGGGAGTCTGTTATTGATAAGTCGATTGCACGGCTAAGCGTCGTATAAGTTCAGTTTGAGGTATACTGGTCGATCAGTTGTGGCTTACAGAGGTTGAGATCGAGAATGACTCGTGTAAAGGAAATTTTTGGATAAGGGTTATGTTATGCTTTATGGGTATATGAGAAAACGTTGGATGCATTAGTTGTTGGTGTAAGGGATGAAACAGGTATGGAGTAGGAAATCACTCGGCTTCTTAGAAGGATGGGTTACTTCCTTAGGTGTTGTTGTACTAATGGGACACCGGTCGTTCGGTTTGTTTGACCAGTTTTATTGGAACCTGAGTAGAGTGGATGACTCCCGAGAACGGTTTTAATGGATTCAAGATTTGTATGTAATAATTGGGGATCTTCAAGATGTGTATTTGGCTAGAACGGAGGTTTACATTAGAGGGTGTCAAGAATTGTGGCGTTTCTATATCATTATGGTTTCTACATATCAGTATCACGAAGGTGAAGGTAATGGCTTTAGATTCACAAGATGTCTTTTCAGGGTGCATGTTTTGAATGTGGTACCTTTGGGGATGTTTAAGAGAGTATTCAGCGGCTTATGAGCCTTAGGGCGGTGTGGTTTTGTGCAAAGGTCTCGCGTGGTGAGTTTTTGTTGAGGATTTTTGTATTGTGGCAAGAAGAAGAATCAATTTGAAGGTAATTTAGAAGGAACTCGGATAGATAGGACAGCTTGGTAGTAGGTTGGATCGGCATGGCAATGGGTATGATTAGTTCCTTGGGTGTTTATGAGATAATGAGTTTCTACAGGTATTTCGTGGCAATGCTCTTGGGTTATTGGTGGCCTGCGCAGCTTGGATGAGTTAGAAGGATTCAGTCCTGACAGTTTGGTTTTGTGCAAATGGGATTCGGAGAGTTCTTGATCGTTTCTACCACGGTTAGAGATGTATATTGTCTACTGGCATGAGGAGCACGTGATAGTGATTTTCTCCTTGATGGGATCAAATGGTTCATGGCTAGTTGAGTATGTAGTTGCTTGTGAACTCGGAGTGGATAATGAAGCTCTCATATTTATCATGGGATGGCATGGTATATGCGGTATGTTGTGTAGGATTGAGATTTGCATGTGTAAGGTCATGGTTTAGTTCTAAAAGGAAGGTCTTAAATTCCTAGGCAACATGGACAGTTTCAGATGACTAGGTAAATGATATTACTAATTGGTGTGGCTTAATGAGGGGATACATTCTAGAAAGGGCGATGTGTTTGAGTTATGAATACTTCATTAGTATTGCGGCACTCTCTTGTTTGATCGACTGCTGGAGTTCAAATTTTGCTTTGTGGCACCGAAGAAATTTTAGAAGTATTCCTCGTGGGATGACCGTGTAATTGGCAAAGTGTGAACATTCAGGCGGTGGTGCCGAGATCAGAGATGTTGATTCGCATGTTCTATGGATTGGGAGACTGAGAGTTCTCATGGGTAGACTGTTTCGTGGTGGTGAATTGTAAAAAAATGTAGCCAAGATTGGCTAGAGGTTAGTATGTGTTGTGATTCAGTTATTGAAGAATTTCGGAGGGTATTTAACTGTTGTGGGTGACCAGAGTTGATTAGGGTTCATTGGTAGGCCTGTAAGGATGTGTGTTTTGCACCGGGTCAGATTTGTTGACTCCGAGTTTGCTATGGTTGAGGAATGTGCCATTCGATTATTTTTGAGCTTATTCGTGTTCTGGAGTGATCTACGAGTTGCCCTTCTGTGTTAGAGGAGTTGTGATTGTTGGCTATATACACATCTGGTACGGCTCTATTGGGGTCTTATAATGAAATTTAAGCGGGAAGATGTATTAGGTATTGCTTGGTTGATGGCGTATTGGTTATGTTCTTTCGGGGTTCGTTTGGTGTTATGTCTTTTGCCTCTCCGTGGTTATGGGGATTCACTTTCGGTACTAGACATCAAACTGCGCGTGGTTGCTGATTTTGAGCATGGTGATTCGAGGTGTTTCATATGGATCAATATTCGGATAGGGTCGCACATTGCAGCAAAGCAATGTTCGGATATGATCCTTCAGGTTAGATTCGTGTGTTCTGGTTCTATGGTGTTTGATGGGTTCTTAGCATCGTGTTGAGGTGGTACTGGTGAGCTGGCGATACAGCTCTCTCATTTGAGTCATTTTCATGATTTGAGTACATTTGGATGTTGCTTTCGGGTGCACGGATTGTGGCTTTAGATCGTATTGATGTGTCATGTCACCAGAGTAGTCGTGTTGGATGAGATGAGGTCATTGAACCTAGACTGAATACTATCAGATTCGATTTCAGCATGTTGGAAGGATAATATCGGAATTCGGTGTAGAAATTTACTACAGTCCTTGCCGACGGAGAGGGAACTCCATGATTAGTTGATCGGAGGAACGATTATGATTTCTGCGTGTTTGTTTCATCATTGGCAGTATACGAAAGTGTTGGAGTGAGGCCTTGCTTGATAAGAGGTTTACTACCGGTATTGGGTTGTTTGAGCAGCTGCTGTGATGAGAAGTTATCGCTATGAGTGTTTGGGTTGTGTGATATATCATGTGATTTCATCTTGAATTGTGGATATGGTTTGATATAGCTTGTTCGGACTTATATAGTGTATAGATGTGAGATTCTGATCTTATAGATAATTTCGAAAGTGGAAATTTGGTTCTAAGGTTTATGGACTAGGTTGGATTGCGAAATTTCAGTTATGTTGTGATATCGGACCTATATGGGATAGGGTGATGTGGGATCACCTCCGGGTATGTGCATGGTAAGGTTATACAGCGATTTGATGGTTTTCGGAACAACTCTAGGGACGTTCGAGGATGAACGTATGTTTAAGTGGGGGAGGATGTAATGACCAGACTGGTCGTTTTGTGCATTTGCAATTCACTCGCCAGTTCTAGGGCATGGCTAGCCCCATGTGATGTATTATGACTTATGTAAATCGTCGGTTTTGGTCCCGCATCTGCAAGACTGCGGGTGCGGTTAGGCAACCGCAGAAGCGGAGTTTGGCTGGATAATGAAAATCCGCAGAAGCGGAGATTAGTCCGCAGGTGCGGACCGCAAATGCAAAAATTGGTACCACATGTGCGGTTTTGCTGGGCGGAAAGTATAGATAAAGGGCTTCACCAATTTTGGTTCATTCTTCACCATTATTATCCGGTTTTGGAGCTTTTGGGAGCAATTTCAAGAGGGATTTGATAGTAGAGGATAATTATGCAATTTAGATACAATTTACACTCTAATTTGGCCGCACTTTATCAATGTTTGAATGTTATAAAAATATAAAATGCTCTAACTAAGAGTTTTGGAGTCAATATGGAGTGCGGAAGGCCAATCAGAGGATAGCAGAGTCGAAAAGGAGAAAGAAAAGCAAGTGTCAGCTCCGCGGACAGAACATGTGCCAAATCCGCGGTCCAATCCACGCCCGCGGACGGGCTGACTGAAGCCAAGAACCCAGGGTCAATTATGTAATTTCTAGGGTGACTAACCTAAACCTATATGAAGCCTAACTCGTCCAAAAGAGAGGGATAGCTATTTTTAGAGAGAATTGAAGGCAAGAACACGGAAGAAAGACATAGAATTTCCTTAGAGTTTTTATCTTCTTCTTTTTAATTCCATTGTTGATTAAGACTTTATATAGTAAATTTTTATCTATTAGCATGAGTAGCTAAACCCGTCATCTAGGGTTGATGGAACCAATTGTCGGATAAAGTCTTGACCCTATTTGATATAATTGAGCCGTTTTTACTCTTTGATTGTTCAACTACGTGTTGTCTTGTGATTAATTGAAAGAGCCCTTGATTAATCGTGTCTAGTTATCTTGTATCGATTGAGAAAGAACACACGGTTACATTGTTATTGAACAACACCACTTTCGAGTAAGTTAAGAGATTAATACTCAAATTTAAAAGCAGGGTTAGAAATAACGAAGCTTTGATGGGATAATTCTTAGTTGCATAAATTGTTAACTAGAGTAGTTCGAGAGAATGCTTCTAGTAAATGTGAGCACGTGATTTTTGCTGCGCTTAAATTATTCCTATAGAATTCATTAAAATTAGAACTTTTCTTTTAGTATTTGAATTTTTAGGAATTAACTGCATTATTTTGTGTTTTGTTTGCATTTTATGTGCATTTTTTAGTTGTCATAAAAAATGAAAGAAAAATTGCAAAATAGCATAATAGCATTTAGGATCCAATTTTAGCATTTTTATTAGTAAATTGATATTGCAAAAATAAAGAAATACTAAAATGTTTCTTTTGCATTTTTACTTTGTTTTAGTTTTCTTAGGAATTAGTTAATTTAGAAATTAATTAGTACAATTGTAGAGTTACATTGTGTCTTTTATTTTTGCTTTTAAAATTCAGAAAAATAATAAATAAACAAAAAGAAATCAAAAGAAAAGGAAGTCCCCTTAATAAGAGACCCGAAATTGGGCCGTTTTTGTTCAAATACCCCAGCCCAAGTGCAGAAGGACTCGTTCCGACCTAGCCCAGTTTACACCTAAACCCGGCCTGCCCCCCTTTAATTCTAAACGACGTCGTATAGATGAGGATAGATCTGAGCCGTCGAGGATACTAGATCCAAGGGCTCAGAACTAGGGATTACTTAGTATAAAACGGTTGGAGCCCCCCTACCCCCAATCCGTCATCTCTCATTACCCCACGCCAAAATCCCTAACCCTCATCGTCTTCCGCCGCGAACCGCCGCCGGAAATCGCCCACGACGACGGCGGAGCTCCAACTGCCTTCAAAATAACACCAAAGCTCCGCCTTGTTCTCCTCATGCCTATGCCACCACTGTTTTTCCTCGAAGGTCACCAGAACTCCTAGAATATTCATTGTTAGTGTCGCCGTCTCCACCGAGTCCGGCGGCGGTCACCCCAAACCAGTCCAAATTTACACCAAGGCTTGTCCTCACCCCTCTCCTTCCGAATCTACAGTCAATAAGCTTCAAATCTTCCTCAAACGTTTCTAATTTCAGATCGAACGTTGACCCCAAAACCCTAATTTTTCAAAAGTCCAGAGTTCGTTCGATCTTGGACTGTAATAGTCCTTAATCTTGTGTTTCTCATTGAAACACACGATTAAGGACAATTTCAGTCCGGATTTTGCAAAAGCCTGGCCGGAATCACATTCTGATTAACTAAGGTACTTTTGTCATTTTTCCTTTCTTATTTTAATCCTGTTTTTAGTATTTGTTTTAGCCAAAATTAGTAGATTTTTCTTTAGTCACTTTTTCTATTTTTATTTTTTCTGATTCTGATCTTGTTTAGTCATTATTTGGTCACTTTGTTTTGATTAATCATGTTTTAGTGATTTTTTATATTAGTTTAACCATTGGTTTGAATATGTTTTGATTCTGTGTTTAACATAGGCTTTAATTTCTTTAATTGGTTTTGGTCAACCCTGTTAGTTAGTATCTGATTTTTATTGTTAGTATTTGTTCCTTGGTTGCTATTAGTTAGATTTTATTAATTTGACTATTTGGTTATAGCTGTTAATCTGTAACTAGGGTAAAGAAGCTTGAGGTTTGGTTTAGTATTAGGTTAGAAATTTGAAATTAGGTTCAGGGGTAATCTAGGTATTTAGAAATGGATGGGAATGCTGTAGTTTAAGCTAGAATCTTCTAGGACCTTCTAAAATAGGGCCTTAGTTCTATTTTCAGAAACTTAGAGCAGTAACTTGAGAAACAAGTCAAAAAAAGAAGGTTTAACTAATAAAAACTGAAAATAGAAAGGGGGGAAAAGGAGTAAGTGAAATCTAGAAGCTTCCCCCTTTAATTTGCCTATAAAAGGCAGCCCCCTTGCCTTCTTTTTCAAGTTCGAACACCTAAAAAAAATTCCCAAAAAGTTCCAGCTTCTAAAAATCCCCCCAAAATATTTTCTGCAAGTTCTAGCATCCAAAAATTTGAATTTCAAATTCAAATACTAAAAATCTGAACTCAAAAGTTCAAAATTTCATCTCAGATTTAGTTTCTCTTCAGAAAACCAAAAAAAAAAGAGTAAAAGGAATAGAAACTCCAAAAAACACTGTTCTATTGGAATTTCCTAGGTCAATCTCAAAGTATTTTAGCTGTTAATTCACATCCATAGCATAGGAAGGATAAAAATGGCTTGAAGGTCCTGGTACTTGGCTACTGAAGTCGCAGAAGTAATCCTGGGTTAAATTTAAAGTTTGTTAGGTTCTATCGGGTCTATTTTGAGTTTTTGTTGGTGTTGTTTCTCCTTCATTCATTCCTGGACTTGGTGATGCTGTTTGGATTCAAAACTGATCCTACATTGTTGATTTCATTGCTGATTCATGTTGCTGTACTGCTGAGAAATTGCTGACCCTACCTTCTTCTCTTGTTTGCTTTAATTCCAGGTACACTCCCTGTAGATCTCAAGTGTTGGGAATGAAAGAATGAAATGCTATTTATTTGCTTTCCCTTGTTCAAACTCATACTATAGTTAGCTAGATTCAGAATTTTAGTATATTTTTCGTGTGTAATCAATTAAGGACTGCTTAGAATTATGATATGGTGACTGTTACGCTAGAGATTAATTCGTCAGTACATTGTGGTTATTTGTATTGGACTGTTGAAATAGGACGGACTTGTAGGAGCATTATAATGTAGTACTAACTGTAATGTAGTAAACGTCAGTCGAGTTACTAGATTAGTTCGAGGTTCGAATTCAGATTAGGGTATTATTTGGTTGAAGAAGCTGTGCTTCAGGTTTATAAATCTGCTATTAGCCATAGTGCATTTAAATCTAGTATAGCTACTAGTTCTAGTTGAGTTGTAGTAATTGATAAAAAACAAGTATCAAAATGAGTAAAATTTGTAGTTCAATTTGAATCCCAGTTACAGTAGCTCAGTTTTCACATTTTCATTTCGAATCAAAGTAGCATTTCAGTATAAACACTTCAGTTATCTACTTCTTCGAATATGTGTAGGAATTTGTTAATGTAAATTAGAGCAAAATTTAAAAAGGTTAATTTAATAGTCATTTGACCAACTGGATTTGAATTTTTC
Organism: Nicotiana attenuata; assembly: GCF_001879085.1. Classification (NCBI taxonomy): domain Eukaryota; kingdom Viridiplantae; phylum Streptophyta; class Magnoliopsida; order Solanales; family Solanaceae; genus Nicotiana; species Nicotiana attenuata. Next base: position 39,010,695 of record NC_031999.1, read on the forward strand.
CTCTCCTTGATATCCCCAACTACTGAATACGTTTGGGCCTCAGTATCACTAAGGCATGGCCCAGTTCCAATCTTCCCCATCTCACTAATTGGGCCTGCGTTGAGGCCCAGAGCTGGTAACAGCTCAACAAAATGACAGACTATGTTTATATTATGTTGGGCCAAGCTCAAGATTCGAAGGCCTGAACGAACATTAAATCTGAGATTAATTTTGGCAACATAGGTTTTGGGCCTTCTAGTTAAGTAGCATACTTGAATTAAGAGGTTTACCTCTTGTTCAAGTGTGGACTTGAACCGGAGACCAAATTCCTTGATTACTTTAAATAAATAGTATTAGTAATATTAACTTATTAGGACCCTTTAGAGACAAACCTAGTAGAAAATCATAGTTTGCTCTAGGATGGCCTTTAAATAACAAAATGAGGTGAGCCGCGCCAAATAAAATGCATAAATTGCACGGCCCTCTTTAATTGTTTATATTAAAATACTTAGAATTTGGGACGTGCCGCTTAGCGAATTTTCACGGCCTCCCGCAAAGTTAATAACACGTTAGTCGCTTTAGGCGCGCATTTTAATAATTTTACCTTCCTAAATACGGGTGTGCATTTCATGCGACCCAAATCCAAATCTGAAAACGTTGAATAAGAATGTGTCGAGGATTCGGGTGCATTTCATGTGACGTAATCCAAAAATACGTTTTTTAACAACAATCACTTTCTTAAAAAATTAAACTAAAAGCGGTAAATAATTTTAAAATTGCACTATAGGATAACATGTATAAAAATCAGATTTTAGCCATTTATGATAGTTTAAGCGACCGTGCTAGAACCACGGGATCCGGGGGTGCCTAACACCTTCCCTCGGGTCAACAGAATTCAGAATTTCTGGTTCGCAGACTCAATTGGGAAGTCGAAAATTTTCCTCGATTTGGGATTCAAGTAAAACCGGTGACTTGGGACACCAAAAGCCAAACCTATCCCAAGTGGCGACTCTAAAACTAAATAAATAATCCCATTTCGAATAATGTCACTTAAATTGGAAAAAACCCCTTATACATTATCCTCCGGGGTAGGTGTAAAAAAGGAGGTGTGACAGTAAATTATCATAATTGATTGAGAGATAATTGCGGTAACCCAGAACTCATATTTCTTATAGAGTGTTACGACGAGAATATAGCGTGTCAGGAATTAATCCGACAATTGGGCAAATCAGTAACACTAGACGATTTTACCATTGAATTCAACTCTATTCTAGATTATTGTGAGTTTTATTATTATTTTTCCTTAGTTAACTAAATTCTACTCAATTATCCATTAAAAATCTTGCATCCGGGGATTGGTTGAGCTATTCATTAGCAGTGTTAAAAGTTGTAGTAAATAAGTTAGTTCCCTATGGGATTCGACTCCGGACTTGAACCGGATTATATTTGCAGCGACTGCTTAGTCCATTATAAGGCATAGTTGGCGTGATCAAATTTTGGCGCCGTTTCCGTGGAACTAACGATGTTATTCATTGCAACTTGGAAGAATTGCTTGGATTATTTGTTTAGATCAATTTTCTATGGTGTTAAAAATATTTCTATCGAAATTCTCACCTTTGAACTCTTCTGTGACTTAGGTGCATGCCTAGCAGCTCTTTGAGAACTGGTAAACTCGTTGAAGGACTCTCATATCCCGAAAAAGCATTCCGGACATTTAATCGGGCTAACAAGAAAAGCAAACAGCTGAAATAAAACGAACAAATTGAAATTGAAATGGGTGACGTAGATAACGTCAACGTGAACAACAAGAATGATCAAGATAACCCAAACGTCATAGTGGTAGCATCTATTGCGCCAAAAGCTGCTCTTTATGATTGGACGCAACCAACTGCTGATAACCTGACCACAACAATTGCGATTCCTCAGATACAAGCGGAGACATTCCAGATCACCAACAACATGCTGCACCTGTTGCAGAATAAAGGGCTGTTCTTCGGGTCATACATCAAAGACCCGCAGCAACATCTGAAGAACTTTCTATCAATATGGGTCACTCAAAGACAACCGAATGTGACTCCTGACGCAATCAAATTATTACTGTTTCCATTCTCAGTGACTGGGGAGGCTCAAACTGGGCTAATTCGCTCCCAATAAACTCTATTGCCACTTGGAAGGAACTAGTCAAGTTGTTCTAAAACAAGTTTTATCCACCCAACAAAACTGCAAAGCAGATTGATGAGATATTGCAATTCAGGTAGAAACCGTCTGAGACTTTGCAAGAAACCTAGGAGAGGTTTAAGGGTATGTTGGTGAAGTGTCCTCACCATGGCAATCCGGATCAGATGCTAGGATAGAGATTCTATATGGGTTTCGCTGAGAGTCTAAAGGCCAATGTAGATGCTTCTGCCGGGGGTGCATTCTTGAGCAAAACATTCACAGAGTGTAAGATTCTTCTTGACAAGATGTCTCAAAATCCAGGCTGGATGACGAGAGACACTACATTCACCCCAATAGTGCATTCTGTCGCTCTTGACCCAAACAACAGAAATGCAGAAAACATAGCCACTCTTATGACCCAGATGAGCTTGCTGACAAAGAAAATCGATGAGATGGGTACAAAACAACTGCACATTGTTAATACTAAAAATTGAGGCTTATGCACTCCTTGCATAAACCAGTCATATGTGTGCTCGTGGAGCGGAGAGAATGACAACCAGGGTTTCAGAGAAGACATGAATTATGTCACTAATTTCGGAGGTCAGAGGCAAGGTGGACAACAATGGGGACCAACATCAAACCAGCAGTACAGACCAAACCAGCCACAGCACAACCCCAATCTAGGAGGAGTACGACCATAAGGCTAAGTCGTGCCTTATCAGAGGCAGCAGGGCTATAATCACCAACACCAGCAACATTTGGCCTACCAACCACCTCATCAACAGCAGGACAGTAACATGATTGAAATCAGGGGTATGCTGTAACAACTCATTGGGACAAATGGAAAGATGTAAGAGAAGTTAACTGCACATGATTTAGCAATCAAAGGCATTGAAACTCAATTTGGATAGCTATCTATGGCCTTGAACAATCGCCTACAAGGAACATTGCCTGCAGATACAAACATTAATCCAAAGTAGCAAAACCCAAATCAGCTCATGGCAGTGAGTCTCGGGAATGGAAGAGATTTAGACAGGGAGCAAGAAGTTGCTCAATCTAGGAGAGAGACAACGCCAACTACTCCAGTTACTCCAGTTACATTAGAGACAGATGAGTCAGGAGAGCTCACCAAGGTTGTAATCAAGCAAGCATAGGTTGACAAAGGTAAGGAGAAGGAATTTCAGAACATGTAGTGGAAAAAGCTTACACCAAAGAAAAGACACAAAGCAATGGGAGAGGTTGATTCCTGCACCATTACCTTAAAGGTTGGCAAAGAAAAAGAAAGATGATCAATACAGGAAATTCATGGAAATGCTCAGACAAATTCAATTGAATATTCCACTGATAGATGCTTTGAGGGAAATGCCAGGGTATGCAAAAATAATGAAGGACCTGATGTCGCAAAAACTTGACTTCCAGGACCTGTCCACTGTAACTTTGACGCAGACCTGCAACGCGGTAGTGACAACGCCTATGGCTCAAAAGGTGTCTGATCCAGGTTGTTTCACTATTCCATATACCATTGGGAGTTATGCTTTTGCTAAAGCATTGTGTGACTTGGGAGCCAGTATAAACTTGATGCCCTTGGCAATCAATACAAAACTGGGCATTAGCAGAGCTAGACCGACCTCAATGTTGCTGCAACTGGCTCATCGCATGGTCAAAAGACCGACAAGAATTCTTGATGATGTGCTTGTTCAAGTGGGAAAATTTGGATTCCTTGCAAACTTCGTCATTCTTGACTGTCAAGTGGATGAACAGATACCAATCATTCTAGGCAGGCTGTTTTTAGCCACTGGGAGAGCATTGATTGATTGTGAGACTAGAGAATTGAAAATGAGGTTGAACAATGAAGAGATAATATTTAATGTTTAACAATCTATGAGGAGACCCAGCGAATTTGCAAATTGCTCACTAGTGGAGGCCGTAGATGTAATACTACAAGAGGAGGATGAGACTATTAATGTCAGGGATCCGTTAGAAGTCTACTTGATGAATCTGGAAAATGTGGATGGTGAGAAGTTGGCAGAGTGGGTCATGGATCTTAAAGGTCAAGGGTTTTTGAAAAGGGAACCCTAGTTCGAGCCCCTACACTTAGAAGAAAGAACACCACCACCTGCAAAACAATCGATAGAGGAGCCACCATAGTTGGACCTGAAACCGCTCCCAGCGCATCTCAGGTACACTTTCTTAGGGCATAATTCTACTTTACCTGTTATTATATCATCCGGTTTTCTAGCTGTGCAGGTAGAGCAACTCCTACAGGTGTGACAAGAATGTAAGAATGCTATTGGTTGGACCATGGCAGACATAAAGGGTATCAGCCCAGCTTTTTGTATGCACAAGATTCTCTTGGAAGAAGGGCACAAACCTTCCAGAGAACATCAACGAAGGTTGAAACCGAATATGAAAGAGGTGGTGAAGAAGGAAGTGATCAAATGGTTAGATGCGAGTATCATCTTCCCCATCTCTGACAGCAATTGGGTCAGCCCTGTTCAGTATGTGCCGATGAAGGGAGGAATGATGGTCGTACAAAATGAGAATAACGAGTTGATCTCGACTCGTATAGTCACGGGATGGCGGATTTGCATGGATTATCGGAAATTGAACACAGCCACCTGGAAGGACCATTTTCCCTCGACATTCATTGACCAAATGCTAGACAGGTTGGCTAGGCGATCTCACTTCTGTTTCTTGGATGAATATTCGGGGTACAATCAGATCTCAATAGCCCCCAAAGACAGAGAGTAAACATCATTCACCTGTTCGTATGGCATCTTTGCCTTTCAGAGAATGCCTTTTGGACTTTGCAATGCAGCAGCTACATTCTAGTGGTGTATGTTAGCCAATTTCACGGACATGGTTGAAGACATTATGGAGGTATTTATGGTTGATTTCTTCGTGGTGGGGGATTCATTCGAGGACTGTCTTCACAAATTAAGAAGAGTGCTCAAAAGATGTTTGGAGACAAATTTAGCGCTGAATTGGGAGAAGTGCCATTTTATGGTACAAGAAGGGATAGTCTTGGGGCATTGAGTGTCCAGCAAAGGAATTGAGGTTGACCATGCTAAGGTTTATGTGATAGAGAAGTTGCCACCACCCACTTCGGTCAAGGCAGTGAGAAGTTTCCTTTGGCACACCGGGTTTTACAGGCAATTCATAAAAGATTTCTCTAAGATTGCTAACCCTTTATGTTATCTCCTTGAAAAGTATTAGCCATTTGTGTTTTCTAATGATTGCACGTTGGCATTTGAGGAGCTGAAGAAGAGATTGGTGACTGCAACCATCATTGATTCACCTAACATGGAGCAACGTTCGAGCTCATGTTCAACGCAAGTGACTATGCTATAGGAGCAGTCTTGGTGCCACGAAAGGATAAGCTGATGCACCCAATTTACTATGCAAGAAGAACACTAAGTGGTGCACACTCAATTACACCGTGACGAAAAAAGAGATGTTGGTTGTAGTTTTTGCATTCGACAAATTCAGGTCGTACTTGATTGGTTCAAAAGTTATTATTTATACTGACCATGCAGCAATTAGGTACTTGATAGCAAAGAAGGAGTCAAAGTCGCGCTTGATCCGCTGGGTTCTTTTGCTACAAGAATTCGATCTGGAGATCCGTGACAGAAAAGGGTCAGAGAAGCAAGTAGCAGACCACATCTCAAGGTTGGAAGGAGCTGAAAAGAAGGTAGAGGTTGAAGATATAACAGAGACATTCCTGGATGAACCGTTACTAGCAGTGGCAATGGAGGAGACACCATGGTATGCTGATATTGCTAATTATTTAGCAAGTGTTATTGTACCTTATGAACTCTCTTCAATTCAAAAGAAAAAGTTCTTTCGCGATTGTCGGTCTTATTATTAGGATGAACCTTTACTTATCAAAATATGTGTAGATAACATGATACGGAGGTGTATCCCCGAGAAAGATCAACCTTCTGTTTGCAGGCGATCCATGCTTCACCATATGGTGGACACTTTGGAGGAATTTGGACAGCGGCTAAGGTGTTGGAATCGGGTTTGTATTGTCCAACTCTGTTCAAGGATGCCCATGCTTGAGTTAAAAGTTGCGATGAGTTCCAAAGGACAGGCAACATATCTCGAGGTCACAAGATCCGATGACTACTACTCAAGAGGTGGAGGTATTTGACATATGAGAGATTGACTTTACGGGGCCATTCGTCAGCTTGTATGGTGACAAATACATACTGGTGGTAGTTGACTATGTCTCCAAATGGGTTGAAGTTGTGGCTCTCCGAACCAATAATGCAAAGGGGGTGACAGGCTTTCTAAATAAAAACATCTTTACACGTTTTGGAACCCCGAGAGCTATAATCAGTGATGGTAGAACCATTTTTGCAATAGAGCGTTCGCACGACTGTTGGAAAAGTATGGAGTTCTCCATAAGGTGACCACCCCTTATCACCCACAGTCAAGCGGGCAAGTTGAAGTGTCAAACGAGGAAATCAAAAGTGTCCTAACCAAGACAGTGAATGCGACAAGGACTGATTGGGCAAAGAAGCTGGATGATACATTATGGGCGTACCACATAGCATTTAAAACTCCAATTGGTATGTCACCATACAAGTTGGTGTTTGGAAAAGCATGCCACCTTCCAGTAGAGCTCGAAGCATAATGCCCTTTGGGCACTACAGTTGTTGAATTTGGATATGGAGAACGCAGGCACCAGTAGAGTCACTAGGTTACATGAACTCGAGAACTTCAGGTTCCATGCATTTGAGAATGCAAGATTGAAAAAAGAAAGGATGAAAATGATGTATGATAAGTATATTCTAAATCGGAACTTCAAACCCGGAGATCTAGTGTTGTTATACAACTCGAGACTAAGATTGTTTTCGGGTAAATTGAAGTCCTGATGGTCAAGACCCTTCAGAGTGGTGCAAATGTTCTCAAGTGGAGTTGTAGAAATTGAATCCGAAGATGGAATAAATAAGTTCACAGTGAATGAGCGAAGGTTGAAACATTACCTTGGAATGGTCGAAGAAAAGGGGGATAGAGTGGTGATATCTTTGGAAGAGCTCCAATACATGAGCGAAGAGTCATAATGAAAGTCTGCATCGTGCCGTGGCGTTAAATCAGGTGCTTCCTTGGAGGCAACCCATGGTTTGTTGTAAATCGTCATGCCGCGACGTTAAATTAGGCGCTTTTTGGGAGGCAACCCATTATTTTTCTTTGTTCTTATTTTTGTAACTGAACGGTGACAATATTGATTGATCTACTAAAGTGCAGGAACGAAAGTATGCGAAGCGAAAGGACTCGGGGTGACGAAATTATCCCAGAGATAGGCAAAAGTGCAAAAAGCAAAAAAAAATCTGGATGCTTAATCCGCGGTCAGATTCGCGGATTGTGCATAAGTTCTGTCCGCGGCCGCGGGCGTGACTGCGGACCCGACCAGGGATCTGGCACCGTTCAGGTTCATTAGAATATTACCTTTTTAATTAGTTTGTTTT
>NC_031999.1:39018324-39167821 GCF_001879085.1 Nicotiana attenuata
GCACCCACTCCCCCCACTTTTTTTCCCTATCCCTTAACAAAAACAATCTAAAACCCTCCCCCTTCCCCAAATCAAAAACAGCGATCCCCTCCCCCTTCTTCTCCCCAATATTTTTTTAACTTCACCAAATCTCTTATCCTTTTCCCTCTTCTATACTCAACCACTACCCAAACTCCATTCCTCACAAGATCTTCAAGTATGTAACATGCTTCTACTCTCTTTTTTTTTAAGTTTTTTCTCAATTTTATTTTCATTCTTTTTTCTTCCATTGTAAGTGCAAGATAGTAGAAGTTATGGGTACTCTTATCTTTGGTTCTGATTGTTGTTATATATGCTGGTATGTGAGGATATTAGATTTGGTTGGGTTGGGGAAGACATTGTTAAGTTGTAGAAGATGGAAGTTTAATTGAGTCTTTGGGTACACTGCAGGCATATGCACAGTAGGTGTTTGTTGAATTGCCACAATGAGTTTTTTTTAGTATTAATTGTGACCAATGGTGCGGGTGAAGTCTGAGTAACCGCCCTTGGTTCACATATTCCGCCGATTATTGATAGTTGTGGTTGTTGTGTAGGTACCATGAGATCTTCAAAGAAGAGACGCACTACCGGTGCCTCATCAAGTTGTCATGGAAGCTCGTCCTGGGGCCAGTTTAACTCAGTTTGATCGCACCAGGTTTGTCTCCAGGGCTGCCCAAGACCATTTCGGTTGGAAGGCTATTAGAAAGCCTGTACCGGAAAGGGGAGTTTACAGGGCATCCCTCCAGGCTATGTGCCCTAATATGTACAGGGAGTTGATTAGGCGCAGGCTAGAGATCTTCTTCGAAGAGCTGGAGGACGGTAACTTGATGCTTGTTAGGGGATTCTTCGCTAACTGTTCTGAACATGAGGATCACATCTGCACTGTGCGACAAAGGAGGGTGAATGCCTCGCTTGAAGCCATCAGGAGAGTGTATCGCTTCCCTGTATTCACTGAGGAGCTGGATTATTATGATACTTACCGGCGAGAACCAACAAATTGGCAATTGTTTTTTAGAACTATCTGTGTAACAGACGAAGAGGTAGTGTGGGTTGTACCAGGATCAAAGTTGCACTCCGCCTCACTCACCTTTGAAGGGAAGTGTTGTTGTACATCATCAATAGTCGACTGCTGCCGTCCCACAACACCACTAAGGTAAATGGTCCGAGATCTAATTTGATCTGGTGCTTCGTGAATGGCCAAGATTTTGATGTGGTCAAGGTTAATTAAAAGGGCCCTTGATTAATCGTGTCTAGTTATCTTATGTTTCTTAAGAAAGAACACTTGGTTAGATTGTTGTTGAACAACACCACTTTCGGGTAAGTTAAGAGATTAATTACTTGAATTTAAAAGCAGGGTTAAAGATAACGAAGCTTTGGTGGGATAATTCTGAGTTGCATAAATTGTTAACTAGAGTAGTTCGAGAGAATGCTTCTAGTAAATTATCATAATTGATTGAGAGATAATTGCGGTAACCCATATTTCTTATAGAGTGTTACGACGAGATTATAGCTAACGTGTCAGGAAATAATCCGACAATTGTGGAAATCACTAACCCTAGACCATTTTACCATTGAATTCAACTCTATTCTAGATTGTTGCGAGTTTTATTGTTATTCTTCCTTAGTTAACTAAATTCTACTCACTATTCATTAAAAATCTTGCATCTAGGGATTGTTTGAGCTATTCATTAGCAGTGTTGTAGTAAATAGGTTAGTTCCCTATGGGATTCGATTTCGGACTTGAACTGGATTATATTTGCAGCGAATGCTTAGTCCTATTAATAAGGCATAGTTCGGCGTGATCAGGAATCAAGGGGGATTTCAATGAGGTAAGTATTTTGAGCCCTAATACGTGTGATTATGGTAATTTTTAGTTGTTTAAGCATGAACTTGGTAGAAATTAAGAATGAAATTGAGGGGTTAGGGCTTGGAAATTGAAGAGTTTAATTTGAAGATTTGAGGGACTATTTGATGTCGGATTTTGATAATTTTGGTAAGTATAGACTCATGAGTGGAAGGACTTTCTAGTTTTGTGATTTTTGTCGGATTCCGAGATGTGGGCCCGGGCCCGGGTTTGGGTGAATTTCGGGATTTTGGTCTAAATTGATAGTTTTTCATATGGAATTGGTTTCTTGGCCTATATTGATTGCATTGTATTGCTTTTGGTCAGACTCGGGACGTTTGGAGGCCGATTCCTGAGGCAAGGGCGTCGCAGAGTAGGGATTTGACTGGTTTGAGGTAAGTAATGATTGTAAATCTTATCCTGAGGGTATGAAGCCCCGAATTTGACATTGTTTCACTATTTTGAGGTGATGCACATGCTAGATGACGAGCGTGTGGGCGTGCACCGTTGGGGATTGTGACTTGGTACGTCCCGTAGCAACTATTAAGTTGCGTATTTGACTGAAAACTATATAATACTTATGTGTTAGAAAGAATTCTATAACTTGGGTTGGAAGCCATATTTTGGGCCTCGTGCCAAAGTTGTTCGGACCCTTAGGGGCCTTTTCTTATTATTTCCTCACTGTTTTGATTTAAGATATGTACTCAGTCATGCTATGTTTTACTGATTTCATAACTCAGTCTTTATTACTCTATTTTGATGCATAAAATGATATTTTGGGCTTAACACCCTGTTTTTTTGATAGCCCGAGTGGCTTGAGAGGTTTATGGCCGAGTGAGGCCAAGGGCCTGTTTTTGTGAGGATATTTATGGGATCGGGCTGCACGTCGTAAGATGTTGTTACTGATTCATGATTTTGTGAGGCAGAGGGCCTGATTGATTTATGCCACGAGGTGGCTTGTTATAGCGCTTGGGCTGTTAGAGCCTCTCCGGAGTATGCACACCCCTAGTGAGCGCGGGTACCCTCAGTGATTGGAATGATGTTTTGCCCGAGGGGCTGTTCTTGATTCATGTTGTGCCCGAGGGGCTGCTTACGAGTGACTGTGAGGTTTGTCAGAGGGGCTGATTCTATGCGATGTTATATCCGAGGGGCGGTTTGTGATTCATGTTGCCCGAGGGGCTGTATACGAACTATGTTTTTACCCGAGGGGCTATTATGATTTTCATCAGTTTTACTCTAAATTGCATTTAGCTTTTGTTAAATCTATTGAAAAGCTTCTTCAAATGATTTTTTACTGAAAAACTGGGTTTTTAAACGAGAGGATTTGACTCATATATTGATTTGAAAGCATGTTGAACTTATTGAGTTTTTATGACATGGATTTTATGTGTTCCCTACTGCTCAGTCTTTATTTACCTTTATTACTTACTGAGTTGGCGTACTCACATTACTCCTTGCACCTTGTGTGCAGATCCAGGAGTTGCTGGACGTGCTAGCGAGCGTTGATTTTCATCCGTCGCGGATATTTTGAAGTTGGCAAGGTAGTTGCATAGCGATCGTAACCTTGCCCTTCTCCCTCCTATCTCCCTATAGATATTAGTAGTTGATTTCCAGACTATTTTAGTCTTGCTTTATTTCGGAACAATTTTAGTATTTTCTCATGACTTAGTGACACCTAGGTCGGGCTTTTATTTCCGCTGTTGGTCCGAATTTATCACTTTTATGGAAATTTCAGTATGAAAAAGGTTATTATCTAAATTTTAATGAAATGTCGAATTATTTTGGGAATTTGTTGGCTGGCCTAGTTCCATGATAGGCGTCATTACAGCGGGGTTAGTTTTGGGATCGTGACAGTGTCGTTTGTATAAAGTGACGTGATGGAAAGGGAGTTGTTAGGGGATAATGGCTGATAGTTTAGCACATATTTTTATTTTAATATTATTTTATTACTTTTTATTTATTTATTTAAAGAAAGGTAAAGTAAAATACATAAATAAAAACGTTAACCCACTTGTTTTAGACAAAGAAAAAATATAAATAAACTAAATTAAATATATACACTATAATTTGAATGATACTAAGAAAATATATAGTCACTAGCTTACTTGTAAAACCGTAAATTAGAAAAAACTAAAAAAAGTTTTTGTTGTAATTTTTTTTCTCCTTACAAATAGAAAATAAAATTTGTATGAGTATATGAACATTTTTTGTAATTTCTAGTTTTTGTTTCGAAAATAAAACCTATTAAAAGTAAGATAAAAGTTTAAAATACGAAGATTAGACCTCAAAGAAATATTTACACTAAAATATTATTAAATTTGGGTATGGTCAAAAATAAGTTGTTCACAGCATGCCCCTCTTTGCTTGGAAACCTCAAGAGCTTTCAGGCATAGTAAATGAACACGGTGTCTAATTTTTTACCTTACTATTATGTGAAAAGGAAAAGAAGATAAAAGAAAAAGATGCGATCGAGCCATGGTTTTAGGAAGCCTACATATCCTGGGTTATAAGGGGAATCGAGCCACGTGTAGTTCAAGTGAAAAATGACTGATAGAGTATATTTAGATGGAGAGTCGAGCGAACTACCGTCGAGGTTCCGATCCGCGGTTCCTACTGTTACATCAAAATGAAAAGGAAAGTAAATACTCTTGAAATCTAAGAGTTACAAAATTCCTATCTTAATGCCGTTTCGATGCTCTCGATGCAATAGACTATGAAATATTCTCACATGGTTGTTTCTTGATCAGATGATGAGAAGATTGATCTTGAGACCCTATGTCTCTGCAAGCATTATGTCAAAGTTTGTTGTAGCCGGTACTGAGATCAAAAATTCCACTTTCTTTGGCAAGAGCTGGAATCTTAATTTTTACACCTCCAATCCGTGATTTGCGGAAAAACCTACAAGCCATCACAAACAAACAAAACGAACAAAAAAATTCTGTCCCAGTTTGCACAGGAAATTTTTGTGAGTTATTAAAAACATAATAAACTATCTTTGCTATTGAAGAATGAAGAATTGAAAAGATATGGTTTATTTTAATTATAGGGGATGTCGTACCCTATGTTAACAAGAAGGAAGGCAACTAGGGAGTAACGACCCAACCGGTCGTTTTGAGAATTTACACTTTGCTCGGTTGTTTGAGCGCATGAGTAGTTCCATATGATGTATTACGACTTATGTGTATCGTCGTTTTTGATTTTCAGGTTATTCATAATTTATTTGGAAGAATGATTCTCAGCTAGAAGATTTAAATTTGAAAGGTTTGACTAAGTCTTTAATTTTTAGTATTTGACCTCGGATTGGATTTTTGATGTTTCTGTTAGCTCCGTTGGGTGAATTTGGAGCTAGGAGCGCATCCAGATCGTGATTTGGAGGTCCGTAGTGGAATTTGGCTTGAAATGGCGAAAGTTGGGATTTCAGAAAGTTTAACTGGGAGTGGACTTCTTTATATCAATTTCGGAAGATGGAGTAGGTCCGTAATGTCAAATGTGACTTTTGTGCAAATCGGACGTGATTTGATAGGTTTTAGCATCAGTTGTGGAAGTGGAGGTTTCAAAGTTCAATGATTTCGAATTGAGGTGTGAGTCGTCATTTCGATGTTGTTATGTGTTTTTTGAGGCCCCGAGTAGGTCCGTGTTATCTTATATGACTTGTTGGTATGTTTCGACGGGGTCCCTACGGACTCGGGCGTGTTTTGGATTCATTTCAGATCATTTTCTTCAATGTTGCTATTGCTGGTGCTGGTGGGACCGCACTTGCGGTTGGTATGTGCAGGTGCGGTGGTCGTAGAAGCGACAAAGTGGTCGCATGAGCGAAAATAGTGCTGGGTGAGGAATATCGCAGAAGCGAAGACTTGGGCGCATATGCGGATGTGTAGGTGTCAAGTGATGGAGAGCAGGAGCGAGGTTTTTTGCAGGTGCGGATGGTGGCTCGCACCTGCAATGTCGCATAAGCGGGTATGTTGTTCGTAGGTGCGAGGGTCGATTCCTCAGTTGATTCTGCAGAAGCGGAGGTTATGTCGCAGAAGCGATGCCGCAGAAGCGGCTAATGTGTTCGCAGATGCGGAAGTGCTGGACAGAATGTTAAATACAAGGGTTCGCGATTTTGGCTTCATTTTTACATTTCCAAGTGCGGATTGGGCAATTTTGGAGCAATATTCATCACAAGGATTGGGGTAAGTGTTCTACACTCGTTCTTGGTTATATTTCGTGAATCTATTTTCGATTTTAGCTTTTGGTTGATGAATTGAAAGAGGAAATTGGGGGTTTTGGCCTAAAATTTTATAATATGAATTTTTGAGTTTTAAATAACGAATTTGAGTTGGAATGGAGTGAAACTAGTATGGTTGGACTCGTAATTGAATGGGTTGTCGGATTTTGAGAGTTTTGTCGGGTTTCGAGGTGCGGTCCCAGGTGTGATTTTTGGCCGGATTGGGGATTTGACTTAGGATTCAATCTTTATCATTTGTAATTGCTTCCTTGGGCTTTATCTGATGTATTTGTGTTGCTTTTGGGTAGTTTTTGAGCCGTTCGGATGCGTGATGGAATTCTTGGGGCATCACTTGGTTCGCTCGGCATCTGGAATTGGCTGGCTTAAGATAAGTAACTCTTCTAAACTTAGTGATGAGGTAACCCCGAATTATGTGCTATGTGATTGGAGTTGAGGTGATGCACATGCTAGGTGACGGGCGTGTGGGCGTGCACCCTGTGAGTTGTAACTCTCTTGTTTCCAGGGCACTGTTTAGTCACCCACTTTGTTGATATTTGTGTTTTTCACCATGTGATAAATTAATTGAGCTGTACATCATGCTAGATACCATGTTTTAGGCTTTATGATGATATTGTCGGGACCCCTAGCGGTCGTTTCTTGCTGTCCTCTCATCGATTTCATTGATATTTCGTACTCAGTCAAATTCATGTATTCATATCATATCTCAGTCTCAGTTGTTACTTACTGATAAATCATATCATTATTCCGAGTCAGTTTTCATGACATTGTGAGCCCGCAGGTGAGACTGGAGAGATTTATGACTGAGCGAGGTCGAGAAATTGATTTTGAGTGACAGTTATGGGCGGGCTGCACACCGCAACAGTTATATTGATGATTATGATAGCGCTTGGCCTGAAGGAGCCCCTCCGGAGTGTACACACTCCTAGTGAGCGCAGATGATATTATTGAGTAATGGATTTCCCTAGACATGGATTTGTTCGAAGTATCTGATATCTAGAGATGGATTTCTCCACAGGGTTGGATTGCCCTTTTTCCTCGGTACTGGTGACTTATAGTCAGTGTTGTATATGTTCCGGGATGGATTTCCCTGGGCCACATGGTCCATATACAGTACAGAGTGGTTGAGCATTCGTATATGTAATGCAACCAGGGGATGTAGTACCATGTGTTGGCAATAAGATGAGGATCGTGCACTGTGGGATGCTACTAGGAAATGTCGTACCCTATGTTGGCAGAAAGTAATGCAGGTAGTGGATGTAGTACCATGTGTGTGCAATAAGACGAGGCTCGTGGCACTCTGGGATGCTACTAGGGAATGTCGTACCCTGTGTTGTCAATAATGCATCCAGGGGATATAGTACCCTGTGTTGGCAATAAGATGAGGCTCATGGCACTCGGGATGCAATTAGGGAATGTCGTACCCTATGTTGGCAGAATGTAATGCAACCAAGAGATGTAGTATCCTATATTGAAGATAGGGTATTGGTTCGCTACAATGAAAATAAAAATAAAATGATGATATGTATATTGGAAGAAAATCAAGGATTTGTAAACTTCACTTGGTGGTATTCATCTTTTCACGAACTTTTCCAAAAATTGTTCTGTTCTGTTTTGAACAAAGAAAGATTCGTTAGTTTAAAATGGTGATCAGTTTGTGGCCTTGATTATTTCACTCTCTTGATCTTGGCTCATCTTCTTTAATGATTTCAACTGCAACTGGTTATTTCCTTAATAATAACTGCATTTCTGAACCCAATGAACCATCGGCTTTTCCAATCTTTGCCATGATGGTTGGTCGCGTGAGACTTAACCTATTCAACTTTATATTGCCTTTGTGGGCATTTCTCTTTTGACTTCTTTCTTCCAAATTCTTCAATTTCGGAGCATTGAAAAACTTTTGGCTATTCAAACTTTGCCAATGATTGTTAGTCGTGTGGGGCTTAACCTTTCAGCTTTATACAAAGTTCGAATTCAAATTAATTGTCCCCAGTGGAGTCGCTAGAGCTGTCACACCTCTTTTTTCCCACACAACGCCTATTACGCGGTTGAGTTATAAGAGTTTTTCCAATTAAAGTGACGTTTTGAAAAAGGATTATTATTATTTGGAGTCGCTACTTGGAAATTAGTTTTGGTGTTTCAAGTCACCTTTTATTTGAATCCCTCGTCAAACGGATGATTTGACTCTAAATTTATGGTCTACGAAAACTGAAGACTGAGTAAGGAATTCTGTTGACCGAGGCAAAGGTGTAAGGAACCCCTCGAGTCGTGTGGTTCTAGCATGGTCCCTTTTATTGATTAATGTAATACTTAAATCAATTTTTGGATATTCTTGTAATTTATTGATCATGGTTTGCCTACTATCGCTTAATTAATTATTATATTTTATTAACTATTTTCATCAAGATGCAGTACGCACACAAGGTATTCTTCTTTGAAGTTGGATGTTAAACCAAGGTATGGGAATGTACACATGGTTAAAACATAATTATTGTAAATTTAAAGGTAACAAGACGTGGAATGCACACATGATCCTTATATTATTTAAGAATATCAATCCAAGGTACGGGTATGAAGGCTAATAGCGTGTAACGACCCAGCCAGTTATTTTGAGAGTTAGAGCCCCGATCCCCTATTAACTGCTTTCCCCATATCTATTTCTGCTATTGTGACTCGCCGGGAGGTTTCATTTTTGTTTTTTTGAAGTATTTGGGACACTTAGTCCCTAAGCGGAGGCTTAAGTCTAAGAATTGGGACTGTGGTCCAAACTGTGTGAAGACGATTCCGTAGTGGAGTTCCGTCGATTCCGTTAGCTCCGTTGGGTTATTTTGCGCTTAGGGGCGTGTCCGGATTATGTTTTGGAGGTCTGTAGCTCAGTTGAATTTTTGGAGATTTGGACCAGTAGTGGAATTTTTTATATCGGGATCGGAATCCAATTTCGGAAGTTGTAGTAGGTCCGTAGTGTTAAATATGACTTGTGAGCAAAATTTGGGGTCAATCGGACATAGTTTGGTTGGTTTCGGCATTGGTTATCGAATTTGGGAGTTTCAAGTTCTTTAAGTTTGAATTGGAGGATGATTCGTGATTTTAGCGTTGTTTGATGTGATTTGAGGGCTCGACTATGTCCATATGGTGTTTTAGGATTGGTTGGTGTGTTTGGTTGAAGTCCCGAGGGACTCGTATGTGTTTTGAGTGTAGAACGGATTGAGTTTTGGACTTAGGCAGCTGTTGCACCTGGTGCAATCGCACCTGCGCACTTTGGGCCATAGGTGTGGTGTTGCAGAAGCGGCCATCGAGCCACATATGCGGTTTTGGCCCTGTCCAGTTAAGGCTGCAGGGGCGATGTTCGACCGCAGAAGCGGTGGAGGACCACGGGAGCGGGCTCGCAGGTGCGGCCCTGTGCTCGCAGATGCGGTCCCAGCCCATTAACGTTTCCTTCGCACTTGCGATGGATTTTCCGCAGGTCTGGGGCTATAGATGCAGTTGATGGCTCGCAGAAGCGGAATCTGTAGCAGAAAAAAGGAAAATTTTGAGGGTTTGAATTCATTCTTATTTTTGGACTTGGAAGCTCGGAAATCTGTGATTCTTCGAGGGATTTTAGACAGAGCTTTGGGGTAACGATTCCTAACTCGTTTTTGTTGTATTTCATTAATCCATAGTTATTTTCTTCATCAATTAAGGAATTTGGGAGAGAAGTTTGGAAAAAGGGGGAAAAGTTCTTCAATCGAATTTTTGGGTTTTGATTTGGATTTAGACATCGGATTTGGATAAATTTGGTACAAGTGAACTCGTGAGTGAATGGGTGTTCTTATTTGGTAACTTTTACTCGATTTCGAGACGTGGGCTCGGGGTGGCTTTTTGGAGCGAATTTCCAATTTCTTGTTTTAGCTTTGATTTCGGTAGCTAGATTAGTTCCTTGTAGTTGTATTCATGTTGTGTAATTGATTTGGCTTGATTTTGGCCATCCGGAGCTAGATATTCGTGGAAGGAGCATTATGACGGATTGATTTGAGCTTGGTTCGAGGTAAGTGGCTTGCCTAACCTTGTGTGGGGGAACTCCCCTTAGGATTTTGTACTGTTTTGATATGTGAGCGCCGTGTACGTGAGGTGACGAATGCGTACACGGGCTATTTGTTGTAAAACTCCATTTTTCACTAATTCATAACCTGTTTTCCTTATTTGAACTACACTAGCATGCCTACGTGTTTTAACTGCCTATCTGAACTCTGTACAACATGCTTGTTGAAATTACTTGCTTTTATTGACTTGAACTTAGTCGAAACTGTAGGTTTTGTTGTTGTATCTGTTATTTCTATTGGATGAGCTGCATATTTACTCTAGGACTACCGAATGGTATTCGTGGAGATCCCCCTGCACTGCATATTTACTTTGGAACTACAGAACGGTATTTCGGGAGATCCCCCTGAACATTTACGCTTGGGACTACGGGACGGTATCTTGAGAGATCCCCTGTTGTTATCACTGTGTTCTGAACTGTTGTCTTTCATTGATTCTATTCCTGTTAGATTTCAGTATTTAATTTTTACTGTGATATTTCATTCTATCTTATTTCATTATGTTTATACCTGTAGGGCCCTGACCAGATCTCATCACTACTCGACCGAGGTTAGGCTTGGCACTTACTGGGTACCGTTGTGGTGTACTCATGCCCTTTCCTGCACTTGTTTTTCGTGTGCAGATCCAGGTTCATCTTACCAGCCTCATCACTAGTTGTAGTTGATGCTGCTAATTGGAGACTTCAAGGTACATCTGCCCGCGCCCGCAGATCCTCGAAGTTCCCCTCTATCCCCCCATATGTTCATTTTTCCTTCTTAATGTAGAAATGATGTATAGAACAGTTAATACTTGTTAGTAGCTTGTGACTTATGGTATTTCAGATTTTGGGAATTGTTTGGTACATTTCAGAGGTGACTATTGTATATGCCGAGTGGCATTCAGTTGCTTATTGGACATTTGTTACTGTTAGTAGTTGATGTTCCCGCTTTTATTTCATTTCTGCAAAGTGTTAGGCTTACCTAGTCGTAGAGACTAGGTGCCGTCACGATAACTCACGGAGGGAGAAATTGTGTCATGACAGGTTGGTATCAGAGATCTAGGTTCATAGGAGTCGTGAGTCACAAGCCGGTTTATTAGAGTCTCTCGGATCGGTATAGAGACTTCTGTGCTTATCTTCGGGAGGCTATGGAACTGTTAGGAAAATTCCACTTCATTTGATTCCTTGTCATGCGAGATTATTGACTTCAAAATTCTAAACTTCTGTCTTCTATTCTCTCATAGATGGTGAGGACACGTGCAGCCGGAGATGATCGGGCACCCACGCCAATTGCTAGAGCCACCCGAGGCCAGGGCCGGGGTAGATGCCGAGGACGCCCACATGATGCAGCTAGAGCACGCGAGCGAGTTGCTACAAAGGAGCCACCAGTAGCTCCAATCGGACCACATGCGCCTAATACGCCTACTGCTACTACTCAGCTCTTCAGGAGACCCTTGCACAGTTCATCAGCATGTACAACACTCTAGCTCAGGCATGGTTGATTCCCCTTGCTGCAGCCAAATCTCGGGCCGGGGAAGAGCACAAACTCCCACCGCCCGCACCCCAGAGCTGTGGGTTCAGGTTGATCAGATCCCAGTGGCTATACCGGTACCACCTATAGCCCCAGCTCAGGCCAAGGGTAAGGCAACAATTTCAGAGGAGGAGCTGTGGAGGCTCGAGAGGTACAAGAAGTAAGACCCTCCTACATTCAATGTTCTAGCATCAGAGGAAGCATAGGGATTTCTGGAGTAGTGCCACCGTATCCTCCGTACTATAGGAATATCAGAGTCGAGTGGGGTTTCTTTCATTGCCTTTCAGCTTTGAGGAGCAGACTATCAGTGGTGGCGTACTTATGAGTTGGATAGTCCGGTTGAGGCGGCTTCCCTTACATGGACTCAATTCTCAGACATGTTTTGAGAGAGTACGTCCCTTAGAGCCTCAGGAACGCATGACGCTCGGAGTTTGAGCAGTTGCACTAGGGTATGACAATTTCAGAGTATGCAGTCCGTTTCAATGACATGGATAGACATGCACCGGCCTTGGTTTCTACAATTCGAGAGAGGGTCCACTAGTTTATTGAGGGACTCATTCCCATCATCAGGACTAGCATGGTCCGAGAGTTAGAGATGGATATCTCGTATTAGCAAGTGGTGAGTATTGCTAGGAGGGTAGAGGGAATGCTTGCTTGGGATAGGGAGGAGAGAGAGGCCAAGTGGTCTCGAGAGTCGGGCCATTTTTCTGGTGCTCGTGCCCTAGCTGCACTTTGTCATGGTAGGGGCTATATAAGTCACCCCGTTCATTCAACTCTTCCAGCTGCCAGTGGTATTCGAACTCCTACTAGACCTTAGGAGCCTTATTATGCACCTCCAGTATCTAATGTGCCTCCTGCACGGGGTGCTATCAGCAGTCAGTCCAGCAGACCTGACCCGAGCGATTCACAGCTGCTACATCCTCCTAGAGCTTGTTTTGAGTGTGTCAACACTCGCCATATGGTGAGGGATTTCCCCAGACTTAGGAGGGGTGCACCTCCACAAACTTCTCAGCCACAACGTTCTC
This sequence comes from Nicotiana attenuata, assembly GCF_001879085.1. Classification (NCBI taxonomy): domain Eukaryota; kingdom Viridiplantae; phylum Streptophyta; class Magnoliopsida; order Solanales; family Solanaceae; genus Nicotiana; species Nicotiana attenuata. Next base: position 39,031,024 of record NC_031999.1, read on the forward strand.
CACTAAGTCCTCAGGCTATGATTACAGCACCAGCTGCCACCCCACCTACTCAGCTAGCTCAAGGTGGAGGCCGGGGAGGTGGAGGTCTCCCCAAAGAGGGAGGCCGGGCCAGATACTATGCCCTTCCTGCTCGTACAGAGGCTGTTTGCTTCCGATTCAGTCATTACAGGTATTGTTCCAATCTATCATAGAGATGCATCGGTTCTATTCGATCCAGGCTCCAGTTATTCTTTGAGTTTTCGTGTTTATGTGTCTACTCTTGCGGGAGATTTTGTTGTTCTGGACCGCATGTATCGATTGTGTTTGATTACTCTTAGTGGTTTTGAGACCAACGCTGATTTATTATTGCTCATCATGGTAGATTTTGATGTTATCTTGGGCATGGACTGGTTATTGCCCCATTATGCTCTTCGTGATTGTCACGCCAAGACCGTGACGTTGGATATGCCAGGTGTACCGCGATTAGAGTGGATGGGTATCTTAGATTACACTCCCAGCAGAGTTATTTCATTTCTTAAAGCTCAACAAATGGTTGAGAAGGGGTTTGAAGCGTATCTAGCCTATGTGAGAGATGTCAGTATTGATACCCCTATAGTTGAGTCAGTCCAAGTGGTGAGGGATTTCCCTGATTTGTTTCCAGCTGATCTTTCGGGCATGCCGCTCGACAGAGATATTGATTTTGGCATTGATTTGTTGCCGGACTCTCAGCCCATCTCTATTCCTCCTTACTGTATGGACCCTCATGAGTTGAAGGAGTTGAAGGAACAATTACAGGAATTGCTTGATAAGGGCTTCATTCGGCCCAGTGTGTGACATTGGGGAGCTCCTGTCTTGTTTGTGAAGAAAAAGGATGGTTCTATGTGTATGTGCATTGATTATCTCGAGTTAAACAAAGTTACAGTGAAGAACCGGTATCATTTACCTCGTATTGATGACCTATTTGATAAGCTACAGGGTGCCAGGGTGTTTTCCAAGATTTACTTGCGATCAGGTTATCAACAGTTGAAGATTCGGGAGCTAGATATCCTGAAGAGTGCTTTCAGGACTCGGCATGGTCATTACGAGCTCCTTGTAATGTCATTTGGGCTGACCAACGCCCCAAGAGCATTTATGCATTTAATACATAGTGTATTTTGGCCTTATCTTGACTCGTTCATCATTGTCTTTATTGATGAAATTCTGGTGTACTCCCAAAGTCGGAAAGATCATGAGCATCACTTGAGGATAGTTCTTCAGACCTTAATAGAAAAGAAGCTATATGCAAAGTTCCCAAAATGTGAGTTCTGGTTGGATTCTGTGGCATTTTTGGGTCACGTGGTGTCGAGTGAAGGGATCAAGGTGGATCCGAAGAAAGTGGAAGCGATGCAGAGTTGGTCCAGACTATCCTCAGCTACAGAGATCGGGAGCTTTGTTGGTTTGGCAGGTTATTATTGTCAATTTGTTGAGGGATTCTCATTTATTGCAACACTTATGACTAGGCTGACCTAGAAGGGTGCTTCGTTCAGGTGGACGCAAGAGTATGAGGAGAGCTTCCAGAAGCTCAAGACAGCTTTGACTACAGCCCTAGTATGGGTATTACCTTCAAGTTCGGGGTCTTATAAAGTTTATTATAATGCATCGCGAGTTGGTCTCGACGCGTTGTTAATGCAGGACCATAGGATGATTGTCTACGCATCCAGACAGCTGAAGGTGCATGAAAAGAACCATCCTATCCGCGACCTTGAGTTAGCTGCTATTTTTCATGCCCTAAAGATATGGAGGCACTATTTGCATGGTGTCCCTTGTGAAATCTACACTAATCACAGGAGTTTGCAGCATCTATTCAAGCAGAAGGATCTTAATTTGCGTCAGAGGAGGGGGTTGAGCTGCTTAAGGATTATGACATCACCATTTGCTACCACCCTAGGAAGGCCAATGTAGTGGCCAATGCCTTGAGTCGCCGGGCAGAGAGTTTGGGGAGTTTAGCATATCTACCAGCAGTAGAGAGGCCCATGGCGTTGGATGTTCAGGCCTTAGCAAGCCAGTTTGTGAGGTTGGATATTTCTGAGCTGAGTTGATTATTGGCTTCTATGGTCTCTCGGTCTTCTCTTTATGATTGTATCTGGGAGCGTCAGTATGATGACCCCCATCTACTTGTCCTTAGGGACACGGTCCGGCATGGTGATGTTAAGGAGGTCACTATTGGGGATGGTGCATTAAGGATGCAAGGTAGGATATGTGTGCCTAATGTAGACGGTTTGCATGAGTTGATTCTTCAGGAGGCTCATAGCTCGCGGTACTCCATTCATCAGAGTGCCGCGAAGATGTATCAAGACTTGAGGCAGCATTATTGGTGGCGTAGGATGAAGAAAGACATAGTGGAGTATGTTGCTCGGCGTCTAAATTGTCAGCAGGTGAAGTATGAGAATCAGGCCGGGTGGATTGCTTTAGAAGTTGGAGATTCCGAAGTGGAAATGGGAGCGGATCACTATAGATTTCGTTGTTGGACTCCCACGGGCTCAGCGGAAGTTTGATGCAGTATGGGTGATTGTGGAAAGGCTGACCAAGTCAGCTCATTTCCTTCCAGTGATGACTACCTATTCTTCCGAGCAGCTAGCTCGAGTTTATATCTGGGAGATTGTCGAACTTCATGGCCTGCTGGTATCTATCATCTCTAACCGGGGAACGCAGTTTACATCACGGTTCTGGAGAGCCATACTGCATGAGTTGGGTACTCGGGTGGAGTTGAGCACATCACTTCACCCTTAGACGAACGGGCACTCCGAGGGCACAATTAAGATTCTTGAGGATATGCTTCGTTCGTGTGTGATGGGGTTTTGAGGTTCTTGGGATCAGTTCTTTCCACTTGCGGAGTTTGCCTACAACAACAGTTATCAGTCCAGCATTCAGATGGCACCGTATAAGGCTTTGCATGGTAGGTGGTGTCGGTCCCCAGTAGGTTGGTTCAAGCCTGTCGAGGCTAGATTATTGTATACGGACTTGGTTCAGTATGCCTTGGAGAAGGTTAAGGTGATTCAGGATAGACTTCGCACATCCTAGTCCAGACAAAAGATATATGCGGACCGGAAGGTTTGCGATATAGCATTCATTGTTGGAGAGCGGGTCTTGCTCCGAGGTTCGCCTATGAAGGGTGTCATGAGGTACGAAAAGAAAGGCAAGATGAGCCCCAGGTTCATTGGTCCATTTAAGTTCTTGCAACGAATTGGGGAGGTTGCTCATGAGCTTGCCTTACCTCCCGGCTGTCACGCCCCGATCTTGGGGGCGAGACTGGCACCTGGTGCCTCACCTATCCTTGCGTACCAACTTGCAACTAAGGAACTCTGAACATATGATGTCATACTTTGGCCATGGGACACATTGCAAGACAACTGCGAAATGTCAATATAATACTGGGCCGACAAGGCCATCACAATTATTACAGCTGACAAACCAACCAAATGTACATACAAGGCCTACAAGCCCAACATGAAAGGCATGGAGCTTACTGATTAAGCTGAACTTGGGCAACACTTAATGAGGAGGCCTACTCGTCTGTCTGTCTGAACCTGCACGCATGAATGCAACACCCCCAGAAAAGGGACGTCAGTACGAAATAATGTACCGAGTATGTAAGGCAATATACTGAAAGCTGAAATTGAACTAATAATAATAACAGCAAGTAGCTGAAGTCAAAGATAATCTGAAGATATGCTTACCTATTGGTACTGACTCAACTCTCTCAATATAGTAAGTAAAATAGTTGTCCGGCCCTATAAGGCTCGGTATATATATATAACTGCTCTGCCGTAGTAGGCTTGCTCATAGGCGCTCGACCATACTAGGCTTTGTATCTCGACCAACTGGGCTCGCTCATAGGCGCTCGGCCACAGTAGGCTCGGTATATAACTTACCATCTGATCAAATGTTGCCCAATAGGGGCCTGTCCATCGATTATAGCTCAATGGTAATGAAAATACTGTAATACTGTATATATACATTCTCTGCTCTCTTGACTGGAATAAGACAATACTCAATTGAATATGAAGTACCGATAAGGAGAATTCTGTAATTTATGGGACTAGGAAAATATACATAAATTCCAGAATATGAATTTCTCTTTATGGCTCATTATCAAACTCGTGTAATTACGAGATCATGCAAAATGAAGAAAGAGATTAGCCTTAACATACCTGGAGTAGGAAAAAATTCTCATGATATTCTTGGAAAAGGTTGCACCGTACTCCCTTAGAATTGTAAAATCCCGTTGCTATAACGCAGTGTAACTTTGTATGAAAATTATGCCAATAATGCGACACTTTGCTTAACTAATTCACGTTTCTTCTGATCAATTATGAGTCTTAGAAATTGGAATTTTGAAGCTCTACCCGTAAGCTCTTTTTTGTACATTTATGCAACTTCCTCTTAGTTTATACATAGTAGTCCTTGTAAGACACCAATTCTAATATACACATGCCACCTAGCATATAAATAAATAGTCATCATATGGGCTTTGCATGGCTGCCACACAAGGCTTAAGACTTAACCAAATCATTATCAATTACCAGTTTAATTAACTTGGTAATTTCCCACTAATCTAATAATTAACCAATTATTCACATAATTAAGAATTATCTCAAATTACTTAAAATACTACTCACTTTTCACATACCTTATACACCTTACTATCATGGTCATGTGGTACCTCGTATGGTACTAGTCCATAAATAGCGAGTATTTTAGATCGGTCGTGTTTTATCCCAACATGCCAAACTTGGACGGAAATTCATTTTCTTTGACATCCTTCCCCTCTTACCTTCAAGAATTTACTTATCACTTGTTTGAAATAGTCTAATACTTATAATCCCAAAATAAATCTCATTCCTGAACATACGTCGATTAACGTATGAAAATGTGGAATGTAATATCTCATTGCCGAGCTTATGTCAATTTATTTATGGTGTACTTCTACGTACGAAAATATTGGGTGTAACACCGGCCTAGCAGGAGTCCATCCGGTATTTCATGTTTCGATGCTCCAGAGGTATCGCGGCGATCCGTCTCATGTGTTGCTTTTCAGCTCAGTCCAGTTGGAAGATGATCTATCTTATGTTGAGGAGCCAGTGGCTATTTTGGACAGGCAGGTTCAAAAGCTGAGGTCAAAGAACATTGCATCAGTGAAGGTTCAGTAATGGGGTCAGCCGGTTAAGGAGGCAACCTGGGAGACCGAGCAGGATATGCACGGACGTTATCCTCATCTTTTCACCAATTCAAGTATGTCGCTATGCTCGTTCGAGGACGAACGATTATTTTAAGAGGGGGAGGATGTAACAACCTGGCCGATCGATTTAAGTGTAAGAGCCCTGATCCCCTATTAACTGCTTTGCCCATATCTATTTCTGCTATTGTGACCGTCGGGAGGTTTCATTTTGGTTTTTGGAAGTGTTTGGGACACTTAGTCCCTAAATAGAGGCTTAAGTCTTAGAATTTGGACCGTGGATGGAACTATATGAATACGATTCCAGAATGGAGTTCTGTTGATTTCGTTAGCTCCATTGGGTGATTTTGGGCTTAGGGGCATGTCCGGATTGTGGTTTGGAGGTCCTTAGCTCATTTACACTTGAAATGGTGAAAGTTAAATTTTTGGAGATTTGGACCGGTAGTGCTATTTTCGATATCGGTGTCGGATTCTAAATCTAGAAGTTGGAGTAGCTCCGTAGTGTTGAATATGACTTGTGTGCAAAATTTGGGGACAATCGGACGTGGTTTGGTTGGTTTCGGCATCGGTTGTCGAATTTGGATGTTTTAAGTTCTTTAAGTTTGAATTGGAGGATGATTCGTAATTTTAACATTGTTTGATGTGATTTGAGGGATCGACTAAGTCCATATGGTATTTTAGGATTGGCTGGTATATTTGGTTGAAGTCCCGGGGGCCTCGGGTGTGTTTCGGATGTTCAACAGATTGAGTTTGGGACTTAGGCAATTGCAGAAACTGCTGCACTTGGTGTAATCGCACCTGCGCACTTTGGGCGGTAGGTGCGATGTTGCAGAAGCGGCCATGGAGCCGTAGATGCGGTTTTGGACCTGTCCATCTGAGGTCATAGGTGCGATGTTAGACTGCAGAAGCGGCGGAGGACCGCAGGAGCGGGCGCGTAGGTGTGGGCCAGTGCTCACAGATGCGATCCCAGCCAATTTAAGTTGCCTTTGCACCTGCGATGGATTTTTTGCAGGTACGGGACTGCAGATGCGGTTGAAGGCTCGCAAAAGCAGAATCTCTCGCAGAAAAAGGGGAAATTTTGAGGGTTTGAATTCATTCTTCATTTTTGGACATCGGAGCTGGGAAATTAGCAATTCTTCAAGGGATTTTGAGAGAGAGCTTTGGGGTAACGATTCCTAACTCTTTTTTGGTTGTATTTCATTAATCCATAGTTGTTTTCTTCATCAAATTAAGGAATTTGGGTGAGAAGTTGGGAAAATGGGGGAAAAGTTCTTCAACCGAATTTTTGGATTTTGATTGGGATTTAGACATCAGAATTGGATAAATTTGGTACGAGTGAACTCGTGCGGGAATGGGTGTTCATATTTGGTAACTTTTACTCGATTCCTAGACGTAGGCCCGGAGAGGCTTTTTGGGGTGAATTTCCAATTTCTTGTTTTAGCTTTGATTTCGGTAGCTAGATTAGTTCCTTGTAGTTGTAATCATGTTGTGTAATTGATTTGGCTAGATTTGGACCATCCAGAGCCGGATATTCGTGGAAAGAACATTGTGACGGATTGATTTGAGCTTGGTTCGAAGTAAGTGGCTTGCCTAACCATGTATGGGGGAACTCCCCTCAGGATTTGGTACTGTTTTGATATGTGAGCGCCGTGTACGTGAGGTGACGAGTACGTACACAGGCTATTTGTTGTAAAACTCCATTTTCCACTAATTCATAACCTGTTTTTCCTTATTTGAACTACACTAGCATGCCTACACATCTTAACTGCCTATCTGAACTCTGTACAGCATGCTTGTTGAAATTACTTGCTTTCCTTGACTTGAACTTAGTCGAAACTGTAGGTTTTATTGCTGTATCTGTTATTTCTATTGGATGAGCCGCATATTTACTCTAGGACTACGGAATGGTATTCCTGGAGATCCCCCTGCACTGCATATTTACTTTGGGACTACGGAACGGTATTTCGGGAGATCCCCCTGAACATTTACGCTTGGGACTACGGGACGGTATCTTGAGAGATCCCCTGTTGTTATCACTGTGTTCTGAACTGTTGTCTTTCATTGATTCTATTCCTGATAGATTTTCGTATTTAGTTTTTACTGTTGTATTTCATTCTGTCTTATTTCATTATATTTATAATAGTAGGGCCCTAACCTGATCTCGTCACTACTCGATCGAGGTTAGGCTTGGCACATACTGGGTACCGTTGTGGTGTACTCATGCCCTTTCCTGCACATATTTTTCGTGTGCAGATCTAAGTTCATCTTACCAGCCTCATCAGTAGTTGCAGTCGCTGCTGCTTATTGAAGACTTCAAGGTACATCTGCCCGCGCCCGCAGATCCTCGGAGTCCCCCTCTATCCCCCCTATGTTCATTTTTCCTTCTTTCTGTAGAAATGATGTATAGAATAGTTAGGACTTCTTAGTAGCTTGTGACTTACGGTATTCTGAGTTTTGGGAATTGTGGTACATTTAAGAGGTGATAATTGTATATGCCGAGTGGTGTCACACCTCCTTTTTATTACACCCGCAAGGGTATAAAGGAGTTTTTCCACTTAAAGGACAATCGAAACGGGATTTATTATTAAGATTCAGAGTCCCCACTTGGGAGATTAATGGTGTCCCAAGTCACCGGTTGAATCCCGAACCGAGGAAATTATGACTTTGTTAACAGTCCGCGAACCAGAAATCCGAGTAAGAAATTCTATTAACCCGGGAGAAGGTGTTAGGCATTCCCAGGTTCCGTGGTTCTAGCACGGTCGCTCAACTGTTATATTTGGATTTATCTGATTTCAAAACATGTTTTAGCTTATGTACTTTTTAACCGTAAACTGCTTTTATTATTATTATTTTAACGAGAATTGCAACGTCGTGAAAACGTGTCTCGAACCACGTCACATAAATGCACCCATGGTTGTTGACACATTTCAACTTCATTGAGATTTGGATTTGGGTCACATAAATGTGCACTCGAGTTTAGGAAGGTAAAATTATTAAAAGGGCGCCTAGAGTGGCTAGCGTATTATTATCTTTGCGGGAGGCCGTGAAATTCACTAAACGGCACGCTCGAATTCTAAGTATTTTAATATAAGCATTTATTGAGGGCCCTGCAATTTGTGCATTTTTGTTTGGCGAGGCTCATCTCAATTATTATTTAAAGGCTAGTCCTAAAGTAAACTATGATTTTCTATTTTTAGTCTCTAATAACAAAAGGAAAGTCCTAATTAATGAATATTATAAATTTTGGGCCTCGAGTTAAAGTCCGACTTCAAGCAAAAGGGGGAACCTCTTAGTTTGAACCCGCTACCTAACTTGAAGCCCACAGCCTGCCATTTAAGTACCAACAAACCAATTGCCATTTCAGTATTGGGCCCAAAGAGCCCAAGCTACATGATACATGCACATATGGACAAAATTCCCAATAGACACAGACATTAGGCCTGAGATTAGCCCAAATCGGACAAGCGTATCAGGCTGCGTTGGGGCGATCAGAAGATCGAATCCCTGGAGCTGGCAAGCCACTGATTTGCTCAAACCTTTGCCCACCAAAATTATTCCAAACTCTTATGAGTGCATTCAATAATTGACAATAAGGTAAACAATGTATTCTTATTCAAGTTAACAGGATATTGATTACAAGTTAAGAGCCTAAATTCATACTTTGTCCATATCTAATTATCAAACAACTAACTAACTCAAATCAGTCAACAATTGATATTGCATGCTTAATACAAGTGAACTATTAATACTAACTACTGACCTAGAATTGCCAACGCTTGCCTTAAAACAATGTACTCAAGGAAACACAGGTTTTGACATTGAAAACTAGCCTACTTATATTAACTATTGCATTATGAAGTTGTTTAGGAAGCACGTTCGGCTTAGCATTGAACTCGATGTGGCCATCACCCATTGATTTCAACTTAATTGCATGTTTAAACTATTTCTGATTTTTAAATTTTAAACAGAAAAATGCTAAGCATAAAACAAGTACTAATTACAGCTAATAACTACAAATTAACAGTCCAAATAGTCCAATTAGGTACAAATTACACAGTCCGAGTTTCATTGATTATAGATCTAATTAGACTGCATTATACAGTTATATATCATTGATATCTAATTAACTACAGATGCGTCTTCCAGCAAACAAATGCTTGAATACTTTCATTTCATGTTCAATCTCGAAGCTACATAAACTTTGAGTTCAAATGTGTACCTGGGATTGAAATGCAAAAGTGAAGAAGAAATGGAGGTCAATGAAGCAGTGATGAACAGCAGCCCAGACTCAAAACAATGAAATCAATTTCAGCTCCTAAATTAACACAGCAAAACCAGGAACAAACAGCACCAGATCCAACACCAAAAGCACATGAAATCCAAACACAAATGGACCAAAATATGCTCAAAACCAACCAGAAACTCACTGAACTCGAACCAAACCCAAATCTAAAGATATTCAGGCCATTTTTACTCTTCTGTCGACTGGGAATCTCATCTACACCTGAAAATCTAACTCAAACTCTAAGAGAAATTCCAATAGAACATGACTTTTATAGAATTTTTCTACTGTTTTTGAGTTTTCCTGTTTGAATTTTTTTTGAGTTTTAGACTTCAGATCTGGAAATTGAGAGAATATTTTTGGGGGAAATTTTTAGGGGCTGAAACTTTGGGAATTTTTCAGGGGTTCCAAAACTTGTGATTCAAGGCACTATTCATGCCTTTTTATAGGCCAAATGAGGGGCAACCCCCAAATTTTCTGTTTTCCTTATTAGTCCCTCACTTATTAACTTGTTACTCAAGTTAGTGCACTATGTTTCTTGCAATTACTACTAAATCCCTAGTCTAGAAGGTCCTAGAAGACTCTAATATTAACTACCATGTTCTACTCAATTTCAAATTTCTAAACTATCCCTGAACTTTCACCTAAACTACAACTATAACCAAACAATTTCCAAATTTCAGAATTGAACTACTGAAGAGTAACCCCGACTTAAACTATTATTGGACTACTAAAGTAATAATCAACCACACAAGTGAAAAGAACCATTAACAAGTCCTGGATTCTAAAAACCGCGGATTCAACTGAATTAACTCAGAACACTGAAATTATAACAGGACAAAAAATCAAATTCACCCAAACTAATTAGTAAAAATAAAGATCAAGCACCAAACATGGTTTAATCAATCAGAACAAAAACTGAACTAAAAATCGAGCTATCCCTCACTAATGACAAAATTACAGAGTAAATTCATGCTAGTCGTTATCAGTGAGCTAAAATTCGAATAAACATGAAGATAAACACATAAGAACAGACAAAATAGATTTGACTACTGATTCTAAACGGAATGCCAAAATCGAAAGGAAAACAAAACCTAGATTAATTAATTTTTAAAGCAATAAGGGTCATGGAAGAGAAACAAGTGAAGAAGACCCAAGAAAACTCGCCTATGAGGTCCTAGGGTTCTTCCACTTCTTGGATTTGAAATTGGAACAACTCCAGCAATATTTGGACGTCACTGGTGGTGGATTCTTCATGAGGAGAGTAAGGAGGCTTTACGGTGTAATTTTGGTGGTGAATGGAGCCGGCGCCGCCGTGTGCGGTGGTGGCGCCGCCTAGGGTTTGGAAGATTTGGGGCTTTTGGTTGGGAGTTGGAGGAAAACAATGCCGGATATGGGACGGGGAGACGAAGACGAGGGGATGGTATGAATTTGGGTAGGTTTGGTTGTCCTCTGCCGCCGTGGGCGATTTTCGGCGGCGGAATTAGGGTGGAGGAAGGCGGTGTTACACTGGAGGTCTAGAGAGAGACGAAACGCAGGGGGGAGGGGTATGGTCAATCCGACCATTTTATATTTACGTGACTCCAATTCTTGGTCGTTGATCTGATCAACCTCGACGGCCAAGATCTTCCCCTGATGAAACGGGGTCGTTTTGTGTGGGGTGTGGGACTGGACCGGGTTGGGACGTGGGTTGGGCTGGCCTGGGGTGTGTTTGGGCCGGGCAAAAATTAATTAAATTGGCCCAAATCAAGTCTTCATGGAAACAGCCCTTTTCTTTAATTTGTTTCTTTTGTTGTTTCTNATCAAGTCTTCATGGAAACAACCATTTTCTTTAATTTGTTTTCTTTTGTGTTTCTCTTTTTATTTCTTTTGTTTATTTTCATTTTGTATTTTATATATTTTCTGATTTTATTAAATGCTAAACTTAAAATAAAATCAACAATTAACAATTACAAATGCAAAATGGACTATTTGTGTTATTTTCTTTATATTTAAAAGCAACTTAACTACTAATTAATCCTAAAATATGAAATTAAATCTAAACAAATGCCAAGTGTATTTTTTTATATTTTTCATATGAATTAAAATGCACAAATAAAATGCAAACAATTAACATAAAATGTCCTAAAAATCCACAAAATTGCAAAATAATGAAAGAAATTATTTTGTTTGAATTTTTGGGAATAATTCATATAGGGCAAAAATCACGTGCTCACAGCTGCCCCTCTTTTCTCGGGAACACGAAGAGTTCTCGGGCAAAGATAAGTGAGTGGATACGAGCGATTTTTGCCCGTTTGAATATTCCGTGTGAAGCATTCTTGAAGAGTCGACCACACCCTGCTTCGGAGGTTGCCTACATATCCTTGGCTAAAAATGAATCAGGTCGGTGTAGTTCGGGAAGGTTTGGTTGCTGGGACTACCAGGAGCTGTGATTTCACTGCTATTGCTGCTGCTACTGCTCGCTGACCTCCTTATTACACCATGTCAAAATAAAAAGAAGCTAGCCTAAGCTATGACCTATGAATTACAAAAAGGTCCTATCTATGTCTTCAAACTTGCTCTTGTGTTGCCTTGAACTTGTATTCTTCCGCTGGGATCCTTGCGTTGTTGCCTTGAATTGTGATTGGAGATGTTTTGCCATTCCTCCGAGTGATGCTTGACTGCTGAAGTTTGAAATATATGCCTCCATTCTCCGGGCGGGCTCCTGATTGCTGACGCTTGAAAAGTATTCCCTTATTCTCCAGGTGGGCTCCTGATTGCTGAACTTGAAACGTATTCCCTTGTTCTCCAGGTGGGCTCCTGATTGCTGAACTTGAAACGTATTCCGTTGTTCTCCAGGTGGGTTCCTGACTTCAACAAAACAGACAAACAAAGAAAATTTTCTGCCCCAGTGTAGTGGCTGGGCACATCATGTTATCAAATATTAAAAATTAAAGGATAGAATTTGAATTGTACTTCCCTTGTTCTCCAGGTGGGCACCTGATTGTTGAAACTCGAAATGTATTCCCTTTTTCTCCAGGTGGGCTCCTGATTGCTGAACTTGAAAAGTATTCCCTTATTCTCTAGGTGGGCTCCTGACTTCAACAAAATCGGCAAAACAAAGAAAATTTTCTGCCCCAGTTTTGCACTAGGAAGATTTGTGAGTTTGTTAGCAAAATGTAGATCACCTAAGCTATTGATGCAATGATGAGAGTAAAACTAAAGACTTGACTGGAATGCACGATCCTGTGAGTAAAACCAAGGACATTTGACTAGCAAATTCATAAGACTAGGTCTTCTATCTTAGGAGAAAGATTCCTCAGACTAAGATTTTGATCCTAGGAGAAGATTCATCAGACTAGGTTTTCTATCTTAGGAGAAAAGTTCATCAGACTAAGATTTGATCCTAGGAGAAAATTCATCAGACTAGGTTTTCTATCTTAGGAGAAAGATTCATCAGACTAAGATTTAGATCCTAGGAGAAAATTCATCAGACTAGGTTTTCTATCTTAGGAGAAAGATTCATCAGACTAAGATATAGATCCTGGGAGAAAGTTCATCAGACTAGGTTGTCTATCTTAGGAGAAGAATTCATCAGACTAAGATTTTGACCTAGGAGAAAGTTCATCAAACTAAGATTTAGATCCTAGGAGAAAATTCATCAGACTAGGTTTTCTATCTTAGGAGAAAGATTCATCGGACTAAGATGTTGATCCTAGGTGAAAATTCATCAGACTAGGTTTTCTATCTTAGGAGAAAGATTCATCGGACTAAGATGTTGATCCTAGGAGAAGATTCATCAGACTAGGTCCATTTTCATTATCTTAGGAGAAAGATTCATCAGACTAAGATTTTTATCCTAGGAGAAAGTTCATCAGACTAGGTTGTATATCTTAGGAGAACAATTCATCAGACTAAGATTTAGATCCTAGGAGAAAGTTCATCAGACTAGGTTTTCTATCTTAGGAGAAAGATTCATCGGACTAAGATGTTGATCCTAGGAGAAGATTCATCAGAATAGGTTCATTTTCATTATCTTAGGAGAAAGATTCATCAGAATAAGATTTCTATCTTGGAGAAAAATCCATCAGACTAGGACTTTTCATTCTAGGGGGAAAAAATGTGAAAACCAATGGCAGCATTTTATGCACGCTAACAAGACAGGCAAGGGCGAAGATTTGAGAAACTTCCCTTTTGTCGGCTCTCCTCTTCTTCCTTTTCTTTTTCTTTCATTTCTTTTTTTTTTAATTGTTGAACCAACTTTCTTGCACTGCTTTGTTCCTGTTTCAAACAAAGAAAACTTGTGAGTTTAAAATGTGATGGTTAGTTTGTGGCCTTGAACTTTGAGGCCGGCTGCTTCTGCATTTGCCAAGATGACTGATTTCCACTCGAAGACCTTGCTTGTTCCCGACATTCTCTACTTGTTGCATTGCATGAACTGGCATCCCCCAACCCTTTTGTCTCATATGAATCCCAAAGCACGTCTATTGCTCCCACTTCGTGTACATGATGTTCTTTCTTGACTTAACCACTGACCTCGGCCTTGAAGTTTATTGTTCCTTTACCCGCCTTGATAACTGATTCTCACTTGGAGACCTTGCTAACCACTTCCTTTGTTACCCTTAACGCAGAAAATACCTCTGATCCGTTCACCAAACACCCTCCATCTGATATGTACCAAACCTTTCGTTTTTTCCCGAAAATACCTTTGATCCGTTCACCCTAAACCCTTTCATTTGTTGCGTTGTTTCATAAATTGACAAATACCAAGCCCTTGCATTTCAAAAGGATCCCAAAGCATGTAGATTGTTTCCAACTCAGTGTGCCTGCTGTTTTTCCTAACTTATGACGATTTGATATGCTGGCCAGATCCTGTTTTGTTCAATTGGAAAGCTGGTGGCAGATTTTGAAGTCATTTCTCACTTGTTATGACCAAACAGACTAAGGAAGAGGGAGTAAATAAGACAAAAGGAACAGAGTAAAGGATAATGAAAAGAGATGATTCCTAACAAGAAAACTACAACGTAGAAACCTATCGAATGTGGATACCGACTCTGATGACCTTGACATGCACCTGCAGCCTATTCTGTTAAGAAAATCTGATGTTCAGTTCTTTTTGTACCCTTTCGCTGTGAAACTGGGCTTCAATGCTCCGCTTATCCGATTTGAATCACAATCCTTTTCGACTTGTAGTGCCCGAAGGGTTTTCACCATCAAGCCTCTCTAATTTTGGGCTTTTCTCTCACCTCACCATCGCCTTATGGTGCCCGTGAAAGTTTTCACCAATAAGACTCTCTCATTTTCGATTTCTCTCAGCTTTCGTCGCCTTGGGATACCCGTGAGGGTTCTCATCAACAAGACACTCTCATTCTTCATTTCCTTCGTTTGGACCGGAGTGTTGCCCCTGATATGATTCACCTCTACTCGCTTGACTTGGCATCTCTCGAAGACTGATCATAAGGTCTTCCTTTGGACTATAATGTGGGCTTTTGGATAGGGTTAGGAAGAAAGGGTATCAAAGGCTCAAAACAATTCAACATGGGTTCAAAATTACAACTTTCGGAATCAGATTTCCCACAACAACCACAACTTCTGCCCCAGTTTCTTCCTTGGGGACTTTGGACTTTTATTTCGGTGTGACTGAACCTCAAAGAGAGGCTGCCTACGTACCCTTTCGGGATCAAGTCAAACATAGTTCAGGTCATAGAATTACTTCGTTGTTGCGATCTTTCCCTTTCTTCCACTTTTCTTTTCTTTCTTTTCATTTCTTTTCTTTTCCTTCTCTTTTCTTTTCTTTTCTTTTCTTTTCTCTTCTTTTTTTCTTTTCTTTTCTTTTTCTCTTCTTTTTCTTTTCTTTTCTTTTCTTTTCTCTTCTTTTTTATTTCATTGTTTTTCTCTTGTTTCTCCACCTACTTTCCCCGCTCGGGCTTACGAGTTTTATTATTGATTCCGAAAGAAGGGTATGAAAGAAAATAACTGAGGCTCAAAGGGGTAACAAAGGATAAAGTGTTTGGATAGCAGAACAAAATGCCTTCGTCATTTCAATCTCCAAAACATGCCAAGTACAAACTACACAATTAAACAAACTAAGGAAAACATACGTAAGATCTTTTGATTGCACCAGAATTACTAACCATATCCACACATTTGCCTTCTACATTTGTCAATTACCCAGCACCATTGGACAACAATCTCGGTACCACGAACGGCCCCTGTAGACTTGGGGGAAAACTTGCCTTTGGTTTCAAACCGATGCAACATGATGCATTTCAACAGTATTTCTTTATGTTCTGTCTACCCTAGTTTCACACAATTTGGGCTCGAAGTGATTTCAAAATGCCCTTACTTATTCCCTCGAATGTCCTTACATCTTCAGCATTGTTTCTTCGCTTCATTACTAAACTGTCTTTTAAAACCAGGCTGAGAATTATGTTAGCATGTCATGTCACCAGAACCAACATGAAAAGAATTGTAAAAGGAGAAGAAAACTAAACAAAATGACTAGAAATGGCAGGAAACAGAGAATCGCATTAGACTGACGGTGGAAGGGTTTAAACAACAGAACAAACAAGCAAACCTAGACAGCACTAAACAAGCTATTACGTCTAAACAAACACGGCAAAGTGAAAAGATAGAAGGGTTTGAGTCACAAGACAATATCTGAATTACAACCCTGAAATAACCCGGACAACAGAAATGACAACAAAATAAACCACCAACACTCCACTCCGGCTGACCAAGAAATGGAGCGTCTTCCCAATTACCAAGCATGACATTTTAACCACTGAGTTTCGCATCAATGTTGCTGGAGCCTTCACCAATTTCAATATTGCTGATTTCATTCAACAAGTTTCCGAGAGGGTTCTCGTACTCCCTGTCACCATGGATCTTCCCCACAAAATGTGCATCATCATGTGCAGTTAAAGGCTTCTGTGCAATGTTCTGGGTGGCACTGTCCTGGACTGCAATTATCCCTTCCTGAATCATTCTTTCTATCTCTCTTTTCAAATCCTGGCAACTTTTGACATTGTGACCCTAGACATTGGAATGGTATTCACACCTTTTAGAAGGGTCAAAGCTTCTTGCACTCTTGTCCACATGATTCGGAGGAATGGGTGCAATCAGGTTATATTGCTTTAGTTTCTCAAACAAGTTTGCATACGACTCTCCCAAGGGGGTGAAAGTTTCCTGCTTCTGTGCCCTCTCTTGCTTGAAATTTTGGCTGGCCCGCAAACCTGCTCCAGGGGGATTCTTGTAGGCTCTTGGGGTGGGTAGGTGTTTTGAGTTGGGTAAGCATTTTGTGGGGTGGGTGCGCGCCATTGCGCATGGGTAGGATGTTGGGGATATGTTTGGGCATGGTGGACAGAGAAGTGGGGATAGTGTTGTGGTGGGCTATGTGGAGTGTGGGGGTAGGTTTGGGGATGGGGTCGAGGTTGGTTGTAATATGGTGATGGGCCCCTGGACCAAGCTCTTGATTCAACTACTGCCACATTTTCTTTCCTTTTCTTTACCACTACCCCTCCAGTGCCGCTCTGGACAGCCTGGGTAGTTGCCTTGATCGCGGAATAGCTCATGATTTTGTTGGATTTAAGCCCCTCCTCCACCATACTTCCCATTTTCACTACTTCGTTGAAAGATTTTCCCACTGCCGACACCAAGTGACCATAGTAGGTGGGCTCCAAAGCCTGCAAGAAGTAATCAACAATCTCGCTTTCTTTCATTGGAGGATCGACTCTTGCCGCCTGCTCTCTCCACCGAAAACCATACTCTCTGAAGCTTTCCCCGGGCTTCTTCTCAATTTTGGTCAGTGACAGACGGTCCGGGACAATTTCGAGATTATATTGAAAGTGGTCTGCAAACGCTTGGGCCAAATCATCCCACGCGTACCATCGGGCATGATCCTGTCGCGTGTACCATTCCAAGGCCACACCACTTAGACTTTGACTAAAGTACGCCATCAATAATTCATCCCTTCCCCCAGCTCCTCTCATTTTGCTGCAGAATCCCCTTAAATGGGCTACCGGATCACCATGTCCATCATATAAGTCAAACTTGGGTAGCTTGAATCCTGCTGGCAACTGGACATCGGGAAACAAGCACAAATCCTTGTAGGCCACACTGACTTGGCCACCCAATCCTTGCATGTTCCTGAAGGATTGCTCCAGGCTTTTTACTTTTCGAAACATCTCTTCCTGTTCCGGATTCTTAAGCGGCTTGTCAGTTTCCACCGGGAGCTCAAGGTGAGGGGTGTAGGAATATGGCTCAGGAGCTTTAAAGGTAGGCTCAGGAGGGTAGTACTGGCTGTCGTGAGTTTGAAACAATGGCTCACTGGAAGATCTTTGCAATGTGGCAGGTGGAGGCGTCACAAAGACAGGGGTGATTGGTGGAGGAGGGTTTTGTTTGGGTAGTGGAGCTTGGGGAGGATAGGAGGTGGTGCCATAACTATGTTGGTAGAAAGGGAAAGTTGGCGAGGAATTCACAGTAGGAGGCTCCTGGGACTGAGCCAAAGGTGGAATATATGCTGGATTGGCGGGATAAACTGGCACTGGCTGACCCTTAGCCCAGGCCTGATGCATCTCGGCCATCTGCTGCCTCAACTTATACATCTCTTCCCTCATTGCTTTGACATCCACCACGTCTACCTCTTTTGACGGGTCCATGATACTGGTATCTGATTCTTGGCCTGTCTTGTTCAGTTTATTTTTTGACCGGGTGTTGTAGGAATAGGTTGCCAGGATGCCAACCAACTAAACCACCTGCCTGGACTCATCATCAACGGCTTTGTTAGCAGTTAGAGCGTTAACAAATAGATAACTGCACATTTGGGGAATGAATGCACCTAAGTAGTTAACCATTTCTATTATGACTTTGCTTGGTTGCATGCGTCATCCCGGCTTTCATTTTTCTTTATTTGCCATGCCTTTCCTCTCATTCTTCCCTCGTGTTTTCCATTGTTTGTTTCTTGCCTTTCCCTATTTTCTTTTGCTTGTCTCTTTTATTTTTCCCTCTTTTCTTTTTTTTCTTTTTGCCTTGGTTTTTCCTTGTTCCTATTCGCTCCTTTCCTCAAAATTGTTTGTCCGCTCTTTTCTTTCCTTTGCTCCCTTTTTATTTTCTCTTGTTTGCTTTTGTTTCTTTCGTTTGGTTTCTTATTTTCTTTTTGTTTTTGTTTTTCCCTCTTTTGTTTTTCTTTCCTCTCTTGTTTTTCACTTCTTTCCTTTCATTCTTTTCTTGATTTTTCCTTTTTTTCATTTAGTTACGGTCGAATCCTATGGAGATTGCCTACGTATCACAACCCCGCGTGAATCAGACCGAGCGTAGTTCTTGCAAACAAATGCGAAAATAATAAAACGATTTTGGGGAATTTTTCTCAATTTTTCATTAATAACAACTGCGATTACAAAAGCTACCAGACTATTTGTTTTTCTTTTTCTCAAAAAGGGGAGTTACAAAAACAGACTCAAAAACAAAAATACAGACTCGATTAATTAGGAATACATCAAAGCTTCAAACCCTAGGGCCCGCGGGGCATCACCCGGCATTGCCACGGGCCTGCGCAAGACTGAGAAGGTTTCAATGTCAACTGGGTCATCCTGGACAAGGAGTTCTAAGGGAAAGTGTGACTATTTAAAGAAAGCTGACTTATTGTGACTTAAAAGAAAAGTGGCTATTTTTCAAAAATTTTATTTAAGAAAGCAAAGACTTGGTTTTGCAAATATGGCCTCTCAGCACTTCCGGGAGGGAGATTTTAAGGTTGTGCCCGCAAACCGTTTTAAAAATGACTCAGGGTGGCTGTTCTTGCAAAAACAGCCTTCCGGCGCCCTTTTGGGGACATTCGGCTTATTTTAAACAAGAATGGCGGCACCCGACTTATTTTGACAAAAAGTTAAAGTCTTGGTATTTTTGGCTATTTTTGAAAAAGGGTGCCTACGTATCTCACGTCCGGTGAGAATCAAACCAGCATAGTTCGGGCCAATAAAACTAACGATTTTCGAAAACAAGACTCTTTTTTTATTGACAAATACACTATTCCAACAAACTATTTTCTTCTCTTTTTTTTTCTTTTTTTTTCAAAAATATTCGGCAGAGTTTCGGCACTAGTTGGGTATTGGTGTTTCTAAAATAGGTAATTGGCTCTGCTATTTCTCTCCCTTTTTCAAAAATTTTTTCTAAATACTCCCAAGCCGGTCAGCATGCAAGTCCGAGACAAATAAATGCACATGCAACACGTAAGATGCATCAGGATGGTCTTTGTCATTTCAGGTTACCTGTCCTAGACGGACCCAACCCCTGTGTTGAGTCCCCTAAGTCAAATGCACATGATGCAAATAAGCATTCCTATTATGGATCCGGCATGATGTCAAGTTATTCTAGGTTCAAAACCTAGGTATATGTCCTAGACTGTGTACCCGAGCGGACAACTCGAGTCGAGGAGGGGGCTACGTACCGAGGACCCGCAAGATCGTCCGGCTTAGTAACTAGTCCGAGCCTCTTTCTTATTTCAGGGTATAGTAAGCACATCCCCGGAGGTGAGAAGAGAAGGGTATCGGCACAGCTTATATACAGTTCAGATAATATCAAAGCGGTAAAGCATTTAGCACAATTAGCAGGAAACATGTAGGAAAATCAGATAAAGCCAAACATAACAATTATTCTAAGCTCGAATTCTTAAACCCTGAACCGAAGTTCTGGGTTTGTGTCCCCAGCAGAGTCGCCAGAGCTATCACACCTCCTTTTCACTACACCCGCAAGGGTGTAAAGGAGTTTTTCCACTTAAAGGACAATCGGAATGGGATTTATTATTAAGATTCAGAGTCGCCACTTGGGAGATTAATGGTGTCCCAAGTCACCGGTTGAATCCCGAACCGAGGAAATTATAACTCTGTTAACAGTCTGCGAACCAGAAATCCGAGTAAGGAATTCTGTTAACCCGGGAGAAGGTGTTAGGCATTCCCGGGTTCCGTGGTTCTAGCACGGTCGCTCAACTGTTATATTTGGATTTATCTGATTTCAAAACATGTTATAGCTTATGTGCTTTTTAACCGTAAATCGCTTTTATTATTATTTTAACGAGAATTGCAACGTCGTGAAAATGTGTCTCAAACCACGTCACATAAATGCACCCATGGTTGTTGACACATTTCGACTTCGTTGAGATTTGGATTTGGGTCATATAAATGTGCACCCGAGTTTAGGAAGGTAAAATTATTAAAAGCGCACCTAGAGTGGCTAGCGTATTATTATCTTTGCGGGAGGCTGTGAAATTTACTAAACGGCACGCTCGAATTTTAAGTATTTTAATATAAGCATTTAATGAGGGCCCCGCAATTTGTGCATTTTTGTTTGGCGAGGCTCATCTCAATTATTATTTAAAGGCTAAGACAGATATTTTACAGAAGCTAAACATTGTGACTAAGAAATCCTCATATTCAAAAGTAACGTAGATATTTTCATATTTAAATGTAATGCTAAGACAGTAGCTTGTATCTCAACAAACAAATACATAGTAGAACTAAAATCTTCCACAGATTATTGTGCACATAAAATAACTAAGCAAGAGAGGAGTAAAAACCTTTGCAATGAAGCTTTTCAATATATTTTGAGAAAAATCCTACAATATCAACAGATGAGCGAAAATTGCGACCGCGAGCTGGATCCCCAAACTCGAACTGAACATACGTCTCTCCAAATTACTCTTGCTATAAAACAAGCTCGTATTTTATCTTTGTTACCCTTTCTCAATAATGAGAAACAATTTGAAAGAATCGAGTCGACCGCTAGAACTACTGGTTCTAAAGCCCGAAATAAATAGGCTTACTTTTTCTTCACTTGAATCATAATTACAAGAATCTAGATTTGAGTGAATCTAGATTTGAGTATCGTGTCGTAAGAAAAAAAAATGAATCGGAAAAAAAGATTTCTTTTTGTATTGAATTGAACGTGTTTATTCATTTTGACTACTTTAGCATATTTTCTCATACTAATTTCTACTCTACCTTCCCGGAGTTCATTCTCCGGAGAACTCCATTTAAATTATCTGGTGGACTCTTTCCAATCTACTTCCTTTATGATTTCGTTCGAAATCATATAAAGACAATTCCTATTTGATATAGCTATTTGTGCAAGTATTTTACGGTTAAGAAGCAATTGTCTCTTGTACAGATCGTGTATTAATCTACTATAACTATAGGATACTCCCCTTTCGCGAATTACAGTGTTTATCCTAAAGGTGTTTAACGGGTGGGCCGGGCCGGGCCGGGCCTATTTTTTTGGACCCGTACGGGTTACGGTCCGGGCCGGTTACGGGTTGGGTCTTAACGGATTTAGCGGGTTCGGGTTCATCCGGGTAATAATTGAACCATAAGGGTTACGGGTTGAGGGGGCCGGGCAGGGCCGGGTGTAGAATAATTTTAATTTTTTTTTTTGGATTTTGTATAAATATTGTAAGTTATAGTATTAATACAAAGTACTAACATAAAGAATACAAGGAAGATGGGAAAAAATTGCACTTATAAATTGCAAGTGCTATATTTATTTCAAAATTACAAAATTAAAGTTTGCATTTAAAAAGTAAATTAACAAATAAATAGTAAACTAAATTTTCATGCATAATAAATTAATAATACTTCAAATTAATCTAACAAACTAAATCATTAAGCATAAATACGTCTAATAATTTAAAATAACACAAATTGTCTTAAAATCTTAAAATAACACATATATAGCATATTTTAAAAATAATACGTTACCATCATATTCTATGATTTGAGCATTTATAGTTTTATACCCTAAATATATACACTATATGTTAAATTCCAACAATTTTAAATTATGTTAATTAGTATACAATAATTGGTATATTTATAGTATATTCATGGTATATTTATAGTATATTCATGGTATATTTATAGTATATTTACGGTATATTCATGTTATATTCACGTTCCGGGCCAGGCCGGTTAACCGGTTTAACGGCACTGTTCATCTAACGGGTTTTACCGGGCCGGGTAACCCGTTTCAAAAATTTAAACCATCCAAACCCATCCCAACCCCCCTACCCAGCCCAGCCCAGCCCCCCCTTACCGGTCCAGGCCTGTTTCGGGTTCTACCGGTCTGGGCCGATCCGGAACCTGGCTGACCCGGCCCGTTTAACACCCTTAGTTTATCCGAGTGATCCACAAACGACGTGTTTTCTAAAACACTCTGAAATCTCTTCTCTAATTATTTCTTTTACCTTCCTCTTAATTTTATTTTCTTCTCTCAAGTCTCGTTCTTTCTGCCTCCTCATTTTGAATGTGCTTTTTTCCTTTTGTTTATACATTAATGTGCTTTTAACTGTGTGATGATAATTGAATGGGAAATTATGGAGATTGTGTACTGTGTGTGCATATGACGTGAGGGAGTGGAGGTAAATTGTGAGACAGTCGTTTGTATAAAGTGACGTGATGGAAAGGGAGTTGTTAGGGGATAATGGCTGATAGTTTAGCACATATTTTTATTTTAATATTATTTTATTACTTTTTATTTATTTATTTAAAGAAAGGTAAAGTAAAATACATAAATAAAAATGTTAACCCACTTCTTTTAGACAAAGAAAAAATATAAATAAATTAAATTAAATATATACACTATAATTTGAATGATACTAAGAAAAATATATAAAGTCACTAGCTTACTTGTAAAATTGTAAATTAAAAGAAACCAAATATCTTTTTTGTTGTAAATTTTCTTTTTCTCCTTACAAATAGAAAGTACATTTTAAGTGTAAGTATATAAACATTTTTTGTAATTTTAATTTTTTTTTCAAAAATAAAACCCATTAGAAGTAAGATAAAAGTATAAAATATGAACATTAGACCTAAAAGAAATATTTACACTAAAATAGTATAAAGTTTTAGGTGTGGTCAAAAATTAGTTATTCACAACAATTACTCACAATACTCATGCATTATCAACAAGGTGACAATTCACATATCATGCAACTATAGTTCTAATATGACATTTGAGCTTCAAGAATTGATTTTACTCAACGAGGGCTCTTGTTCTATCATGTAGATCATGGTGGGCACCAAACTGTTTATCGTGAAAATGGTAATAACAATTAAATTTATTGATGGGACTCTAAAAATACGTGATCTATTTTTATGCTAGTTGTACAATAGTTGATGCTATGTATATGAAGTTTAAGGACGAGATGCATACTAAAATGGAGTCGTAATCGAACCGAAAGATAGCTGTTCAGGGCCTCGAGCTAGTCGATTTAAGGCCTCGAGGTAGATTCTCGAGCTCGGGCTCGGGCTAGTAGGGGCAGTCAGGGAAGGGCTAACAGATGCGATAATATTAAAGGAGGCTTTTTATGGTCAATGATAAACAATAAATGAAGAACACGTATGAAGATAATGAAATAATGCAACAATATCGAGAGGGTGTATTAGAGAGAAAAGAGAGAGAGAGTTATCATATATTTCATATAGAGTATATGGAGCAACATCAGTCCCTGTAAAGTAATAAAGATCCCCTTTATATAGAAGGGGGAAAGCTTATATGGTAAGACATACATTAATTGTAAAGATACGGAGATGGGACAACTAGATGTGACACCCTGATCTGAATTCAGGGTAGGTCGGCTAGGCCTTGTCAGACTCAGCCGCGTCTTGGGAACTCCCATTTTTATATTAGCCTCGACCAATATTCTCTTCAGGTCGGGTGTGGTTGGGCTCCGAGGAAGGAAACTTGGACGCATCTCTGTAGCCTCGAGGCTTCGAGGTAATTTTCCGAAACGCCTTAATGACTGGAAATCGGAACCCCCGATTCTGCCGTATACAGACTCCAAACTATTCCTCCTCTACGTTCCATTTGCCAAGCTCACTTAAAAAGTTAGCACCCAAACATTAGATCAATGAAAGGTTCACTCTTCTCTCACAAAAGAATGTCACAAGTACGACTTCAAGTACCATACGCTTTTCCCTCATGTAAATCACCACTAATGTAAGCTCACTCGATTCAAAATCAAGCAGGACTTCTTTCGGGTTATAATGAAGGCTTTTGGATTGGGGTAGGATACCATATGAGTAAGTGGTTACACCTTTCCTTAAGCACTCCACATTTTCATTTCTTGGCTGACAACTACCAATTCTTAGAGGCATTCTCTTTTTCTTGGGGGCTAGAGATACTTGATATCACTCTTTCTTGTTCATTTTATTCTTTTTCTCCCTTGATGCTCATGTCAGGAACCATTACCTCTTTTTGAATCCGTCAATCGTTCTTTTTATTCTCTTTCTTGCATTTTCTTTTTGCATTCTTTCTCTTTTCTTGCCTTTTCTTTTCATAGGGATCATTTATTTTCTCTTTTTGATACCTTGATACCTTTTTTAATATCCACTTATTTCACAAGAGTGTTACGGAAGGTCCGGGTGCCAAGAAAGGATTACGACAAAGCGGGTAAAGACTTATATCATGGTTATCGAATGAGAAAAATAATAGGCTCAAAGGGGGTTGACTAGGGATGACAACATTGGTTGGCTATAGAATGTTTAAATAGACCAAGGAAAGCCTACAATAATTTCCCAAACCAAGCAAACTTAGGATTTCACGTAGAAGCACATTTGCGGCAAGTTCTAGACCATTCGCATGGGTACTTGAACTAGCAACGAAAGATAACCTCAAACCTCACGTAACTAGATTGTAAAAGAGGATAGAGTCGAGAGCCTACAACAACCACAATCAAGTTAAAGATCACTATTGTCCAATAAACCACTTAATGATTATTAAAGTCAACTCAAGAGTCTCAATTTCACTAACTAGAGCTATTTTCTTTCAAAAACCTTGTTTCAAATCAGCAGCACATAGTTAAGTATATTGGTTCCATATGAAGCATGAATGACTCTTTTTTCGAGAATGACTTGATTAGGCCTTTTATTCATTACTATTACTATTATTATTACCTAAACACAAAGAAACAGACACATTCCCTTAAAAAGGTTGTCACACCATCCATCATCGGGAAGAGTCACCCGGTTCACATAAAAAACTACCCTTAGAAAGAACTGTAATATTAAGAAAACCAAAGGCTTATTATTTACGAAAACATAAAAAGAAACTACTAAAAAAATAAGAACTAAAGTGGAAAATTAAAGAAGATAATGAACAATAACTACTAAAGATAGATAAACTAAAAATAAGAAAAGGAACAGAATCATCAAATTATTATAGTCCAAATGTATCCAAAATGTGTCAATGTCAAATCAAATAAACTCCATCCCCCGAATAAAAGTAAGCATTGTCCCTAATGCTTAACAAAATAATAGCGAAAAGAGAGAGGGTGAAGAAAACTCCCTAAGAATCCTTGGACATCTCAGTGTCCCCAGCAATATCATCTCCCGTTGGGTCAGCCAACTGTATCTCATCATCATCATATCTGGGATTGGCAGGAGTGGCAAACATTTCACGCACTACCTCAGGCATGGCTCATCAAACTAGCCACCTGGTGCAGCCGGTGCATATGGATCTGAGATGGACTAGTCCGGGTCAAGTAACATAGCAGAAGGTAGATCCCCAGCCGTCGCAAGTCTAGTCACCTCTTTCCTAAGCTTGTCAATCGATCTCTTGCTTGCCTGGGACTTCCTCATCTTCTTCACTTCTTTGGACAACTCCTCAACAACTGACTCGTGCTGTACCAAAGTGTCCTTGATCATCTTCTGGCTGTCCAGAATCTTCTTCAACTTCTCATCAAGATCATAGGAGACCTATGGCCTATGTAAATGACTGCGTTGCAACAATACTAGATATGTCAGACAGCTTTGAAGTTGTTGTCTGCATCCAGTTGTTAATACTCGCCAATGTGTGGGAGACTCGCAAAGCAGATAATGGAGATGTAGTCATCGGCACGGGCCTCGGAGTGGTAGCAGGGGCTTCCCTGGGGGCTATGGTAGGACCTGAGGGTGGTGGCGGAGGCATAGCAGCAACACTAGAAGAGGGTCAGCATAGGTAGATAGAATGTCATCTATCACAGTGACTACCACTATCGGCTAATCAGACTGGCCTGTGGTGGTAGAAGGCTGAGCTCTTTTCTTTGGGTTGGTCACATCCATCAACGAATACCAGTAAAATGGCTTCTTCGGCGTCACCTTGGTATCATATGATCTTGGCTCTACCTTTGCATCAGTGAGGTACTCCATGATAGTGTTGGGATAAGGGTAGGACGTGTTGGTCTGCTGTGCTACCAATAAAATGTTGGACGACATCATGACATCCACATTAATTGGGTACCCAAACATGATAGAAGCCACAAGAACAACAAGAGGAAGTGGCAGATGAGTCTTATTTTGGCACGGATCAAGTCTGCTACAAACAAAGGTCTACTATCCCTTTGCCTCAAAGCTCAATATGATTCACTGAATGGGAACCCCAGCAATGATTCATGGTGGTGGTGGCCCTGGTGGTGTAAGATCTCCGTTAGCTATGGTCGTACTTCTTCATTCATAGCACACTTCTCTAGATAACACATCGGCTCCAAGTCCTCAAACCCCAAGTACGCATCTAGTGTGTGCTGATCAAACCACTACAACAAATTAGGCATTTAACCACACCTGAAAAGTGTGGTCTAAACTATCAGAAAGTGTGGCTTTTGATCATAGACCACACTTTTGGACCTACGGCAACGCTTTTCAAGGGGTGGCCTAAACAAGCGTAACATTTGCCCTAAGGCTACGCTTTTCATAAGGCAAAGGCTACACTTGCCTATGGCCACCCGTTTCATGTCCTAAGGCTACATTTCTAAAGCGAGGCCTTTATTACCTCATAGGCCACGCTTTTCAAGTGTGGCTCCTAAAGCTGCACTTCTAAAGCGTGGTCTTTGTTACTATGCTTTTAAAAAAAATTATATTTTTTTTGTATGTACCCTATAATTGTTTTTATTAATAAATACATATTTTATCATATATTTGAGGTCATTACTTAAGTATAAAGATCTCAAGTACTTCATTAATCAATAAAAAACGAGATTGTTTTAAACACATACATGCGCAATTTACTTCGAAAAAAGGAATACATTTTATGTACTGCAATCAACCAATAAAGCAAATTGCTTCAAGTAGCGTGCTAAATACGAACTTTACAAAATCAAATGTATTGTCCAAAGTCTCATCATTAACTTCAAATGTATCAAACCGACTTTGGCCACCACTTTTAATTGCATCACAAGAATTTTCCTACAAATTGAAAAAAAAACAAATATTAGATAGAAACCAATAGAGTGAAAACTAAAGGGAGAAGATTTCACACATAATTTTCGTACATAATGAATAAATATGGAGATTATCATCAGAACTCATATTCAATATAACAAAGGAACAACATGTTACTTAAATTCAATTCACACACCAGGTGCACTTGCCAAAATGTTGCATTCGTGGTAACATAACATCACAAAAATGCAATAAGATGA
This sequence comes from Nicotiana attenuata, assembly GCF_001879085.1. Lineage (NCBI taxonomy): Eukaryota > Viridiplantae > Streptophyta > Magnoliopsida > Solanales > Solanaceae > Nicotiana > Nicotiana attenuata. The sequence continues at coordinate 39,058,921 of NC_031999.1, forward strand.
AAATATTCAATCAGATCAGAAGCTAGACTACGTTTCTATTTTCGATGGTGACTCAAAAACAGAACCCTCTAGCTCTATGTACTAGCAGTAGCACCAGGTGAAAATCCCTATGAAAATGGTAATACTAATGCATAAAAGAGAATTCAACATCCCAACAATAGTACTAACATCTTACTTTAGCATGTATAAATAATAAATGAATAAAAAAGTACCTTTTCAAGAATTGGACTATGAGTTAGAACAGAGGAATCTAAAAAATTTTGGTCTCTAGCAGCCTGTGCGTTACTTGAATCAACGTAGAAGGATAAGGTAGCTAACACACATCTAAATGACATATGACGAAGTTATAAATTATAAGTACCTTGACTGATTCTAGTGTTCATTCAGTTTGATTAATACTTGCAAAACGTAAACCCCTTTGATGTCAAGGTCACAATTCTTCATTGGCACAACAAACCTATAAAAGAAAAGAGTGATGTGAAATCTTTAGTTAGAAACTTTATTAGATGCGTTTCTTTATTTGTGGAGAAACGGAAAAAAAATATTTCAGTACGTGTAAGTTTTTATTCTCTCTCACAATATGAGAAGTTTTTAGCTACAACACTAATAAACAGTTATATTAGAGCAAGCCTGTCTTTGGATTTCAATCAGTAGATATTTTCAGAAAGGAGACCTGCAAGTTGAATCGCATCTTCTTGTCGGTAAACCACTGCAAAGTTTGACAACAGACAAGAAATTCTTGAATCATCCATTCTTGTAGAAGTTTCAAAAGGAGTGGAGCTAGACACAAGATAATAATGTCTAGTACTGACTCCCCTAAGCTCAATACTACAAAAGGCAAGAATAATAGTTAGACATAGAAGAGTGCTTAAGCCTACAATTGTATCGAACTAGTGAGTTAGTTGAATATTACGTAGATGTCTAATCATATACAAAAAGTAGTAGCACCAGAAAAACAGGGACAATTTTCATGTGCGAGAAAATTTATCTTTGACAAGCATAGCTATATCCCAGTATCATAGAGCATGTCTTCGACAAATACAAGTATTGTTTTGGTGGACGCCAGATGATTTTAAAAAATAAATATTGGCTAAAATAGACTACTATAGCAGGCAAGTAATTTCACCATATTAAGAACAATTTACTTAAGACGCATATAGAATAAGTTTTACATAAAGAGGCAAATCAAAAGTTTCAATTTTGTTGTTGTTGTTTTTTAGGGGAGAGGGGAGGCTGATAATTTCTTCACTTTGTTAGTAAGCTTTAATGAGACATGATAGCAACAGTCACTATGCTACAATAGAAAATGATAATTGTATTCTTTGTTTACTGAATGATGTAAAAGAATTAAATATAATATTTACTAAAAAGAATAATGTCAATCTACAGACAAATACATAATTTTGGACAAGAAATTGTAGAATAGCATGAAAACATGAAAATGACAAACTCAACAATATTTAAGACTTCTAGGCAATTCAGACAGAAGGCAATTAAATTTCATAAAAGAGCTTCAAGGGTAGTATAAGTCAAACATATACATAATTCAGGAAGAAGTAATTAAATCATGTAATATAGGACCATGAAACTACCTTGACTTTTTTCCCACTCTGAGACAATAATAGTATATGGCCATTTTACATACAAGCCAAGATATTTTATCTGCTGCTACTTTGTTCAAATTGTTCTTCCTCTAACTAAAATTGTATAATTTCTTATAGCACTCTTATTGATTCACTATATTAAATCCAAGCATGTAATTATTTAGCCAAATGTCTCCGATCCAATCAAACAATTTGTGTAGTCTCAAAATATTTGAGTTCTCCATTAAAAACAAAAGCTTTTAGTTTTATTCAAGTCAATCAAGTTGAGTTTCATCAAAGAACTTTGATATAGCTAAATCCTTGAGTTTCGTAGCTCTTTGTCATTTAAGTTGAAAGTTCAAATACCCTTGGCAATCTCGTACTCTTCCTTCATTTCCCAGAACAAGTAAAACAAACTTGAGTTTTTTGTTGTTGAAAGAAATGCTTTATTGACAGGAATAAAGGTATTTAAAAGTAGGTGAAACATTTTAGACGATAAAGGCAGTATAAAAATTCTAATATAATTATTTCAAGCCTCTCATGCTAAACCCACAAATGATCTATCCAAAAACTGAGACATTAAAAGATCTACAAATCGTGTAACACAAGTTTTTCCCAATTTCATAAGAAACGGACAATATCATAAATTCTCTGAGAAATCCATTTACTCCATATTCAGAAGAAAATCTAAATACTAATTTTTTTCGATTAAACCCAGAAACTGAATGAAAGTAAAATATCCTGTATATGGTCTCAAAAGAAATAGAAAAAACCTGAATGCCGAATCTTTCTTGTTGTCTTGAGAAACTGACTTATGTAACTCATATATTAGGAGATATCAAATAAAGTAAATTAGATCTCCTGCTTGTCAAGAACATCACCATTTGGGTGAAATCATTTTCTTCTTTCCCCTTTTTGACGAAGATTGGGTGCAATGGACATTTTTTTTTTTAAAATCAAGTGAAGAAGGTTGTGGGTTTCAAACCCTAGAGTAAAGGGGCAACTGGAATCGCTTAGACTTTTAGTGAAAATTTTTAGAGGGGAAGTGGAAAATTTTAGAGGGAATAGCTTAAGTGGGAAATTTTTGTGCGTATTTTTTTTTAATTCAAACCACGTCTGCACCGCATTACTTTTTATGTACCAAGGACAAGGATAACGCTTGTAAAGTGTTTCTTAATATCTGAATAAGCGTTCTCAAAAATTTTAACACTAGGCAATACTTGCAATGTGTAGTCATTGCACACAAAAAGCACGCTTTACCGGTGTAGCCCAAACTCCGTTGCCAAAAGCTCTTATCAAAGGACACCCTTACAAAAGCATTCCTATTGCTATTTTTTGGCAACATTTTTGAAGTGTTGCCTATAATAAGTGTTACCTTAGGCCAATTTTGTTGTAGTGAACCTCACCTTAAGGTTGCGTAATTTAGTCACCTTCGTCCCCTTCTTGATGGGAGAAACATTGCGTAGAACTCTCAGATGAGGTACTCCTTGGAATCCTCAACTCTATTAGTAAACCACATCCAAGCCTTTCTTGCTCTGAACTACCTCAACACTGCCAGGTTGTATTTATCTTAATCCTTCAACACAAACTGTCGCTCAAGTGTCAAGGATCTTGTCGACCACCATATGCGAAAGTTAGTGAAGGCAGCTAAGCTAACGATCCTATCCTCCCATATCTACTTTATCTTTGATCTCTCTACACCCGTAGATGTACCATCTCCCACTTTACCATCATCTGGGATATCCTGTACAGTCTGTGCATATGTGTCTTAGGCAGCTACTGGCTCAGAGGTCTGGCTAGCACTGTCGGACCCCTCGGAACTACTGTGAGATGAAGAGGCCTCATCTATGAGCTGAAATTGCCCCTGTAGCCTAGACTGTGTGGCTTCATGCTCTTCCAAAATAGAGGCTAAGTTGCCCTCGGATGCTTCCCTAGACAGGACATAACAACTAGATTCGGAGAGGTTTGTACCCCTCCCTCTGCCTGCAATAGTCTTCTTTCGGATAGTTTTCGGCTAGCCAAGGGGCAAGGTACCTCTACCTGGACCCCTAGAAGATCCACCTCCTCCTTTTGTAGTTTCTTTGTGTCCTCGTGAGAGAACCATTGTCTATATCAAAGCAAAGAGGATTGTTAGTTGCATGTTGTCATTCAATACATTCAAGACATATGTAGACAAGGAAAATCATTATTGACATAGTGAGGTTACGACAAAAACAACAGGCTGCTAGAACTGGGAGCTGCGGTATGCACATTTTTTATGTGCGGCTGCAGAAAGGAAGTGCAGACCGCACATTTGCAAGTGCGGCTGCACTTCAGTCAAAAAACATCAGAGGCTCAGAAGCCTACTCTATGAAGATAGTGCGGAGGCTATTTTGTGGCCGCATAATACATATGCAGTCTGCACAATTTGGAGTGCGGCGTCACTAAGATTTTTACGGTCCGCACAATTGAAGTGCAGCCGCAGAAGTACCCGCCTGCAGCAGGTTACCCAAAACACCAAACTGCGGATCGCACAAACTCAAGTGCGGCCGCAGATTTCAAAAGTTACGAAGAGGCTGTCTTTTTTTAGTTTAGATGTTACCATTACTTGTAAAATAGACATGGCACCATGGTTTACACATGAAATTTTACTAACCCAACCCGTTATGGTATATATTAACAACTACCACGTTCAAATCTACCCCACATGGACATATGGATGAACTCTAATAACAGATTGCCTAAAAATATACTAAAATTTCGAAAATTAAATGAACACAAAAATTTAACATGAAATGAAGCATACCAGATAGAGTGAGTACACTGGGTGTGTAATAACAGGTAGGTGTCTGTAGGGACAGTGGAAATCTCTCAAGAAACTTGCAAAGTAATAGTGATTGTGAGGAGAGTGAAGAGTGTAAAATGAACTGAAACTTCTATTTATACCAAGAGCCTTAAGAGGGAAAAGGGATCATGTGCGGCCATAGATTTCCATGTGCGGATCGCACACTATAACCTAGGTCAGCCTTCTCTGATCTTAATTTGTGGTCCGCACGTTTTTTAGTGCGGCCATAGATTTCCACTTGCGGTCGCAGATTAGCCCCGCACTGACAGCCTCAAACTTCAGAGAGTTGACATTTTTACACTTTGGCAAGATTCCAATTGTGCGGTCCGCATGTGAAATATACAGTCGCGAATGTCCGTCTGCTGTGCCACATGAAATTGCGCGGTCTGCACAAATAAAGTGCGGTCAGCAGATCCTTGAACACAGCCAATATTTATTTTTATTTTTAGTTCACCCTTCTTGCAAGTCATAGATGAACCTGTAGCACACTTCAAATCAAGTTATAACACAAATAACATCTAACTACAAAAGAAAAAGGAAAAGAACATGGGTTGCCTCCTAGAAGCGCCTGATTTAACGTCGCAGTACGACACAATGCCAAATCTCTCTCAAGTGAAGTAAAGGATTGCCACCATGTGGCTATCTCCAACCTTGCCCAAGTAGTGCTTCACCCGGTGACCATCGACTCAGAATACTTATTGTTTTTGTTCTTCAAGTCTAATGCACCAAAAGGTGTGAAACCAATAATTTTAAATGGACCACTCCACTTGGATTTTAGTATCCAGGGAAACATTCTCAACATTGAGTTAAACAACAATACAATGTCGCCCACCTTAAAATCTTTGTTCCAAATGTATTTTTCATTAAGATATTTCATCTTTTTTTTACAAGGATGAACTCGCATATGCATGGTACCAGAACTCATCCAATTCATTCAAATGTGCAACTTGCAAGTTAATGGCTACATCCCTATCAAGATTCAACTTCTTTAGAGCCCACATTGCCTTTTGCTCTAGTTCCACCTGAAGATGACAAGATTTTCCAAACACCAACCAGTATGGAGACATTCCGATAGGTGTTTTGTAAGCCGTCTGACAAGCCTATAACGCATCGTCAAGCTTCTTGTATCAATCCGTCTGATTAGCGTTCACCATTTTAGACGTGATACTCTTTCTCTCCCGGTTTGAGAATTCCACTTGCCCACTAGCTTGTAGGTGATAGGGAGTTGTGACCTTGTGAGTAACACCGTACTTGATAGGTAAAGTGTCAAAATTTTTGTTGCAAAAGTGTGACCCAACATCGCTTATGATTGCACATGGAGTACCAAATCATGTAAAAATATTTTTCTTCGAGAAAGACACTACACTTCTCGCCTCATTGTTGGATAAACCGATGGCCTCAACACGTTTGGATGCATAATCCATCGTGATCAAGATGTAGGTGTTTCCACAAGAGCTCACAAAAGGGAACATGAAGTAAATACCCCAAACATCGAAAATAGATATCTCCAAAATGGTTATGAGAGGCATTTCATTTTTCTTTGAGATTCCAGTGGCTCGTTGACATTCATCACATCTTTTAACCAACTCACTAGCATCCTTATAAAGAGTATGCCAACTGAAACCACAACGAAGCACTTTGGCCGTCGTTGTTGCTTTACCATGATGATCACCATATGGCAAAGAATGACAAGCCCCAAGAATATCACCTTGCTCTTCTTCCAGTACGCACCTTCTAATCACCCCATCCGTACAAATCCAGAAAAGGTATGGTTCATCCCAATAATATTCTTGACAATCTCTTTTGAGCTTCTTCCTTTGGTTTGAAGAGAACTCATCCGGAATGATTCCACACACAAGAAACTTTGCCAAGTATGTGAACCATGGCACCTCTTTCATTGAAATTGCCAAAAGTTTCTCATTGAGGAAGGAGTCATTGATTTCAAGGCCATCATGCGGCCCTCCCCTCCTCTTCCAAACGAGACAAGTGGTCCGCCACTTGGTTTTCACTAGCTTTTCTATCTTGGATGTCAATATCAAACTCTTGCAACAAAAGCACCCATCTCATCAACTGAGCTTCGGAGTCCTTTTTGCTCATAACACAACGAAGTGTCGCATGATCCGTGTGAACAAACACTTTTGCACCCATCAAGTACGGGCAGAACTTCTCAATTGCAAATAAAATAGCAAGGATCTCTTTCTCTGTAATGGTATAGTTGATTTTGGCACTATCGATGGTCTTATTAGCATAGTAGACCGTATGAAAAATCTTGTTAATACGTTGCCACAATAGTAAGACTTCCTCCATCATTGCACACTTCTCCAAATACTCCTTTGGCTCAACATCCTCGAAGCACAAGTATGCGTTTAGCGTATATTTATCAAACCTGACCTTGAGGTTGTGTACTTTGGTCACCTTCGTCCCTTTTTTTATATGAGCCATATTGGCATTGAATTCACGGACGAGGTATTCTTTGGAATCATCTACCCTCTGGGTGAACCTCATCTACCCCTTTCGTTCCCTAAACTGTCTCAATATAGCTGGGTTGTACTTCTCCAAATCCTTCAACGAAAACTGTCGCTCAAGAGTTATCGACGTCACTGGCCACCACATATGAAAACCGGTAAAGGCGGCTAGGCTGACAAAGTGATCCTCCAAAGCTTCTTTCTTATTTGATCTTTCAGGCCCTGTAGATGTAGCATCTCCCCCTCTACCATCATCGGGGTTATTATGTGTTATATGTGCCTCAAGGACTGGTGTAGCTGATGGCTTAGAAGCCTGACTATCACTCTCTGGTCCCTCAAAGGTGCTGTGGGATGAAGACGGCTTGTCCCTAAGCTGGTATTCTTCTGCGGCCTTGACTGTGTGGCCAATTTCTCTTCTTGAATAGAGGCTGAGTTTCCTTTTGACACTTCCCTAGATGGGACATAAAAGTTAGACTCGGAGAGGTCTGCACCTCTCCCTCTGCCGGATGTTCCTTATTTATTATCATCTTCTTTTGGCCAAGGGGCAAGGCACTTTTGCCTCGACCCCGAGAAGATTCATCTCTCCCTCTTGAAGTGTCGCCTCGTCCTCTTGATTATACCTTTGTCAGTATCAAGCAAAGGAGATTGTTAGTTGCAGTTCATTGTTCAAACACATAAAGGAGAAATACAAGAAAAGGAGAAACCATAGGACATAATGAGGGTTGTACGGTTGAGTCATGCTTGCAGGATAAGGGATATGCAGTCTGCATAATTTAACCTGCGGCCGCAGATGGGGGCTCGCGATCTGCATATTTTTGTTGTGCGGCCGTAGGCCCGTATGTCATATGTATAAGTTTGTATATCATGTTGGGTCGTCATATGTTGAGTACTGACGAGTTTTCTGGCTCATTTACCCATGATAGTATGATAAGAAAGATACGTTACATTGGTACTCGGTTGAGTAAGGCACCGGGTGCCTGTCGCGGCCCTTCGGTTTGGGTCGTGACAGAAACCTTGTGAAAATATTCTTCTTCGAGAAAGCCACCACATTTCTTGCCTTATTGTTGAGTAAAGCAACGACCTCAACCCATTTGGACACATAATCCACCGTGACCATGATGTAGGTGTTCCCACAGGAACTCATAAAAGGGCCCATGAAGTCAATACCCCACACATCGATAATATCAATCTCCAAAATGGTTGTGAGAGGCACTTTATTTTTCTTTGAGATTCCATTGGCACGTTGACTTTCATCACCTCTTTAACTCACTAGCATCTTTGTAAAGAGTAGGCCAATAGACACCACAACTAAACACTTTGTCCGCTGTTCTTGCTCCACCATGATGGCCACCATATGGAGAAGAATGATAAGCCTCAAAACTTCACCTTGCTCTTCTTCCGATGCACATCTTCTAATCACCCAATCCTTACAAATTCGGAAAAGGTATGGTTTATCCCAATAATAATCTTGACAATCCCATTTGAGCTTTTTCCTTTGGCTTGAAGAGAACTCATACGGATTGATTCCACACACAAGAAAATTTGCTAAATCCGCGAACCATGGCACCTCTTTCATTAAAATAGTCAAGAGCTGCTCATTGGGGAAGGAGTCATTGATATCAAGGCCATCAGGCAGCCTCCCCTCCTCCTCCAAACGAGACAAGTGGTCCGCCACTTGGTTTTCACTATCTTTTCTATACTGGATGTCAATATCAAACTCTTGCAACAAGAGCACCCATCTCATCAACTGAGCTTCAGAGTCCTTTTTGCTCAGAACATAACGAAGTGCCACATGATCCGTGTGGACAGACACTTTTGCACCAACCAAGTACGGGCAAAACTTCTCAATTACAAACAAAATAGCAAGGAGCTCTTTCTCTATCACGGTATCATTGATTTGGGCACTATCCATGGTCTTATTAGCATAGTAGACCGTATGAAAAATCTTGTTGATGCGTTTCCCCAAAATAGCCCTAACCGCTTCATCACTTGCATCACATATGAGTTCAAAAGGCACACTCTAATTTGGAGCGATGATGATGGGAGTAGTTTTCAACTTGAGCTTCAACAATTCAAAAGATCTCATGCACTCATCATTGAAGTTAAACTTAGAATCCTTCTCAAGAAGCTTGCACAACGGGTTCACCACATTAGAGAAATCTTTGATGAAGCGCCGGTAAAAACCCGCGTGGCCTAAGAAACTTTGCATACCCTTCATCGAAGTTGGGGTGAAAGCTTAGAAATCACCTCAATCTCTTCCTTGGCAACTTCAATTCCATTCCTTCAGATTTTGTGGCCAAGGACAATGCCTTCCTCGACCATGAAATGTCATTTATCCCGATTGAGCACCAAATTGGCTTCTTCACATCTAGCCAACACTTTGTCCAAATTTTCTAGAAAATCATCAAAAGAATCTCCAACCACCGAGAAGTCATCCATGAAAACTTCAAGGTAGTCCTCTGCCTTGTCCGTGAAAATAGCCATCATACACCTTTGAAAAGTCGTCGGTGCATTGCACAAACCAAATGGCATCCGCTTGAAAGCAAAAGTACCATAGGGACATGTAAAGGTTGTTTTCTCTTGATCTTCCAGAGCAATGAGAATTTTGTTGTAGCCTGAGTACCCATCAAGAAAGCAATAGAAAGCACGGCCGGCCAATCTATCGAGCATTCGATCTAAGAAAGGAAGTGGAAAGTGATCCTTCCTTATGACTTTGTTGAGCTTGCGATAGTCCGTACACACCCTCCAACCGGTCACCGTTCTTGTAGGAATCAACTCATTCTTGTCATTTCTGGCCACCGTCATGCCCCCTTCTTTGGGACACATTGAACTGGAGAAGTCCACGAACTATTAGAGATGGAGTAGACAACTCCGACATCCAACCATTTGATAATCTCCTTCTTGACAACTTTTTGCATAGCCTCGTTGAGCCTCCTTTGATTTTCAATAGATGGTTTGATGCCATCCTCCAATTTGATCTTATGAATGCAAAAGGCGGGGCTTATCCCTTTAATATCCGCCAAGGTCCACCCTATAGCCTTCTTCCTCTTTTGTAGCACCGCAAATGTGGAATCTACCTGCACGTTAGTCAAATAAGAGGAAAGAATAACCGGTAAAGTAGAACAAGGACCAAGAAATTCATACCGAAGATATGGAGGCAATGGCTTCAACTCCAAGGTAGGAGGCTCTTCAATAGAAGGCTTTGTAGGAGGAGTTGTCCTATTTTCAAGATATAAGGACAATTTCCGGCAGTGCATAGTTGTACGACCCCATTCCTTGCGAAGAGTTCACACATTCCATGAAGCCATCCATCTCGTTATCATCAAAGTTGAGCAAGACCGCCTCCAACGTATCACCAACATTGATTGTAGCACTTTTTTCATCAGCAATAAGATCAGTCACAAAGTCCACAAAAGAACACACCTCATTGCTATTTGGTTTTCGCATGGACTTACACACGTGAAATACCACTTTTTCATCACCAAACCAAAAAGTGAGTTCTCCGGCTTCTACATCACAAAGAGCCTTACCCGTAGCAAGGAAAGGTCTCCCAAGAATGATTGGCACATCATAATCTACTTCACAATCTAGAATGGCAAAGTCCGTCCGAAGAATGAATTTATCAACCCAGACCAAAACTTCTTCAATCACACTCAATTTTTCATGGTACGATCGGCCATTTGCAATCTCATAAAAGTGGGTCTTGGTTGCCCAATCCCCAAAGTCTTGAAAACCGAATAGGGCATCAAATTTATACTTGCCCCAAGCAAAGAGATTTTTCAAACTCGGCACTCCCAATTGTTCAAGGAATCGTGAAAGCACCGGGATCCTCCAACTTAGGAGGCATTGAAGGAACAATCGCACTCACTTGATGAGTGACTCTGATAGTCTAAAAATTCATCGAACGCTTCTTCGTCACAATATCTTTCATAAACTTTGCATAACCGGGCATTTGTTCCAAACTTTATACCAATGTCGAAGACTCTTCATCCTTTGAATGAACTTCTTGAATTGATTCTTGCCATTTTACTTGGCAAGTCTTTGAGGGTATGAAGGTGGAGACTTAGGCAATGGTGCCTTTGCCTTTTGCACTACCGTCTCTGGTATGTCAATTATGTGTTCCCTAGATGGGTTCACCTCCTCTTGAGTCTCTTCCACACTATCATCAATATCAATCTGAACTTTCTCATTTGCTTGAACAACATTGTTTGGGATCTCTTCTTCTTGCATTATTTGGCCATCATCAACAAGCCACCTTCCACTTGAAGTGGGTGCATTCCTGCCTCTTCCACTTCTTGTGATAACCACCATACCATGACCCGTATTGTTACCACTCTTCGGGTTTACCACCGTGTCACTTGGTAGTGAACCCTTAGGATGAGAATTTAGAGCTTGAGAGATTTTCCCCATTTGAACATCTAGATTTCGGATTGATGTGTTGTATAAGGCAAGTTGGGCATCCGAATCAGTATTCTTTTCCATTATTTGCTTTAACATACATTCAATACGTCCCATCTTATTATTTGAAGAACTTGAACCATGGTAAGGATAAGGAGGTGGGTTGTCGGTTGTTGATACATTGGGGGCCTTTAAAAACTCGACCCCCGATTACCTTGATTGTTACCCCAACTACCTTGGCGTTGTCCCCCCAATTTCCTTCGTTGTTTCCACTCCAGTTTCCTTGATTATTGTTGTTTTTCCAATTCCCTTGATTGTTAGAACTCCAATTGCCATGGTTATTTTGTGGTCGCCATTGTTGTAGGTTTGGACTTTGGAAGATGTTTCTTTTCCCTTGGAAATTGTTCACATATTGCACTTAATCTTGTTGCTCATTATAAGAATCATCTTGATCAAAACCGCCATCATATTTCACATAGTTCTCCACTTGGGCTTGCATTTGTGGACCCTTAGTCCTCTTCTTGTTCAACAAAACATCCATTCCCTCCATAGCATGAACTCTCTTAGGGGCTTGCACTTTATTTAGTTGGGCCTTTGCTAGTTGAGTCATGGTAGTGGCCAATTCGGCAATGGCTTGCCCATGATCTTGCAATTCTTTGTGGAGGTGGATCATATTCGGATCCCCTTGTGGGACATTGTCCCGGGATTTCCAAGCTGATGACGTCTCCGCTATTTCATCTAGAATGTCACACGCCTTCGCATAAGGCATAGTTATGAAGTTCCTACCGGCTAGTTTATTAACTACACACTGGTTGATTGTGTCAATCCCACGATAAAAGGGTTGTTGCAACATGTTCTCCATCATATCGTTGTTGGGACATTCCTTAACCATTGTTCTGTAGCGCTCCCAAATTTTGCGTAGTGGTTCATTCGGCTCTTGTTTGAATGCCGACATCTCATCTCAAAGTGTATCCATGTGCCCGGGAGAGAAAAACTTAGAAATGAACTTGGCCGCCAACTCATCCCAACTGTGAATTGAATGTTTCGGCAAACGTTCAAACCAATCTAAATCTTTCCCCCGTAGAGAGAAGGGAAAAATCCTTAGCCTCAATGCATCCTTAGAAATATTAGTTTGCTTTCTCCCCCAGTATGTATCCATAAAGCCCTTCAAATGTTTATAAGCATTTTGAGTTGGAGCACCGTTAAAGAAACCCAATAGCTCAAGCAAACTGAGCATCACATTGGCGATTGGAAAGTTGTCCTCACTAATACGGGGAGGGACTATTTCACTAGAACCTTCATTGGGCAATATCCAGTATGGAGGCAATTGTGGTAGATGTGGTGGAGGTGAGGATTAAACAAGCATGTTGTCTTGTGGTCCCCGGCCTCTTCGATTAGCTTGTGGCACTTGAGGTGCCTCATTGAGTTGTTCCTCCTCACCATCAAAGTCCCCTAAAGGCAAATTTCTGGGATCATCATTGCCATGATTGTACCAACGATTTCTTAAACATGTTATTATCACGAAATGGAAAGAAGATATTTCAAAAACACACTCAAATATATAGCTAACACCATTTTAACTCCCCTGAAACGGTGCCAAAAGTTGATCAACTCCCAATACACACTCAACAATGAGTGGAAGAGATCGCTGGAAGAATAGTACCCAATTGTGAGTCGGGGCCAATTTCCTCAGGGAGATAAGTTAGGGTGTTAGAGTGTATACTTGATGCGTGAAGAAGAAATAGCCTAAATACACTTCCAATCAAGTTTGTTTTGCAAATTACTTCTATAAACTACACTATCAATGTTTAACTAGAGAGATGAAACTAAAAGTTGACTAATTATTTTTGGTTGTTTTCAAATAGGTAAAAAGCCTAGGGATGTAACCTTCGCCTAGGTGTTCGCCTAATTTGTTAATTACGTTAACACTTGATTTATTGATTGGGGTGTATTACAGCTCTCAACTCTAAGTTACACACTCAATACCTCTCGATCATAGAGTGATTTTGCCCAATTTTGCTTTCTCAAGCCCAAATGGGTATTATGCTAAGTAGTTGATATGAGCTCAAGTTGGTTTTTTCCTATCTCTAGTTCAAGCCCTTTAATTAGGCTAGTCAAATCCTTGACTAGCTCAATTTCTTGTTAGCTAAGCTTTCTTAGACAAGGTCTCTCTTTCTCAATTAAAGACCAAGTCAAAAGGCACTTATCAATGTTTGCAACCATTAATTTTAAAGTTAATGCATGAACAAGGCTAAATAACAAGCACCTAATCATAAACAAGCATTAAATTAAATACCCATAAGGTTTACACACTAGGGTTGGGTTACAACCATAGTAAATGTCTAGCTACTCATAGTGGAGAATGAAGAAAACAAAGAAGAAACACTAATTAAAGCCATAATATAAAATTAAAATGATAAACTATGATGTTTTTATCCCAAAATGATCAAAAATCACCCAAAATGGTAAAATACAACGGCTACATCTAAAAAAACTTCAAAACTTGACTAAAAATTGATTCTCGTCTATTTATAGTAGCCCAAAATTCATTGACAAAAATGCCCTTCGGTATGTTCTGCGGCCACATTATTCCTTGTGTGGTCCGCACATTGATTGAATCTGTAAGTTGAGAGATTTTGTAGCCACACCATTTGATATGCTGCTGCATTTAAACTTCTACGGCCACAAAGGCTTCAATCTTGGTCATTTTGCACACTTTCTGAACTTTTTGAATTCTTGTCAGTGCGACCATGTTCTGTGGCCGCACAAATTGTGTGTGGTGAGGATTTCTCTTCAATCTCTTATGGGTTTCTACATCAGATCTGCCACAGCAGAGAGATTTTTGCGGTCCGCACTCTTCTGCGGCCCTAGAAATACTTCTGCGGACCACACTTCTAGTCTGTTGCGCTTCTTATTGCCATGTGAGCCAGAATACTCCTTTTTGAGTTGAATTTCTTCATTAGAGTCCAAATATCCAACATTCCTACAATTTTAATACTTTCATTAGTTTTGGGAACATAAATCAACACTTTCGGACTAAAACTAAAGGAAGAAGATACTAATAAATGGTTAAAATCCACACTTTTCACAAACGTTCGAAAAACTTCCTCAAGTCGTCCAAATGTTTTGAACTCTTTCGGGACTTGATGATAACATCATCCACCTATACCTCGATCTCTTTGTGAATCATGTGGTGAAAGAGGGTTGTCATGGCCCTCATATAAGTAGCATCAATGTTTTGAGATGAACGACATGACTCTGTAGCAGTAAACTCCCCAAGGTGTAGTGAACACTGTCTTTTGTACATCTTTTTCGTGCATCGGGATCTTGTGGTACGTAGCGGAACAATCTACGAATGACTGCAATTCATGCTTCGTGTAGTTGTCGATGAGGATGTGAATATCCGGCAAAGGGAAATCATCCTTCGGGTTGGCTTTGTTGAGATATCGATAATCCGCACATATCTGATCTTCCCATCCTTGTTGGGAACTGGGATGATATTTTCCAACTATGTGGAATAATTGGTGACCCTCACTATATTCGCCACTATGTGCTTGGTTACTTCTTCTTTTTTCCTTAAACTCAAGTCAAGTTTGAACTTTCTAGGTTTTTGTTTGACGAGTGATTTAGCAAGATCGGTAGGCAATCGATGCGAAACGATATCAGTGCTTAACCCAGGCATGTCATTGTATGACCTGTCATGGGCGGCTTTCCATCCTTGTCCCATGATCCCAACACCTAGCGCCATGGTCGGCCTAGTGGTCTTGGCCACGCCAAGTGTCAATCGCGCATGTGCCTATGTCGCCCCTAGCGAGCTGCAGACAGGTGCCAACAGCGCCGTGCGCACTGACTCTGATGCTAAAGACAAGGTTGCGGCCAACGGATAGGCTTCTACTTTGTAGGAATCTAAGTCCCTTTCATTGTAAATATAAAGCAGTTTTATTTCATGTATTTCCATTATGTCTCCATAGCGTAGTTAGGTCAAGTCCTGTAACTTTGATTTATTTTTTTAAGCACAATTAGGGGGGGGGGGGGTCAAGCAACCAAACTTTCTTGTAAGTAAACAATTGTCTAAATTGGTGTCTCTCCCCCTCGACACCGTGTTGCTTTTCTGTAGTAGAATTCATTAATGTAGTCAAGCTTTCTTTCATTCTCAGTTCTCTTTTCTGTTCTCTCAATTTCTCTTGACATTGGTTTTCTCATACGGCACTGACAATCTTGTCTAGCGTAGGGAGGGGACCTCAATTGGCAGATAGTAACTACACGAATATCGGTTGCTTAGCCTTACGCCGTCCTTCCAAGGAATCTCAGAAACGCGTCGCGTAACATTTGGTATCAAAGCCTAGGCTCGACATCGGACGAGGGAACACATTGCCATTACCACTATTTCTGACCATGGTGAATCATGAGGACCGCATTGCAGCCCTCGAAGAGACGGTTGACGTATTACGACCCATCATGGATATAGTGCCTAATCTAAGAACTAACCTAGTGCAAAGGTTGGATGACCTGGACCGGAGGATGCGGCAGGCCGAAAGTGACATAGCGAACATCAGTCGTGACTCTAAGGGAGACGGGCACAATGAAGCCATAGAGGCAATCGAACCTTTTGGTAAATTCGAGGGCCTCCAACAGGAGCGTGCCGAGGATTTAGCCTTCAAGGCATAAGAGACAGACAAGGTGATGGCCATGCAACAAACTATAGAAAACTTGACAGACCAGCACAATGTTGTCAATGTCGCACTACAAGACCTACTTTGAGGAGGCGGAAATCAGATCGAGGGTGTGGTGAACCTCGCCCAGGTGCCACAAAAGCTTGATATTCCCGGGCCAAAACCAAAAAATGGAGCTAGGAATGCCAAAGAAGTGGAGAAGTTCATCTTCAACATCGAACAGAACTTCAATGTTGTGGTGGAGTTAGAAGAAGTGAAAAATTTACAAACTGCTGCCATGTATCTACAGGTGAGGCTAAACTATGGTGGTGGCTGAAATACGAAGCCATTAGGGCCGGTGAGGATACCCTCGATACATGGGCTGAACGGAAGGCAGCCATAGGCCTACAGTTCATCCCCAAAAATGTTGAGTGTAATACAAGAAGAAAGCTACGGGAGCTCCGCCAGACCAAGTCAGTGCAGGACCACGTGCGGTCATTCTCCGCGCTCATGCTGAGCATACCGAATATGAGAGACAAAGACAAACTCTTTACATTCCTAGAAGGTTTGAAACCTTATGCCTGTATAGAACTATAATGACCAAGGGTAGACACATTACCCAAGGTGATCCAAGCAGCGGAATGCCTTGGTGGCTATCAAGTGGAATCTCAGAAGGATAGGCCTCAACTGCCTATCCGAGGGGGATACAAAGGGGGCCATCCTGGAAATGGTGGCCCTAGCAGAAGTGGATGAGAACGATGTGCTACCAAATCTAAGGCCCCTGTCTCAGGCAACAATAGTGTTGCATCGAGGAACAACGATCGGGGGAGGAAGCCCCCTTCAAGATGCCCTCATTGCGGCGGGCCACATTAGAATAATAAATTCCCAATACATAGATGAACGCCCATCAAACTTTTGATGGTGGGATGGATGACGACACATATGATGCTGACTAGACCAAACCTTTAGGTGCCTTCAACGCACTTGTTTGTTATATTTCTGAGGCCGTAGCGGGGACCAGTACTGATATCCTCAAAAAGAAGGACCAATGCCCATTGACCAAGAAAGAGAAAAGGAAGGCAGATGATGGGCCTCATTTTAACCAAGGGAAGACCTTGATGTTCGCCGATATGAAAGCTAATGGCAAGCCCTTTCGGGCGATGATAGACATGGCACTACCCACAACTACTTAGCCTCAACTCAGGTAGAATGCCTTGGTCTAGTTGTGGGAAAGGGCAGAGGTCGTGTCAAGGCTATGATCTCACCGCCTTAGTCGGTGGGTAGAATATCCAAACGAGTGCCAGGGAATCTTGGTCCTTATGAAGGAAAAGTCTACTTGCGCGTGGTGTTCATTACTTCGAGTTGATAGTTGGGCTGGAATTCATAAGGCAAACCAACACCATTCCGGTACCTTATGCCGACATGCTACTGATGAAGGGAGCAAAAGGGGCCAGCCCTATATTCTTCCCTGCACAACCATAAAGATGGCCGCTGAGAACATCTCGACCTTGTAGTTGAAGAAGGGAGTCAAAAGACATGAACCTACATTCCTGGATACCCTCTATTGAAGATACAAAACTCTCTTCGGGTCCCATTCCTGCACCCGTGAAGGAGATGCTACTGGAGTTTGAAGATGTCATGCCACAAGACATGCCAAAGCTACTCCTGCCTAGGTGCCAAAATTTGACGAGCTCATAACATACACTTAAATATGCTCGCTAGTCGAATATAGTAAAATATGATATCGTATCCACATGGATTGGATTTAAACAGTACTATCATAGTTTGTAGCTTGATTGCTATCCAAAATGATCAACAGTTGAGATTTATGTGATTAAAACTACAATTAACTAAGGATCTAGAGCTATTGACTAGTGACGATCAACGTAAGTAATGAGCAAGGAAAGATATCAATTGGAGAAAATAGGGTATTGATAGGATAGGTGTAAGACAATTGTTTGGGGTTTAACTCTAGATAATTCACTTCTAATGTTCAAGTGATTCTCTCGAATTCACTCGATTATTACTTCAACCATTTAGTAGAAACTCCTCTCTCGATTAAGTCTCCACCTCACAAAATAAACCAATTTAAGCACCATGAAGATATGTAAGAATTTGTAGTGGACTTGTCTTTAGGAGAACCTCTCTCGATTATCCTCCTAACTAGGTTTAATCAATAATTCAATTAGCCTCTTTCGATAGCTTTTCTGTCAAACTACTTGTCCAGCTTTTCTCTATAGAGCTTTCGGGGAAAGGTAGAGCAGGCATTTGCTCGCTCACATCATGTTCCTCCCTTCTCAAAGTTTCCTCCTTCTTCTTGGTTTCAGCTGTCTTTTGGCCTTTCTTCTTCTTATCAACTTCAATTTTCAACTTCGCCCCATTTTTTTTCCAGGTAGCACCTCTGTTTGGACCGGAATGGGATCTTTCAATACTTGTCCGCTTCTCAAGGTGACAGCATTCATTGTTTCTTTTGGGATTCTTCTCAGTATCAGCTAGAGAGTTTTTGGAATTCTCTCAAACAATATAGATGCAATTTGTCCCACTTGCTTCTCCAAGTTTCTCAAACCTGTGCCAAGTTCTTTGATAGCTGCACCATGTTCCCGTATAGCTGAGCTATGAGCTTCAAGTCTATCATTAGTTTTAGTAATAAAAGCCTACATTAGATCTTCCATGCCATATTAAGTAGGCTGTTGAGGCTGAAACTGCTGCCTCTGCTGATTTTGGAAGTATGGAGTTCCTTGTCCCATAAATCTGGGGTTGTTTTGTATCCATGCATTTGATGTGCCACCGGGAGATCTCCATGAAAAACCGGGGTGCTTCTGACCTATTGCATTGATGTTATAATTCCCAACAGCATTAACTTCCTCAATTGAGGCTTGACACTCATGAGTAGGGTGTCCCCTTCCACATATATCACATGCTGCATGAGGCTCATTGTTCTAAGGTCAGCTTCCTTATTTTTTTGGCCATGGCATCAAGTTGTACCTGCACAGATATGGTAGCATCAACTTGGTGAACACCAGTTGATCTTCTTCTTTCAGCAATCTCAAAAGGCCACTGATTTGCATCTTCAGATAACTCGTCTAGAATTATGACTATCTCCTCTGGAGTCTTTTTCATCAACGGGCCTCCAGCTGCATTGCTCAATGTTCTGCGTGAGGCTGGTGTCAATCCATCCCAAAAGTTTTGGAGTTGCATCCAGAGTTCAATTCCACTATTTTGACACTTTCGAACTAACTCCTTAAACCTCTCCCATGATTCAAACACAGTTTTAGTCTCGTTCTGACAGAAGTTATGGATTTCGTTTCTAAACTTGCGCATTTTAGCTGATGAGAAATATTTATCGAGCAATTTTCTGGTCATCTCATCCCATGTTCTAATCGATCCCTTGGGCAAGCTTCGAAGCTAGTGCTTTGCATCATCTTTGAGTGTGAAAGGGAATGCCCTTAAGTAAACTGCATCTTGTGACACACCATTGTATTGAAAGGTGTTCATAATCTCTTTGAAGTCCATTAGATGGTTGTTTGGATCTTCGTTTGTCTTTCCTATGAAGAAACATAAATTTTGAAGGGTTTGGAGCAACCCTTGATTCAACTCAAAATTATTAGTTGCAACTGGAGGAGGTCTAATACTTCATAATCCTTGGTTGTAGACCGCTCTAGCATAATCGCCAAGTGGTCTCCCAGCACCAGGAGCTATGTTTCCGAACTGGTCTGGAACCAAAGGTTAATTATGAGCAATTCTCCGAGCCCTCTCCTCTTTATATATAATTTGAGCATCTCCAATAGTTGTTTCCTTAGCATCCCGTGCAGCTTTTTCTCTTTGTCGGGCTACCTCGCTTGTAGCCAAATCAATATTATCATCATCTCCGGCCATAATTTCATTGGTTGAGGATTGCCCAAGCTTCTCTAGATTCTTGGGGATATTCCTTTCCTTCTCAACTATCGCAGTTGTTTCTCGATTTCTGGTTGATATGGTAGCACTTCCTTCCCAGAAGATCGTTTTATGCACCAATATAACCTGTAGCCTGCGCTCAGTCAAACAACACCAAACGTAAAAAGAGAAAAAGAAAATAAAAAGAAATATTCCTAAATTAGCACTACAAACTATCTCCAACACTATTGATTGCCAATCACTGGCTTGACGCCAAAATTTGACGAGCTCAGAACATGCACTTATATATGCTCGCTACTCGAATATAGTAAAATACTATATTGTGTCCACAAGAATTGGAGTTAAATAGTATTATCATAGTTTGTAGCTAGATTTCCATCAAAGATGATCAACCGTTGAGATTTATGTGATTAAAACTACCATTAACTAAGGATCTAGAGCTATGTATACGGTAAAAATCAGAAGGTCCGATTTTGTTATCACTAAGGCACCTCGTGAAGACCGTCCCAAAAGGCTCGAGGTTGGGTTCGGGATTCGACCCTCGAGGGTTCCTAATGTTCGACCTCGAGATAGTGCAAATCAATAATTATCATGAGAAAGCAGGAAGTTCCCAAGGCATATGATCTAAAGCTGACAAAACCTGCAAGAGAAGCCCTGGTCTGTACCAAACTAGCAAATAGTTGTACCAGCTATTTTTCTTTGTAATAAATGCATCTACACCATGTTCGGATTTCCCCTCATATATAAAGGGGGTCCTTATCATTTTGTAAGGGATATGTGGAATACAACATTCAATACAAGAACATTCTCTCCTCTCTAACTTAAACATATTCTCTTGATTTCACTACTTATATTTATTGCCTACATTTATTGTGTGCTATTAATTGTTCTTCATTTACTATTCATTATTGGTCATAAAGAGCCTTCATCAAAGCTCTAAAAGTTGTTTGTCCTTCATCTAGTGTCCATAGCCTAGCATCGAGTTTGACCTCGAGGCCCCGGATAACCAGGCTCGTGTCCCCGATTCTCATCCACTTGGTTTGCTTGAACATACTATCTTCGAGCTCTTATCTTATTTTCTAGTCTCTTACTTAGCATCTATTGCTTAAGAACTAGCATAAAAATAAATCACGTATTTTTAGAACCACAAAATCAAATCTAATTGTTATTACCATTTTCATAGTAAACACGCTATTGACTAGTGACGATCGACGAAAGTAATGAGCAAGGAAAGATATCAATTGGAGAAAATAGGGTTTTGATAGGATAGGTACAAAACAATTGTTTGGGGTTTAACTCTAGATAATTCACTTCTAATATTCAAGTGATTCTCTCGAACACTCGATTATTAGTTCAACCATTTAGTAGAAACTCCTCTCTCGATTAAGTCTCAGCCTCACAAGACAAATAAATTTACGCTCTATTAAGATATGTAAGAATTCGTGGTGGATTGGTCTTTAGGAGAACCTCTCTGGATTATCCTCCTAACTAGGTTTAATCAACAATTCAATTAGCCTCTTTCGATTACAAAGTAGAATTAATGAATTCAACTAACATAATAATGCGAAGATATCACAAGTTATGCCACTCTCGATTACATGAACAAGTGAATGTAGATGCAATGTTTAAAACATCCAAAACGATTGAATGCATAAAACTACAGTTATAATCCACAAACAAATATCAATACACCAAATCCATCAAACCCTAAAGAGATCTACTCCATAGATATGGAGTAATTCAACATAAATATGTTTAAGTTAAAGGAAAACATAAAACGATCCAAACTCTTGTCTTGAGTGATGATTGAATGATGAAATCCTTGTGATTTTGCTTCTTCGCCTCCTCCGTAGCTTCTTTAGGTCTCAGATGGGTCAGAAGTCCCAAAATAATGTTTTCCATGTATATATACCAATTAGGGTCGGACCTAAGTGAAAAACACCTTTTCCTACGCGAAATAGGACAATTACTCTGTAAAATTTGTACATGCGGGGTGCTGGTGGGACTTATCACTACATGCTGCTCCACGCGCTACGGCTGTGGTGATTTCTCAGAGGCCGGAATTATCTTGACTTTTTTATATCCAGATGTAGCCCTCATCCCCTGAACACGATCTCGGCTTAATTCCTTGGGCTTTTACTCAGACTTCAAAGCTCCAAATAGCTTGAATTAGTTCTATAACATCTACATCACTTGGAATCACTCCTACAAGTCATAAAAGACACAATTAGTGCAAAATACTAGCAATTAAAGTGCAGCCAATTAGTGTGTAATAAGCGACTAAAACACGAGATTATAGCATACCATCAACTGTGGACCATGAGATTAAGTTGGTGTCAGGTGCGAAGCCACCCGCCCAGGCGCCTTACAGAATGTCACAACCTGAGCTCACCAAGCTTCGGAGACAGTTGACGGAAATGCTAGACACGGGGATCATTGTGACCTCCAAGTCCCTTTATGGGTCCCATGTGCTATTCTAAAAGAAATAGGATGGCACCCTACGGCGTTATGTGGATTATCGGGCCCTAAGCAAAATCACCGTGAAGAACAAGTACTCTGTCCCGCTAATGGCAGACTTGTTCGATAGATTGGGTGGTCCCACAGTGTTCACCAAAATTGACCTGAAGGCAGGTTACTGGGAAGTCTAAATTGCTGAAGGAGATGAACACAAGACGACTTGTGTGACAAGATATGGGTCGTACGACTTCTTGGTCATGCCATTCAGCTTGACTACTGCCCCAGCCACATTTTGCACATTGGTGAACTAAGTCTTTTGAGAGTACATCAACAAGTTCGTAGTAGTCTACTTGGACGACATTGTGATATATAGCAAGATGTTGGAGGAACACTTGGAGTACCCGCGGAAGGTCCTAGCCCGACTATGGGAGAACGAACTATCTGTGAAGTTGTCCATGTGTACATTCGCCCAAAAGCAGATTGACTTCCTCGAATATGTCATCAAGGAAAGATAGACCAACAAAAGATTCAGGTTGTTACAGATTGGCCGTCTCCCAAGGATATCTATGCCTTGAGGGCTTGTGAAACTTTTATCGGTGATTTATGAAGGATTACTCGCTCATTGCATTGCCATTGACAGAACTCCTAAAGAAAGTTACGCCTTGGGATTGGGGTCCCAAGCGAGCGGTGGCCTTCAAGGCATTGAAAGCGGTTATGTCTAGTAGCCCCGTCTTGGCCCTTTCTGGTTTGGCCAAGCCATTCGAAGTACAGTCGGATGCCTCCCACTATGCTCTAGGTGGAGTCTTGCTACAAGAGGGGTATCTTGTAGCGTACGAGAGCCAAAAGTTGAAGGATGCAGAACGACGCTATGCCGCCCACGAAAAAGAATTATTGGTTGTCGTCTATTCCTTACGCCTTTGGAGGCACTATCTGCTGGTAACCCTATTAGTGGCCAAGACAGACAACACTATTGTTAGCCGTTTCATGACCAAGCCAA
Organism: Nicotiana attenuata; assembly: GCF_001879085.1. Classification (NCBI taxonomy): domain Eukaryota; kingdom Viridiplantae; phylum Streptophyta; class Magnoliopsida; order Solanales; family Solanaceae; genus Nicotiana; species Nicotiana attenuata. Next base: position 39,082,191 of record NC_031999.1, read on the forward strand.
ATTTGAATGGCCGACAGGACAAGTGGCAGGAATTCCCAGTGGAATTTCATTTCAACCTAGAGTATCAAAGCGGGAATACCAACCAAGTTGCTGATGCACTCAGTCGAAGGGCCGACTTAGCATCGGTGTGCCTACTTGCCACCCTAAGGGGGAGCGAATCGGCCACCACTATAAGAGGCCAGATACAAGATCTACTCCCAATGAATCCTGCTGCATAGTATTTGGTTGACTTGGTAGGACATGGTAAGACTCGTCAATCTACATGGAAGATGGGTTCCTCAAGGTGAAAGGGAACCAAATTTATGTTCCTAAAGGAGGAGATCTACGAAGGACTCTTTTGATGGAATGCCATGATACTTTGTGGGCTAGCCATCCAGGTGAAGAATGCACCATGGCGTTGTTGAACCGTGCTTATTATTGGCCTCAAATGGCTGATGATGTTGCTCAGTATGTGAAAACCTGCTTTGTATTTCAGAAAGACAAGTCAGACCACTTGACACAAGCGGGACTTTTGGATATATTTTCTATTCCAAAGAGACCTTGGGAAAGCGTTTCACTTCATTTCATCACCGGGCTACCCAAGGTCGGAGATCTCACAACTATCTTAGTTGTAGTATATCGATTTTCCAAGTATGCTACATTTATAGGTGCCCCACAATATATATCAGCAGAAGATACAGCTCAACTCTTCTTCCCTCATGTCAAATATTGGGGTCTGCCTAAATACATCGTTAGTGATCGCGACTCTTGCTTCATTAGCAACTATTGGACTTAGCTCTTTAAGTGCCTCGGGACCAAATTGAGCCATAGTTCAAGTTTTCATCTACAATTTGATGGCCAGACAGAGCGGTTGAATGGCATGCTGGCGGAATATCTCCGCCATTTTGTTACCGGATAGCAGAAGAATTGGTGAAGCTTCTGGATGCTGCTTAACTGTGTTTCAATTCACAAAAGAGCTCTAGTACAAAAAACTGCTTTTGAAATTGTTATCAGGTGTATTTAGTCTGATTCAAGACTAGGGAAATTGATGTACGTTTGACTTCGATTGCCAAGAAATAAATGAAGATCACCAAGATCTTTCATGGCGAAGTGTGTACCTAGTCGCTGAATGAAATAAGGGAGAGGAGCTGAAAGCCACTCTTTAGTTGGGTTACAACAACCGCTACTACCATACACTGTGAATGCTCCAAACATGTTGAAATCCCCTGAGCGACAAGCTTCTCGAAGGAATGGAAGCGAAGTTTGGAGATAGTGAAGAGATATCTGGTCAATGCCCAAAAGTGGATGAAGAAGCATGCCGATAAAAATTGTCTCTTTGTTGAATACCATGTAGGAGACAAAGTGATGGTGAAAATTCCAAAGCAATTCTTTTTTTATAGGGGTCCATGACCCTCGCTATTGCAAATATACATTGGACCTTTGTCCGTTGAGAAGAACATTGGGAAAGTTGCATACCGGGTGGATAGCCCAGCCCGGTGGAAGATTCATCCAGTCTTCCATGTCAGTCTTCTAAAATCTTTTCGAGAAGACATGGAGGAACCTTCATGGAGCCAACTCACAATACTGTACGCGGCTAAAATCGGAGAGCCCGATTTTACGACCGTTGTACCTCGCCGAAGTTTCACCTTGAAGACCCGAGGCACAGCTCGGCGTTCGTCCTCGAGGATCCTTAATGACTGACCTCGGGGCAGTGCAAATTGATGGTTATCATGGGCGAGCGGGAAGTTCCCAAGGCGCGTGATCAAAGCTGACAAAACATGCAAGAGAAGCACTAGTCTGTACCAAACTAGCGAATAGTTGTACCACCTATATTTTTCTTGTAATAATTACCCATGTACTATGTTGGGGTTTCCCTTCCTATATAAACGGGACCCTTACTATTTTGTAAATATATACAACACACTACATTGAATATAAGAACAAGAACATTCTCTGCTCTCTAATTTAAACTTATTCTCCTTTGATCTTATTACTTACATTTATTGCTTACATTTATTACATATTCATTGATCGTTCTTTATTTACTGCTCATTATTGATCATAAAGAGCCCCCATCAAGGCCATTTAGAACTGTTAGTTCTCCGTTGGCTGTTCACAGCCTAACGTATAACTCGACCTCGAGGCCCCGTACCAGCCAGCTTGAGGCCCTGATTCTTAGCCATTTGGTTTGCTTAATATGTTACCTTTAAGCTCTTATCCTATTTTCTAATCTCACACTTAGCATCCATTGCTTAACAAACTAGCATAAAAATAAATTACGTATTATTAAAACCACAAAATCAAATCTAATTGTAATAACCATTTTCAAGGTAAACAGTTTGGCGCCCACCGTGGGGCTAAAAAATAGTTGTGATTGTTTTCCTGCTGGTTTGCTACATAACGCAAGTTGTTTTTCACGCTTTTTCTTGTCCAAGAATCTTTGGTTTCAGGTCAAAATGTCAAACTCGGTGGATGCATAGGAGAACAACGGTCCTGAGGACCATGGAAAGAATGATATAGCTGGTCTAGGTATTGGTGTACCACCACGAAACCCTGAGGATGCACCAAAACCAATTCCCATGGACGTTGTCGCACGCAACGACCAACACGTCGATATATGTCCCATACCAACAGGATTATAAACCAAGAGAACCAACAGGGAGCTCGAAAAAAATCCAGCCCGAAAAGAAAGAGAGGCCGACGGAGAAACAGAACGGAAAAACCCCAGCACGTCGTTCATATGATCATCGAAGGGACCGATGTTCCCCAAGGACCCGTGATCAAGCGGACAAATCCGGGGCTGCATGCCCGAGGGAGTCCTTGCCTTAAGTGAAGAGGACTTCGAGACCTTGTCTCATCCCCATAACGACGCATTGGTAATTTTATTTCTCTTGAATAACGTTCAAATTACACGTGTACTCGTAGATCCAGGTAGCTCGGCCAATGTAATCAGGTCGAAGGTGGTGGAGCAACTCGAATTGCTCGATAAAATCATACCTACCTCCCGAGTCCTCAGCGGTTTCAACAAGGCCGGCGAAACAACAAAAGGGGAGATCACCCTCCCGGTCAACGTGTCCGATACAGTTCGAAACACAAAATTTCATGTCATTGAAGGTGACATGAGATATAATGCATTACTTGGAAGGCCATGGATACACACATGAGGACAGTACCGTCAACTCTTCACCAGAAGATAAAGTTTTCGACAGAAGACGGTATAAAAACGGTATATGGAGAACAACATGCAACGAAGAAGATGTTCGCAGTTCATGAGGAGCCAACAACCTCAATACCCACCACCTCAGAGGAGCCGGAGGACAAACATACCCCCGAGAACGATGAAGAAGACTTCCTGGCCGCCCGAACCTTCATTGCCCCCGAAGAATCGGATGCCACAAAAATCAACGGTTGAAGAGCTGGAACAAGCCGTTTTGATCGAGCATCTCCCATATCGGAAGGCATACCTGGGAACGGGATTAACCCCCGAACTCAGGAGAAAATTAATTCAATTCCTTATTAATATCATTGATTGCTTTGCGTAGTCCCATTTAGATATCACAGGGATCCCGCCGGAAATTACCACCCATCGACTAAGTGTCAACCCCAGGTTCAAACCGGTGAAGCAAAAAAGAAGACCTCAGTCCGAGGTAAAACGTGCGTTCATCAAGGATGAGGTAACAAAACTCATCAAAATAGGATCTATTAGGGAAGTAGAATATCCCGAATGATTAGCCAACGTGGTGGTAGTTCGCAAAAAAGGGAATAGTTAAAAATGTGCGTAGATTATAAATATTTGAATAGAGCATGCCCCAAAGATTCATTCCCGTTTCCCGACATCGACCGCTTGATCGATGCTACGGCAGGCCACGAGATCCTCACCTTTCTCGATGCCTTCTCGGGGTATAATCAAATTCAGATGAACCCCGAGGATAGGGAAAAAAACTTGTTCATCACGAAGTACGATACGTACTGCTATAAGGTGATGCCCTTCGGGCTAAAAAATGCAGGAGCCACATACCAACGCCTAGTTAATAAAATGTTCAAAAACCAAATAGGCAATTCCATGGAAGTTTACATTGATGATATGTTAGTTAAGTCCCTGCGTGCAGAGGACCATTTAACTCATTTGCAGGAGACATTCGACATCCTCAGAAGCTACAACATGAAACTCAATCCCAAGAAATGTACCTTCGGAGTGGGTTTGGGCAAATTTTTAGGCTTCACTGTGTCAAACAGGGGGATTGAGATAAATCCCGATAAAATCAAAGACATCGAACAAATCTCGATAGTGAACAATGTAAAGGTCGTACAATGGCTGATTGGACGAATAGCAGCTTTGGGCCGATTCATATCAAGGTCATCAGACAGGAGTCATCATTTCTTCTCCCTACTTAAAAAGAAAAACAGCTTCGAATGGACTCCGGAATGCCAACGTGCTTTAGAGGAGTTGAAGCGATACCTGACAAACCCACCTTTACTCTACACCCCAAAGGAGGATGAGACACTATATTTGTACCTGGCTGTGTCCGAGGTAGCGGTAAGTGGTGTGCTAGTTCGAGAAGAGCAAGGTACGCAATCCCTATCTATTATGTAAGTCAGACCCTGGGAGATTCCGAAACCAGGTATCCGCACCTAGAAAAGTTAGCTCTTGCATTAATAAGTGCATCTCGAAAATTAAAGCCTTATTTCCAATGCCATCGTATTTGTGTTTTAAAAATGTATCTTCTCCAAAGCATATTGCATAAGCCCGAACTGTCAGGCCGTCTGGCCAAATGGGCAATTGAACTCGGGGGGTACGATATCAAATACCAACCCCGAACGGCCATCATGTCCCAGATCCTGATGGATTTTGTGGCCGACTTCACACCTGCCCTCGTGCCCGAGGTAGAGAAAGAACTCCTACTAATAACGGGCGCATCTTCAGGGGTATGGACCTTGTTTACAGACGGCGTCTCGAACGTGAAATGGTCCAGACTCGGCATAGTCCTGAAGCCACCTACGGGCGGCATGATTAGGCAATCTATGAAAACTACGAAATTGACTAACAACAAAGCCGAGTATGAGGCTATGATTGCAGGTCTGGAATTGGCCAAAGGCCTAGGAGAAGAAGTCATTGAAGCAAAATGTGATTCCCTTCTGGTAGTAAATCAGTTAAATGGGTCCTACAAGCTCGGTACCATGGAAGGCGAACAGCTTCCGAGCAATTAGAACATATCAATGCTCAAAACGCTACTACTGCTAAGGAGATCGATGGAAAATGCCGAAGCATCCCCCCAGCTTGAAGACCTTAGGTTTTAAAGCATGCGTTGCACTCTTTTCCTTCGATCGGGATATTATCCCAGGAAGGGTTTTACCGACAAGGCTTTTAACGAGGCAACATCAATATGCTACCTGAGGAAAACTTAACAAGTATTCAAGGCTTCTCTTCAACCAACCTCGAATATTGGGGGGCACCCCGGGAGATCACCCCCTCAAAGAAGTCAAGATCGCAAAAATAGGGTCTCAATAGGAAAATGATGTATCGGGCCAAACGGTCGAATGAACCGTGTCCGCATTGAATAATTGAACCCTTGACGGCGAAAACATGTATACTTGTGCCAAGTATTCAAGGAATATTTTTCCATCAAACGCTTTGCGCTTCAAAGAAATTCGATATTTTTTCAAGAAACGGCTCCAGAGCCAGAAATTTCCCGAGCACTCGGGGACTGATATCAAAAACTCAAAGTCATACGACCTCTATGTCGGAAACATCAAACTCGTAAGCCCTCAATGAGGCAACTCCTAGTTTACACAAAATGGCTCCAGAGCCAAAAGACTCTCCACGTCTCGGGGACTGTCGCTAACTGTCACCACACCGATCTGTCAAACTCGAGGTTATAAGACCCCATGCGGGCAACCTCAAGCTCACAAAACTTTTACAAGGCAATACCAAATCTGTGAGACCTCAAGCAAGGCATGAGTTATACTTTTACCAAGTAACCAAATCTGTAAGACCTCAAATAAGGCATGATAAAATTTATGAGAGCTTAAAAGAGGCGTAATCCCGATCTTAAAGTTGAGGCTATATATTCGAACTTGTAAGACCCCTAAAAAGGCATACCCTCGATATAGACGACGAAGCTACATCACTCGGGGACTAATTGGCTATGGCCAAATACAATGACTACGATCACAAGGCTGTACCAGCCAAACTAACACGACTCGGGGTCGCCCGACCGTCGCCAATAAACTCACAGGCCTTCAAATTACTTCGAAAATACTTCGAAAAGAACCGGTTAATCAGGCTACCCTCGGCATAAGCAAAGGAGCTTCGACCATGTCAGCTCCGATCAGCAGGCTTCGAAACATTTAGCCATCGAGCGAAACCTCCCGAGGTGCTCGCCCATCATCACATAACGGCTCGCAATCGAGGTTCTTATCGAACCATCGAAGAGTCAGACGAACACAAAGAACTTCAATGAGGGAAAAATAAGCCTATACTAGAGGTCGTACCGACCCTACGCTTAAGAGCCACCGTCGCCACCTTAAACTAATAGTCATACCGACCCTAAGCGTAAGAGCCACTGTCGCCAGCTTAAACTAATGATTGTACCGACCCAACATGTAAGAGCCACTATCGCCAGCCTATATTAGAGGTCGTACTGACCCAACGCGTAAGAGCCCAGACGCCAGCTTAAAATTCAAAAGCCTAAGGGTCAATGAGCTCGAGTCAAAATCCGACTCGAAGACTGAGCCCGAGACAGTTAACAAAAAGGTGCCTAAAGGCAAATGCATAAGAGCCTAAGCGCTAGCCTATATTAAAGGTCGAACCGACCCGACACGTAAGAGCACTAGAGCCTGCCTAGAATATCCTAAGGGACGATACGATAAACCTAAAGGTCAATAAGCTCGATTCAAAATATGACTCGGGGACTAAGCCCCAAAACGATCAACTCTCGGCTATTACAAACCGCTCAGCGGCAGTAGGAGCCTAAGGTTTAAATCTTAGTTCCAAAATTTCGGATCAATTATCAAACAAGCATCGCAGATTGTTCCTAAATAAGCAAAGGAAAAACAGAAAAGCCTTTACATATATGTTAGAAGGTTCACAAGGGTGCATTTACAAGGCCTAAATTCGAAGCCCCTACAAGGGCAAAAAGGAAATAAAACCCTAATCTACCACCGAGGCTATGCCTTCGGCGGCTCCTTCGAAAATTCCGCTGTCAACAGCACCAGCCGTGACCCTCGAGTTTTTAATGGCCTCTTCCCCTTTGGGGATTTCGCCTCCATCTTCATCGTCTCCTAAGCCACTGGTCGACTCGCCTTTAGAAGAAAGCAGGGTCGCGACCTCCTCCTCTAGGGTCTTCACCCTCTCGATCTCGGCAGACAAATCGATTCCCCCCCCCCCCCCATGCACATCCTCGAGAGCCCGTTTCCAAGATTCTAACCAGGAATGCTCCACAGCTTAGGTCAGTCGCAGCTTGGCCTATTCGAATACCTTCCTGGCCTGGGCATTTGCAGTAGCGGCATCCTTTTTATGCGAAGATACGAATACCTCGGCTTTGGCCCTAACCTCGGATAGAGCAGCGACCAACTCAGTATGTAGACCCTTATACTTATTGCTTTCCGCCCTCGCGTCATCATGTTGATGCCCAACCGAGACCACCTCCCCCTGGAGGGTATCTTTCTCAGAGATTACCTCACTCATGTGCCGTCTGAGTTCGAGAATTTCAGAGTCCCTGGCTCAGAGTTCGTCCTGCATTAGGACATCTTTCTTCTCAAGCTGCAAAGATCGACCCCAAAGGTGTTAAACACTGAAGTCAGATAAGCATGTAGACAAAAAAACAAACAAGAGTTGTATAACCTGCTCAGTGAGATAAATCCTTTCTCGGGACGCCGCCTCCAAACAATCCCTGAGGCCACGGAGTTCCTCCTCCCTCTTGGTAGAAAGAGCTGTGAGCTCATCAGCTTCCAATGTAAGCTTCTTGTGTTCACCCTCATAACGAGCCAGCTCGCTTTGAAACCTGGCGAAGGTCTGATTGTAAAGCACCTTGGCCTGAGACCATGAATGAAACAAGGTTAGCAAGTCACAAAATCAGGGCACCAAGCAGAATTAACTGAAAAATTACCCGCTCACAGAGCCTGTCGATGTCACTAAAAATAAGTGAGGCATCAAGATCAGGCTTTTCCTCAGGTACAGCAAAAAGCCTTTCGAATACATTTTTATCTCCGACGGACGCCCCCACATCGGAAGACTCTTTATTTTGGGCATTCTGCATCTCTTTTAGAGAAAAAGTTGATCCCAAAGGGGAATCGCTCACTTCAATAACCCCGACTAGATCAGTCGGGGCCATCTCCTATTTCTGGGAAGCTTCAAAGCTAGGCTCCCCCAGACCGCCTAATGAACGCACCTCCGTTCGTGGAAATTTTTTGTCGTCAATTAAATCGGGGGTATCACCCGAAGCACCCTCGAAGGTCTCTTCAGTCCGAGTTAGGACAACAGCAGAATCAAGTTCCGATTTAGAAGCCATCGACTCTGCAGTATATGGGACAGTCAGGTTTTCTCTCCCTGCGGGAGCTTTCGGGGAATCATCTTTTCTTTCGCCCTCAGCTCGGGGACTTCCCGACACTTCTGGAGTTAAGACCGCCGAACCGACCTTAGGTTCTTCCACTTTGGCTTTCTTGGGTTTCGGCGGTTGAATCGACAATCTCCTTCGTCTTTTCTTCTTTTTATCAGGTTTCGGGGAATTCTCTTCACCAAGCAGTGCTTCCCTCATCAGGAAGACCTCCCCCAAACCTGCACAAATGTAAACATAGGGAATGAGGACTTTATCAGTGATAGTTCTTCCCTGAGGTACAATTACAGCAGAAGTAAAGGCTCACCATGGTCCTTGGCTTTCCATCGAGCCTGGGACAGAACACGCCACACGCGCTCAACGTATGGGCAAATTGAATCCAGCTAGTTGACCCAACCCGAGAGATCCTTAACCGCATTAGGATACACTACGACGGCTGCATCAGCGAAGGAAGTCAGTTGGTAGGGAAATGTACCCAAAAAGAAACAAGAGAACATTTAATTAGGATATCTACTTACGTTTCATGTTACACCGTTTGGGGAACAGTATCCTCCCCGCTGGGACCAGGTCCGAAGTCCTAACTCGGACGAAATGACTCATCCACTCTCCATTCCTAACCTTGTCGGTACAGGCAAATAGGGCTCTCGAGGCCCGACAGTTGAGCTTAATCAGGACCCCATGGAAGAGTCGGGGTCTGTACATTTTGACCAGGTGATCGAGGGTTAAGGGCATCCCCTTACTCGTGTCCACGTAATATCTGGTCATGTAAACAAAGCGACAGAACGAAGGATGAATTTGGCCCAGAGTCACTCGATATCGTTCATAGAAGTCGAGGATCACGGGGTCTATTGAAGGCGAGGATGGCTCCACCGGGCCAATGGTGAATGGATACGTATACACATTGAGGAAACCGGCCTTGTGCGTCGTTATGTCCTCCCCCCGGGAAAGAATCTCCACTAACACCGCGTCCCCCCAGCGGCAATCGGTCTTCACCCTTTTGGCGTCTGCTATTAAACTGATATATCGGGACACAAGTTCGCATCGCCCCGGCTTCGAGGAGGGTTTTTGGTCTTAAAATCGGAGGTCATTTCAAAGGCTCCTGGAACACATTCCCCAACGAGAGGGGGCTCTGTTGCTTTGCCCTTAGACGAGATCAAGGAAGAGGAAGGTGCATCTTTCGGAGAAACAGAGGTGGAAGTTTTCTCCATTATTGTTAAGAGATTTCAGAGGAGAAATGAAAATTGCGCTTCAGAAGAGAGAAATTGCGCTTTAGAAGAGAGCACAGGGGAGAAGTAAAAAAGAACTCTTTTAGGGGCTTGGTGATGCAGTGGAAAATAAGAGGCGAAAGGAGAAGTATTTATAGAGAGCTAACGTGTACGTTGGAGCAAGCCAAATGACAGCCAACCCCTGTAATTAATTCGGAGACTTCCAAAAAGGGTTGCGTGGACGCGGCCTTTAGACACCTTTTTTTGTCACGTCAATCGCTCGACAGGGCATGACTACCGTCGTGATGGAAGTATCGAAGGGGCGAGGATTCGAGATCGTTTCTTATCATTTTTACTCTAAGAAACGCGGGGACTATCTGTACGCGGCTAAAATCAGAGAGCCCGACTTTACGACCGTTGTATCTCGCCGAAGTTTAACCTTGAAGGCCCGAGGCACAACTAGAGGTTCGTCCTCGAGGATCCTTTATGACCGACCTCAGGGCAGTGCAAATCGATGGTTATCATGGGCGAGCGGGAAGTTCCCAAGGCGAGTGATCAAAGCTGACAAAACCTGCTAGAGAAGCACTAGTCTATACCAAACTAGCGAATAGCTGTACCAGCTATATTTTCTTTGTAATAATTACTCATGTACAATGTAGGGGTTTCCCTTCCTATATAAAGGGGGCCCTTACTATTTTGTAAAAGATATACAACACACAACATTGAATACAAGAAATAGAACATTCTCTGCTCTCTAGCTTAAACATATTCTCCTCTTATCATATTACTTACATTATTGCTTACATTTATTGTATTTTATTGATTGCTCTTCATTCATTACTCATCATTGATCATAAAAGGCCCTCGTCGAGGCCCTTAGAACTGTTAGTTCTCCACCGACTGTCAATAGCCTAGCGCCTAGCTCGACCTTGAGACCCCGTATCGGCCAGCTAGAGGCCCCGATTCTCAGCCACTCGGTTTGTTTAGTACGTTACCTTCAAGCTCGTATCCTATTTTCTAGTCTCACACTTAGCATCCATTGCATAACAAACTAGCATAAAAATAAATCACGTATTTTAGAACAAAAAAATCAAATCTAATTGTAATTACCATTTTTAAGGTAAACAAGCATCTCAAAAAATATGGATCCGAAGATGCACCCCTTCTATTGTCATGTATTGTTGACAATGTCCAAGTGAAGAAGCCTTTCAAGTTTCTCAAATTTTGGGCTAAAGATGAGACCTTTCTGAATGTGATAAAGGAGAATTGGGTAATTGATACTATGGGGAATCATTTCATTATGTTCCAAAGTAAGTTGAAGAAAGTAAAGTCAGCTTTGACAGCCTAGAGTAAGGAAACTTTTGGAGACATCTTCAAACAAATTGCAGCGTCGGAGGATATCATAAAGGTTCATGAAATTGAGTTTGAGTTGAATCCAACGGTCCAGAATAGGGCAAAACTGCACAAGGTAGAAGCTGACCTCACAAGGTTCTATCATCTTGAAGAAGAATTTTGGAGGCAAAAGGCTGGAATGCAATGGTTTCAGGATGGTGACAGGAATACTAAGTTTTTTCATGCTCATGTGAGGGGAAAGAGGAAAAGACTACAACTATCCAGAATCTTAGATAAAAACAGGAATTGGCTTGACTCTCAAGAAGATATGTCAAGGGAGGCAGTAGAATTCTTCCAAGCTCAATTTACTGAAGAGAGGGTTCCTACCAACTTTGACATCATTCAGTACGTCCCTAAGTTGGTGTCTATTGAACAGAATGAATTATTGTGGCAAGAACCAGCCATGGAGGAGGTGAAGGCAGTAGTATTTGGGCTAAATGGAGACAGTGCCAGTGGTCCAGATGGATTCAGTGGACATTTTTACGAGGCAAGTTGGGAGATTATTAGGGAAGATGTGCTTCATATGGTAAGAGCTTTTTTTTGTGGTGCAGAATTACCAAAATTCATCATACATACAAATCTTGTATTGCTTCCAAAGTAGAAGAATGTGGCAACATTTTCAGACATGAGACCAATTAGTGTGAGCAATTTTTCCAATAAGATCATCTCCAGTGTAATTCATGAGAGGTTAGTAGAGTTTCTTCATTCTCTAATCTCTCCTAATCAGGTTGGATTTGTTAAGGGCAGGAGTATAGTGGAAAATATTTTACTTACACAAGAGATCATAACTGATATAAGGTTGAGAGGGAAGCCATCCAATATGGTGATCAAATTAGACATGGCAAAGTCTTATGATAGAGTGTCATAGTTGTTCTTGACAAAGGTGTTGAGGCAGATGGGGTTCGGTGAGATCTTCATTGACATGATATTCAAATTAGTATCCAACAATTGGTATTCAGTACTATTGAATGGGCAGGCCAATGGATTCTGCAAATCTACAAGGGGTGTCAAGCAAGGAGATCATTTATCTCCTACTTTATTCATTCTGGCAGCAGAGGTTCTTGGGAGAGCATTGGATCAATTATTTGATCATCCAGATTTCATAGGCTTTGGCATGCCAAAGTGGAGCCAGAATATCAACTACTTATCCTATGCAGACGACACAATCATATTCTATTCTTCTCACTATGGAGCAGTCCAGCTTGTCATGAATGTTTTGGAAGATTACGAGGCAGCCTCTGCGCAGAAAATAAACAAAGTGAAATCTTCCTTTTATATGCATGAAGGAGCACCAGCAGATGAAGTGAATATTGTACATTTGATCACTAAATTCCGAAGACATTCCTTCCCATTTACTTACTTATGATGTCGAATTTTCTATTGTAGAAGGAGGAAGGAGTTCTACAAGAACGTTCTATTCAAAGTACAGGAGAGATTATCATCATGGAAGGGAAAGTTACATTCAATTGGTGGTAGGGAAGTATTGATTGCACATTTGTTAGAGATCATGTCAATTCACCTTCTTTCAGCAGTGAACCCTCCAGTATATGTGATCAAACAATTAAACAAGATGTTTTCTAGGTTCTTTTGGAGCAATTCAGGTAATGGAAGGTTAAGACACTAGGCTTCTTGGGATACTTTGTGTCTTCCTAAATATGAAGGAGGACTTGGTTTTAGATCAATGTATGATGTGGCCAAGGCTTTGTTTGCAAAACTGTGGTGGAACTATAGAACTAAGGACTCTTTATGGAGTGCTTTCACGAGGATTAAATATTGTAAGAAGATAAATGAAGTTGTAGATCCATGGAGACGGGGTTCTCAAGTGTGGAGAAAGATGCTCCAAATGAGGGATGAGGTGGAACATCAAATTTGGTGGCGGTTGAAGAGTGGGATTCTTGGTTTTGGTTTGATAATTGGACTTTTGGGAGCTCTTTATCATGCAACAGGTCCAGAGCATTGGTGTGATGAATCTTATATATATATTGATGAGGTGATAGAAAATGGTGCACGGAATGAAGGTCTTTTGAGAGAATTAATGCCTGATGAGTTAGCCGATCACATAATGGATACAATCTCACCACCTTCAGATTTCTCAATAAAGGATAAACCATAGCGGAAGCTAGAAACAAAAGGGAAATTCTCAGTGAAGTCGGCTTGGCAATTCATAAGGAAGAGAATGGCAGAAAGCAAATTTTATAAAATTTTCTGGGTGAAGGGTGTGCCTTTCAAGATTAGTTTTTTCATGTGGAGACTCTGGAAGGAAAAACTACCATATGATTTGTTCTTAAGGTTGGGATACTTCAAAACATCAAGATGATGGTGTTGTAGCAATCCTAAAGAAGAGACAATGTCCCATGTTTTCATGACATCTCCAGCAGCCAATTTAGTATGGAACTACTTTGGCGCCCCAGTATGGATCAGAACTAAAGGGAAGCAACTAGCTCAAGTAATAAATGAGTGGTGGCTTAAATTAGGAAACTCTAGTATGAAGGCAGTTTACCAAGCAATGCCATCCATAATAGTGTGGCATTTATGGAAGAAAAGGAATTCTGGCAAACATGGGAAGAATGTAGCTTTTAATAGGTTGATATTCCAGATTTCAACCACAATTCATATGTTCTTGAAGGTAAGAAGACCAGGGTTCAAAGGAGTTACTTCCAATTGGCCAGACTTACATGAGAAATTGCAAAATCATCTCCCCAGATTAAAATATACTCAGGTGTTATGGCAGCTGCCTCCGAATGGTTGGATAAAATGTAATACTGATAGTGCTTGTAGAGGAGACAATGAGGGAGCTTCCTATGGTTTTTGCTTTAGGGATGGTGTTGGAGACTTTATATATGCCCAGGCAGATGTTGTGGATGAGGCAACAAATAACATTGCTGAAGCTCGGGCCATTCTGGAAACACTCAGGTACACACTTCAAATGCAGATTCCTCCTTGTATTACTGAGACTGACTCATTATTGATGAAGAAAGTGTTAGATGAGGTTTGGGAACCACTTGGAACATTTCTAATCAGGTGGATGAAATCAAAGCTCTTACGTCTAAAGGTGTTTTCCAGATTGTGCATGTGTTGAGGGAAGGAAACAAGTTAGCAGATCACCTAGCTAACTTGACATTAGATCAGGAACATATGATTCAGGTGGCAATCTGTCACACCCCGAACCTGGAGAGGCGTGGATGGCACCCAGTGTCGCCCTGGCCCGAGCGAACCACTCTGTAACACATTCATTCCTTTTGTAACTATCATGGGCCAACATGGCCACAATAGAAATGCACAACTATAACTGGAAAACACTATTTCGCTGAACCATTTTTCTTAAAACATGAAAACATATGGGCTGGAAAGGTCTCTAACATACTGTACAAAATGAACATTTGTCTACAAAGCCTCTAAGATAATTCAACATAATAGGGACAGGGTACCGGCCTACCCATAAGTCTGTAGAAAAAATCTGACACGATGACTAACCCTTTCTCCAAGTCCATTTTATCATCGGATAGCTAACCCTTTCTCCAAGTTGATGTTATAAACGTCAATACCACACAAGAGGGGGGGGTGATTTGTGTGGTACCTAATTTTCGCGTTAGAAGAACCTGGTTCTTCTAAGTGTTCTAACTACAGCAGTTTGCGGAATAATAAATGCTGAAAGTAAAGTGCACAGAGATTTTTACGTGGAAAACACCTGGCTCAAAAGGTGAAAAAAACACGACCTACTACTCAGTAGGATTTTCCCAAACTCTACTAAAATCACTGAGCCAAAAACTGCATTTACAAAACTTTTTGTAAACCCAAGGATTAACTCTAATCCCAGTGTAGCACACAGCCTCAACTGTTGCGACACTTTCAAGTTAACTCTAACTTGAATACTCAATATACCTATTACAATTGTTTCTATGAAAGCGGAAAGGTACAATATGAAAACCTACTACAATTGAACTAGACTTAGAATAAACACAATGATGAAACTGGTTCTTCTATCTTAGTTCATGTAGCTTCAGACGTGCACACTTGTATCTCGCATATATTGCTTGCAAATCAGACTTGATCTTTTTGCTCTCAAATATGCTTAACTTCTGCTTATGTGCAACCACCTGTAAAAGAGAACAATCGTTATTTTTATAGAGTTAGTAATCAGAGTTTGATAAGAACTCGAATTGTGGATCCTTTGACAATTCGAGTCCAAGAACAACTCTAACTCCTAATCCATATCCTTGATCCGGATATAANCCTCCCGGTCAACGTGTCCGATACAGTTCGAAACACAAAATTTCATGTCGTCGAAGGTGACATGAGATATAATGCATTACTTGGAAGACCATGCATACACAACATGAGGGCCGTACTGTCAACACTTCACAGAAGATAAAGTTTTCAACAGAAGACGGTATAAAAATAGTATATGGAGAATAGCTTGCGGCAAAGGAGATGTTTGCGGTTCAACAGTCCCCCGAGAACGATGAAGAAGACTTCCTGGCCCCCCGAACCTTCATTGCCCCCGAAGAATCAGACGCAACAAAATCAACAGTTGAAGAGCTGGAACAAGCCATTTTTATCGAGCATCTCCCATATCGGAAGGTATACCAGGGAACGGGATTGATCCTCGAACTCAGGAGAGCGTTCATTCAATTCCTTATTAATAACATCGATTGCTTTGTGTGGTCCCATTTAGATATGACAAGGATCCCACAAGAAATAACCACCTATCGACTAAGTGTGGACCCCAGGTTCAAATCGGCGAAGCAAAAAAGAAGACCTCGGTTTGAGGTAAAACACGCGTTCATCAAGGATGAGGTAACAAAACTCCTCAAGATAGGATCTATTAGGGAAGTAAAATATCCCGAATGGTTGGCCAATGTGGTGGTAGTTCCCAAAAAGGGAATAAGTTAAGAATGTGCGTAGATTATAAAGACTTGAATAGAGCATACCCCAAAGATTCATTCCCGTTGCCCAACATCGACTGGTTGAGTGATGCTACGGCCGGCCACGAGATCCTCACCTTTCTCGACGCCTACTCAGGCTATAATAAAATTCAGATGAACCCCGAGATAGTGAAAAAACTTCATTCATCACGAAGTACGGTACGTAATGCTATAATGTGATGCCCTTCTGGCTAAAAAATGCAGGAGCCACATACCAACACATAGTTAATAAGATGGTCGAAAACCAAATAGGCAATTTCATGGAAGTTTACATTGATGATATGTTAGTTAAGTCCCTGCGCGCAGAGGACCATTTAACTCATTTGCAGGAGACATTCGATATCCTCAGAAGCTACAACATGAAACTAAATCCCGAGAAATATGCCTTCGGAGTGGGTTCTGGCAAGTTCTTAGGCTTCATGGTGTCAAACAGGGGGATTGAGATCAATCCCGATAAAATCAAAGCCATAGAAGAGATCACGGTGGTGAACAATGTAAAGGCCGTGCAATGACTCACTGGACGAATAACAGCTTTGGGCCGATTCATATCAAGGTCATCAGACATGAATCATCATTTCTTCTCTCTACTCAAAAAGAAAAACAACTTCGAATGGACTCCGGAATGCCAACGTGCTTTAGAGGAGTTGAAGCCATACCTGACGAACCCACCTTTACTCCACACCCCCAAAGGAGGATGAAACACTGTATTTGTACCTGGCTGTGTCCGAGTAGCGGTAAGTGGTGTGCTGGTTCGAGAAGAGCAAGATACGCAATTCCCTGTCTATTGTGTAAGTCGGACCCTGGGAGATGCCGAAACTAGGTATCCGCATCTAGAAAAGTTAGCTCTTGGATTAATAAGTGCATCTTGAAAATTAAGGCCTTATTTCCAATGCCATCGTATTTGTGTTTTAACAACATATCCTCTAAGAAGCATATTGCATAAGCCCGAGCTGTCAGGCCGCCTGGCCAAACGGGCAATCGAACTCGGGGGGTACGATATCTAATACCGACCCCGAACAGCTATCAAGTCCAAAATTCTGGTAGATTTTGTGGCCGACTTCACGCCTGCCCTCGTGCCCGAGGTAAAGAAAGAACTTCTACTAAAAAAGCGCACATCTTTGGGGGTATGGACCTTGTTCACCGACGGCGCCTCGAACATGAAAGGGTCCGGACTCGGTATAGTCCTGAACCCACCTACGTGCAGCATGATTAGGCAACATATAAAAATTACGAAATTGAATAACAACGAAGCCGAGTATGAGGATATGATTGCAGGTCTAGAATTGGCCAAAAGCCTAGGAGCAGAAGTCATCGAAGCAAAATGTGATTCCCTTCTGGTAGTAAATGAGGTAAATGGGAGCTTCGAGGTTCGAGAAGACAGGATGCACAGATACCTAGACAAAATTCAAGTCATACTGCACCGCTTCAAAGAATGGACCTTGGCCCACATACCTCGAGAACAGAATAGCGAGGTCGATGCCCTCGCAAACCTAGGGTCATCTGTCGAGGAAGATGACCTACTTCCCGGGGCTATTGTTCAGCTATCAAAATCAATGATCGAGGAAGGCCACGCCGAGATCAAGTCCACCAGCCTGACATGGGATTGAAGAAACAAATATATCGATTATTTGAAAAGTGGGAAGTTACCCGCGGCCCGAAAGAGTCGAGGGCTCTGCGAACCAAAGCAGCCTGATTCTCGTTCGACAAAAATGGAACTCAGTACGGGAGAACCTTTGATGGGCCCCTAGCAGTATGTCTGGGGCCGGGGGACAGAGATTACGTGCTCCGAGAAATCCATGAGGGCACCTGCGAAAATCACTCCTGTGCCGATTCTTTAGTCTAAAAGGTGATTAGAGCAGGTTAAAATTGGGACAGCATGGAGAAAGATACCAAAGAATTCGTCCGAAAATGCGATAAATGCGAGAGATTCGCACCGATGATTCACCAACCCGGTGAACAGCTACATTCGGTCTTATCACCATGGCCATTCATGAAGTGGGGAATGGACATCGTCGGACCACTATCGACGGCGCCAGGTAAAGCTAGATTTATTTTATTTATGACTGACTATTTCTCAAAATGGGTGGAAGCACAGGCCTTCGAAAAGATAAGAGAAAAAGAAGTCATCAACTTCATCTGGGACCATATCATGTGCCGGTTCGGAATTCCTTCTGAGATAATGTGTGATGATGGGAAACTGTTCATCGGAAGCAAAGTAACACAGTTCCTTGAGGTCGGAGAACCAAGCGCTAGGGTCCGACACGCCACCGAAAGCTCAAACAACAAAGCCATGACTACGGCTCTCGAGCTATTGGATGAAAAGCGAGAAGCTTCGTTGGTCCGAATGGCCGCCCAAAAATAAAGGATCGAAAGGTACTATAACAAAAGAACAAATCTCCGACATTTCGAAGTCGGGGACTTGGTCCTGTGGAAAGTCACCTTGAACACTCGAAACCCTAATGAAGGAAAGCTAGGCCAGAACTGGGAAGGACCGTACCGCGTCCTCGGAGTGATCGGCAAAGGGACCTACAAATTACCATGGAAGCCGAACAACTTCCGAGCAATTGGAACATATCAATGCTCGAATGCTACTACTGCTAAGGAGTCCGATGGGAAACGCCGAAGCATCCCCCAGCTTGAAGACCTTAGGTTTCAAAGCATGCGTTGCACTCTTTTCCTTCGACCGGGTTTTTATCCCAAGAAGGATTTTACCGGCAAGGTTTTTAACGAGGCAACATCGATATGCTACCTAATGAGAACTTAACAAGTATTCAAGGCTTCTCTTCAATCAACCTCGAATACTGGGGGGCATCCCCCCGGGAGATCACCCCCTCAAAGAAGTCAAGATGTGCCGAATAGGGTCTCAATAGGGAAATGATGTATCGGGCCAAACGGTCGAATGAACTGTGTCCGCATAGAATAATTGAACCCTTGACGGTGAAAACATGTATACTTGTGCCGAGTAATCAAGGAATATTTTTCCATCAAAAAACTTTGCGCTCCAAAGAAATCCGCTATTTTTTCAGAAAGATAGCTCCCGAGCCAGAAATTTCTCGAGCACTCGGGGATTGACGTCAAGAACTCGAAGTCATATGACCTCCGGGAACCTTCGAACTCGCAAGCCCTCAATGAGGCAACTCCAAGTTTACACAAAACGGCTCCAGAGCTAAAAGACTCCCGACGTATCGGGGACTGTCACGACACCGGTTTATCAAACTCGAGGCAATAAGACCCCATGCGGGCAACCTCGAGCTCATAAGACCTTCACAAGGCAATACCAAATCTGTAAGACCTCAAGCAAGGCATGAGATATACTTGTACCAAGTAACCAAATTTGTAAGACCTCAAGCAAGGCATGAGCTATACTCGCACCAAGTAACCAAATCTGTAAGACCTCAAGTGAGGCATGTCAAAAGTAATAAGACCTTACAAAAGGCATAATACCGATCTTAAAGATGAGGCTATATATTCAAACTTGTAAGACCGCTAAAAAGGCATACCCTCGATATAGACGCCGAAGTTACTTCATTCGGGGACTAAAAGGCTACGGCCAAATACAATGACAATGGTCACAAGGCTGTACCAACCAAACTAACGCGACTCGGGGATGCCCGACCGTCGCCAATAAACTCACAGGCCTTCAAATTACTTCAAAAATACATCGAAAAGAACCGGTTAATCAGGCTACCCTCGGCATAGGCAAAAGAGCTTCGACCATGTCAGCTCCGAACATCGGGCTTCAAAACATTCAGCCCTTGAGTGATTCCCTCCAAGGTGCTAATTTATCGCTGCATAACATCTCACAATCAAGGTTCTTATCGAACCATCGAAGAGTCGGGCGAACATAAATTCTTCAAAAAAGTCTTTAACGAGGGAAAAATAAGCATATAGTAGAGGTCGCACCGACCCTACGCGTAAGAGCCACTGCCGCCAGCATAAACTAATGGGCGTACTGACCCTACGCGTAAGAGCCACTGCCGCCAACTTAAACTAATGGTTGTACCGACCCTACGCGTAAGAGCTACTGATGCCAGCTTAAACCAATGGTCGTACCCACACAACGCGTAAGAGCCACTGTCGCCAGCCTATATTAAAGGTCGAATCGACAAAACGCGTAAGAGCCCAGACGCCAGCTTAAAATTCAAAAACCTAAGGGCCAAAATCCAATTCAAAGACTGAACCCGAAACATTAACTAAAAGGTGCCTAAAGGCAAAACGGTAAGAGCCCAAGCGCCAGCCTATACTAATGGTCGAACCGACCCGACGCGTAAGGGTAGTAGGGCCTGCCAAGAACAGCCTCAGGGCTGATATGATAAACCTAAAGGTCAATAAGCTCAAGTAAAAATATCACTCGGGGACTAAGCCCCAAAACGATCAACTCTCGGCCGTTACAAACCGCTCAGCGGCAGTAGGTGACTAAGGGTTTAAATCTGAGGTCCAAAATTTCGGATCAATTATCAAACAAGCGTCGCAGATTGTTCCTAAAGAAGCAAAGGAAAAACAGAAAGCCTTTACATATAGGATAAAAGATTCACAAGGGTGCATTTACAAGGCCTATGTCTAGAGCCCCTACAAGGGCAAAAAGCAAATAAAACCCTAATCTACCACCGAGGCTATGCCTTCGACGGCTCCCTCGGAAATTGTGCTATCAACAGCACCAGCCGTAACCCCGGGGTTTTCAACAGCCTCTTCCCCTTCGGGGATCTGGCCTCCATCTTCATCGTCTCCCGAGCCACTGCTCAACTCGCGTTCAGAAGAAAGCTGGGCCGCGACCTCCTCCTCTAGGGTCTTCACCCTCTCGATCTCGGCGGACAAATCGATGCCCCCCGTATATACATCCTCGAGAGCCCGTCTCCGAGATTCTAACTGGGCATGCTCCACAGCTCGGGTCAGTCGCAGCTCAGCCTCTTCGGACACCTTCCTGGCCTGAGCATTTGCAGTAGCGGCATCCTCTTTATGCAAAGACACGAACGCCTCGGCTTTGGCCCTAACCTCGGATAGCACCTACCAACTCAGTAGATAGACCCTTATACTTATTGCTTTTTGCCCTCGCGTCATCAAGTTGATGCTCGACCGAGACCACCTCCCCCTGGAGGGTATCTCTCTCAGAGACTACCTCACTCGTGCGCCGTCTGAGGTCAAGAATTTCAGAGTCCCTGGCTCGGACTTCCTCCTGCATTAGGGCATCTTTCTTCTCAAGCTGCAAAAATCGACCCCGAAGGTGTTAAACACTAAAGTCAGATAAACGTATGGACCAAAAACAAGCAAGAGCTGTATAACCTGCTCAGTGAGATGAATTCTTTCTTGGGACGCTGCTTCCAAAAAATCCCGAAAGCCACGGAGTTCCTCCTCCCTCTTGGTAGAAGGAGCTCTGAGCTCATCAGCTGCCAAGGTAAGCTGCTTGTGCTCACCCTCGTAACGAGCCAGCTCGCTTTGAAACCTGGCGAAGTTCTTATTATAAAGCACATTGGCCTGAGACCATGTAAGAAACAAGGTTAGCAAGTCAAAAAATCAGGGCACCAAGAAGAATTCAATAAAAAATTACCCACTCACAGAGCCTGTCGATCTCACTGAAAATAAGCGAGGCACCAAGCTCAGGCTTTTCCTCGGGTGCAGTAAAAAGCCTTACAAACACATTTTTATCTCCGACGGACGCCCCTACGCTAAAAGATTCTTTATTTTTGGCATCCTGCATCTCCCTCGGAGAAAAAGTTGATCCCAAAGGGGAATCGCTCACTTCAATAACCCCGACTAGATCAATCGGGGCCGTCTCCTATTTCTTGGAAGCTTCAAATCTAGGCTCCCCCAGACCGCCTAATGAACGCATCTTCGCTCGGGGAAGCTTTTTGTCGTCAATTAACTCGGGGATATCACCTGAAGCACCTTCGAAGGTTTCTTCAGACCGAGATAGGGCAACAGCGGAATCAAGTTCCGATTTAGAAGCCATCGACCCTGCAGTATATGGGACAGTCAGGTTTTCTCCCTCGCGGGAGCTTCTGAGGAATCATCTTTTCCTTCGCCCTCAGCTCGGGGACTCCCCAGCACTTCTGGAGTTAAGGCTGCCGAATAGGCCTTTGATTCTTCCCCTTTGGCGTTCTTGGATTTTGGGGGACAAATCTACAACCTCCTACGTCTTTTCTTCTCTTCATCAGGTTTAGGGGTATTCGCTTCATCAAGTGGTGCTTCCCTCATCAAGAAGACCTCCCCCTGACCTGCAAAAATATAAACATAGGGAATGAGGCCTTTGTCTGTGATAGTTCTTCTGTAAGGTATAGTTGCAGCAGAAGTAAAAGCTCACCGTGGTCCTTGGCTTCCCATCGAGCCTGGGATAGGACGCGCCACACACGCTCGACGTATGGGCAAATTGAATACAGCTGGTTGACCCAACCCGAGAGATCCTTAACCGTATTGGGATACACTGCGACGGCTGCACCAGCAAAGAAAGTCAGTTGGTAGGGAAATGTACTCGAAAAGAAACAAGAGAACATTTGATTAGCGTATCAATATACGTTTCATGTTCCGCCGTTCGGGGAACAGCATCCTCCCCGCTGGGATCAGGTTCGAAGTCCTAACTCGGATGAAACGGCTCATCCACCCTCCATTCCTAACCTCGTTGGTACAAGAAAATAGGGCTCTCAAGGCCCAACAGTGGAGCTTAATCAGGTCCCCACGGAAGAGTCGGGGACTGTACATTCTAACCAGGTGGTCGAGGGTGAAGGGCATCCCCTTAATCATGTTCGCGTAATATCTGGTCATGTAAACAAAGCGCCAGAACGAAGAATGAATTTGGCCCAGAGTCACTCGATATAGTTCGCATAAGTCGAGGATCATGGGGTCTATTGAAGGCGAGGATGGCTCCACCGGGCCAAGGGTGAATGGATAGGTATACACACTGAGGAAACCAACCTTGTGCATCGTTATGTCCTCCCCCCGGGAAGGAATCTCCACTAACATCGCGTCCCCCTAGCGGCAGTCAGTTTTTACCCTTTTGACGTCTGCTATTAAACTGATATATCGGGACACAGGTTCGCATCACCCCGGCCTCGAGGAGGGTTTTTCGGTCTTAAAATCGGAGGGCATTTCAAAGGCTCCTGGAACGCATTCCCCAATGACAGGGGGCTCTGTTGCTTTTCCCTTAGACGAGAGCAAGGAAGAGGAAGGAACACCTTCCTGAGAAACAGAGGTGGAAGTTTTCGCCATTCTTGTTAAGAAATTTCAAGGAGAAATGAAAATTGCGCTTCAGAATAAAGCGTAGGGGAGAAGTAAAAAGGACTCTTTTAGATGCTTGGTGATGCAGTTGAAAATAAGAGGCGAAAGGAGAAGTATTTATAGAGATCATGCGTGTACGTTGGAGCAGACCAGAGGACAACCAACCGTTGTAATTAATTTGGAGACTTCTAAGAAGGGCTGCGTGGACGCGGTCTTTAGATAACTTATTTTGCCACGTCAATCGCTCGATAGGGCATGACTACCGTCGTAATGGAAGTATCGAAGGTGTAAGGATTTGAGATCGTTTCTTATCATTTTTACTCTAAGAAACGTGGGGACTATCTATACGCGGCTCAAATCGGAGAGCCCGATTTTACGACCGTTGTACCTCGCCGAAGTTTCACCTTAAAGGCCCGAGGCAAAGCTTGGGGTTCTTCCTCGAGGATCCTTTATGACCGACCTCGTGGCAGTGCAAATCAATGGTTATCATGGGCGAGTGGGAAGTTCCCGAGGCGTGTGATCAAAGCTGACAAAACCTGTAAGAGAAGCACTAGTCTGTACCAAACTAGCGAATAGTTGTACCGGCTATGTTTTCCTTATAATAATTACCCATGTACTATGTTGGGATTTCCCCTCCTATATAAAGTGGACCCTTACTGTTTTGTAAATATATACAACATACTACATTGAATACAAGAACAAGAACATTCTCTACTCTATAACTTAAACTTATTCTCCTTTGATCTTATTACTTACATTTATTGATTACATTTATTACATATTCACTGATCGTTCTTCATTTATTGCTCATTATTGATCATAAAGAGCCCTCATCAAGGCCTTTTAGAATTGTTAGTGCTTCGTCGGCTGTTCACAGCCTAACATATAACTTGACCTCGAGGCCCCGTACCAGCCAGCACGAAGCCCCGATTCTCAGCCATTCGGTTTTCTTAATACGTTACCTTCAAGCTCTTATCCTATTTTCTAATCTCACACTTATCATCCATTTCTTAACAAACTAGCATAAAAATAAATCACGTATTTTTAGAACCACAAAATAATATCTAATTGTAATTACTATTTTCAAGGTAAACAAATACCAAGAATTCAAGGCCCTAATTCAATCAGGAAAAGGCGGGTAGAAGCTATTCTCGATGATTGAGTGCTTCATGCTTCAAGAATGATCACCAAGAGTTCTTGGTGAAATGGCAAGGATGTGATGCAGAAGTGAATACTTGGGAGAGGGGAACACACCTCAATGACTATAAGAGCCTGATCGATGATTATTTTGCAAGTAGGGCGTCAAGGACGTCGTCAACTCAGATGGGGCAGAATGTCTTGCGCGGCTTTCCAGCCATGCCCAATGACCCCTTGGACGCGCCCCATGGTATCCTGGAAAGCCTCCCAATGCCTAGCGCCATGGTTGGCCCCGTGGTCTTGGTCGCGCCAAGTGACAAGCGCACCTGTGCCTATGTCATCCCGCCTATAGCCCTCGCTAGTGCCCAGGCGTAGGCAGATGCCAATAGTGCCGCACACGCATACTTTGATGCTAAAGATAAGGTTGTTGCCAATGGACCGGCTTCTAATTTGTACGAATCAATGTTCTTTTCACTGTTAATATATAGTAGTTTATTTCATGTATTTCCATTATGTCTCCCTTCCTTAGTTAGGTAAAGTCCTGTAACTTTGGTTTATTTTTTTTAAGAACTATTAGGGGGGATCAAGCAATCAAACTTTCTAGCAAGCAAACAATTCTATGTACTGGTGTCTCTCCCCCTCGACACCTGGTTGCTTTTCTGTAATAGCTTTCATTAACGCAATAGCTTTCTTTCATTCTCAATTCTCTTTTCTGTTCTCTCAATTGCTCTTGACATTGGTTTTTCCGTACGGCACTAACAATCTCGTCTAGCATGCAGAGGGGATAGTAACTACACGGACATCGGTTGCTTAGACTTACGTCTCCCTTCCAAGGAATCTCAGGAAGGCTCCACATAACAAATCATTCGAACACATCGATGTATTATCGGAGGAGCTCGGCCAATAGTTCCTTCTGCCATGCTTCTAGATGGATATTGATTCGGGTTTCTTTTACATCATCTTCGCTTCCCAGATTGACCGCTTCTGTCTCTTCAAGGACAGTCTTTTTCTGGCTTTCCAATTGTTTGATTTCTTGAGGGACATTACTTGACATCATGCTTTTATCGTATTCCTCATAATCAGGATTTTTTTGCTCGAGGTTTTTTTTACATTTCATGATCGCGGAAAACAAGTTTTATCGTTTTGATTGTTGGAAAAAAACTATGTATAAAATGAAGCGATAAATAAATTAGCAATAATTTTAAAAAAGCATTTCTTTTTATTTTATCAAAAAACGAACATCTGAGCATTCAAAAAGGCAAAGGACACGATTCAAGCCTCAATTGACCGTGTGCTCTTTTCAAAAAATTTATAATTCCACACTACCAAGACTTCCGACGAACCAAAGATGGACTGCCGGTCAAATTTTGCATGTTTTCTCCTGGTTCGGCATCCCGAATGGTCGGTGTCTTGATATTAACTCTTTCACAGCATTCTTCGATCATGGTCACGAATAGCCTTCCCATTCCATCGACGATGTCATCCTCTGATGTTGTGCTCTGATCCGTACCTGAAACACGATATGGCACAAAATCTTTCTTCCCGAAACTACCGGTACAAGTCCTCCCAGTCAAAGGTTGATACCCTATGGTGGCTCTACCTTTCTACCCATTTGGTTCGATCAGCTTCGTTATCCCATCTGATTGGGCTCCCAGCCCGGTTCCTGGTCTGTATCCATACTTCATCATTTCCCTCATGGTCATCTTTGATCTATACGACGACTGTATTCCTAGTTTTTATCTTGGTCTCTTCTATTTCCGTGGTCCACATGATCTCAACTGCATAGAAAGCGACTCTGTCAAATCCTTTTATGAATGGGCATGTTCCAAATAAGTTGATTGGCTCCATTCGCCGTGGATTACGATCTCTTGACAACCCCATTCGAACTTTAGGCATTGGTGTAGGGTATATGGGGCAGCCCCTGCCATGTGTATCCAAGGTCTTCCTAATAGTAGGTTGTATGAAGTTGAATTATCCATCACTTGGAATAGAATGGGAAACTCAAATGGTCCAATTTGTAGTGCTAAATAAATATCTCTAATGACGTCCTTCTATGACCCGTCAAAAGCTCTTACCCTCACATGACTTTCCTTGACTTCTCTTAGATGGATACCAAGCTCTCGTAAAGTATAGAGCGGGTAGATATTGACTCCTAATCCTCCATTAACTAGTACTCGGGACACCACCTTATCTCCATATTTGAAAATGATATGTAAAGCTTTGTTTTGACCCACGCCTTCGATAGGAAAGTTCATCTCGTTGGAAAGTAATCATATTTGCTAGACCGTTTTCCCAATGGTTGCTGCCAATACCTCACTGGTAGGTTGCTCGGCATGCTCACCCCACTTAACAATTTCATCAAGGCATCTTTATGACTGTCACAACTCATCCATAAATCCATGATTGATATTTACGTCGGGGTTTTCTTAAGTTGTTCCTCTATGGAGTATTCTCTGGTTGACGTCTTCTTCCTAAATTCTGAGTCCTCCAAGTCAGTTATATTTCTTCTCTGAATCTGTTCCCTTCATAGATTCCTCCGATTTACATCCTCATGAGCATAACACATCCCCGACCTGGTCATACCGTGAGCTTCTGCGGTAACTCTGGACCACCACTGTAGGTTTCATTTGTACTATGATCGTCGAATCCTTTGAGGTAAGACCCTTGCAGCCTCAGTGTTCCATATTGGGATAATGGTTGCTTTCAAGTAATATTCTTCATCGAGGGTGATCATATTTGCTCCTTGATTCAGGTGATTTGGCATCGGGTTCAGATTCACATTAGGCAAAGCTAGGGTACACTAAATGGCTCCACTTTTAATTAATGACTCAATTTCGTTTTTAGGTCTAAAACAATTCTCAGTACCATACCCAAGTATGTTTGAGTGGTACACGCACCATTTGGTTGATCAAATTATTGTTAGGGACACTCATGAACCCTTCCTTCTATCGGATGTATCAAACCTGCTCTCCTCAGTCTTTCAAACAGTTGAGCCAGAGGTTCAGCAATCGTGGTGTAGTTTCTAGGACCTCTCTATTTAAAATTTGGGCGAGGACGGGCTGCATAGGTGGTCGGTTTTGATGAGTGGTAGTTTGAAATGTAGCATACGGTTGTGGTAGGTTTGGATTTATATGGGCTCGAGACGGGTTATATTAAGGTTGAGGGTTGTAATATGGTTGTGTTCTATAGACTGGGGCATAAGCAGGTGGGTGTGGGGAATGGGTGTTGGAGAATAAGAGGTGTTTCCATGATGTGGATTGAACTGGTAATAGGGAATGATTGCTAATACCTCTTCTTTTTTCTTCTTTTCGCTGCCTATTGATCCTGATTGGATGCTGTGCTAGCTTCTTGCAATGTGGCCATGGATTGTACTTTACCGGACTTTATACCTTCTTCTAAGAAATCTCCCATTTTGACTAGTTCAAGGAATTTTTGCCCCATCATGACCATCATTTTCTCAAAGTAAATCCCTTCTTGAGCCCTGATGAAATACATAGTCAGCTCATTATTGTCCAACGGACGTTTTACCTTGGCAGCCTCTAATCTACATCGACGTTCAAATTCTTGGAATGATTTGGATGACATCTTTTTCAAGTTTACCAGCGCAAACCTATCAGGAGTAATTTCTATGTTGAATCGGAAGCGACTCATGAAATCTTCCGTCATGCCCTGCCATGTCCTCTAGTTTGCGGATCTTGTCTAGTATACCAAGTAAGTACTTCCCCGGTCAAGCTCCTTATGAACAGCTTCATTCTCATCTTCTCATATCTTCCTACTCCAACTAGCTTATCACAGTAGGCTCTCAAGTGTGCATGGGGATCAACTATCCCATCAAAGATATCAAACTTAGGAGGCTTGTATCCTGCTGGCATATCCACATCAGGATGGATACACAGATCTTCATAGTCTAAAATTTAGCTTTCTCGAGCGACCTGAAGGTTCTTCATTTGTTTTCTTAATGCTCGTAATTGCTCAGACACTGATTCCTCCTCCATCCGCTCGTTCATTTCCCTCGTGAATCCCATGAGTTTGGTTCCGAAGGGATCATTGTCGTTGTCGTTACCAGATCTGTTGCCATTCCTCCCAGCTCCGTCGAAGCCAACATCACCCCTCGGGTTGTTGTTACCAACTCTTAAAGTTGTTTGATTTGCGGGAGCACCAGGAGGAATAGGTCCTCTTTCATTCGTGTTGTTGGAAATACTTGATAATGCATGCTATAGTTCCGTCATGGCCTGGTCTTGCCTTGAGAGATGGCCCATGATGGCCTTTTGCTGCTCCCTCAAGATCCTTATTATTTCCTCAACGTGCTCATCCTCAGCGCCATTAGGAGTCACCTCCTGCACATGTTGGGGGTAAGCCTGCCATAGACTGGAGTTTCTACATCCCCCTCGTTGTGGGTATCACTGATCGAATCCTCATGTTAAGGCAGGTTTTTTTTTTGCCTCAACGTTGTGTGCGATGTTGAAATTGTTAGGTGCCCTTCTAACGTTGTAACAGAGGAGGCTACTCGGGAATTGCAACAATTGTAAGTTTGATCAGACATTTCCTCTGTTACAATTTTTATTGAATTCCCATTTATAGCAATACCTAGGGAACAAGATCCGGATGAAGCCCCTCTTAAACAACAGTAATGGGGGCCATTGATGAAAATGTAACGGCAGAGTATGAATGCCAAAATTCTATGCAACGACTGCATATTTAATGCGGATGAATACTCTTCATTAAATGCCATCTGATCACAAAACATTTGTTTGCTTCTATTGACTGTGTTCCCTTCAACACCTACCCGATACCAATCAAAGTTGTTGTCCTCGGTCTTGTTTTTCATTCGCTTCATCTTCAGTTTGCCTCTGGTTCCACGTGTCATGTAATCACTTGAGCATTTAATATAAACCTATTTCACCCTATACATACATGTTTTCAAGCCATTTTTCTGTTTTCAATATTTTCCTTTTTCCTTCTTTCTCTATCAATTTTCTAGCAGTATACTTCATGCTTTGATCATGTCTTTTGAAAATCACACTCGTTCATTAGTTTATCTGGCCAACCTTCATTATAAACATTCTATCAAGAGTTTGAAAACATGAGATCTAATGAGAAGTATAAATTAAACCTAATTTAAGCTAATGATCTGAGTAACTGTCCATATGAATTTGTTTGTTAAATGACCTATTACTAGTACTAGCCCCCCATGTCTTAACAATGATAAACTTTGGGGTAACGAAAGTCTTTTTTTAGGGTGAGGAGGGGACATGAATCTTTTGAGATGGCCCTTTTATCAGAAGTAAAGGTGATTCCTCAATAGGAATGGTGGATTCTAGAAGCTACAAAATATGAGATATAATCGATAAAAAGAACTTCGTGGTAAGGAGTGGTTCTTTACTTTTTAGTAGGCCTATTCAGAACAAATGCGGATTAATCAAGTAGAAATTGATCATAAATTTGAAATTCATGTGTTCTCCTGATTCCTTGCTTACCACTGAACCTACAATCTATTTATGCTACTGAGTTCAAAGTTTATTAATATATGTTCGTATTTTTTGAATTTCTAAACACATATATAAATGAGTCTAATAACACAAATGACCTCGAAAGAAGCTGGTCTTGA
This sequence comes from Nicotiana attenuata, assembly GCF_001879085.1. Lineage (NCBI taxonomy): Eukaryota > Viridiplantae > Streptophyta > Magnoliopsida > Solanales > Solanaceae > Nicotiana > Nicotiana attenuata. The sequence goes on from NC_031999.1 coordinate 39,112,201, forward strand.
ACTTTTGGCCTTTGGGGTAGGTGTGACGACACAATAGGTCGGTTTGAGGACTAGCTTCCTTTTCTATGTTTTGAGACCTCTTGTAACTTTATTTTATGATTTATGACTTGTGAGTGTGGTCCCTGTCGTTTTTCGGAATGTTTATATGTGAAATTTTTAAGGAAATGTGATTTTGACTTAAAATGAGGCTATAGTTGAACATGGTTAACGTTCTTGGTAAAAGACCTCAGATCGATATTTTAACGATTCCGGTAGGTTCGTACAATATTTTTGGACTTGTACGCATGTTTGGGCGGGGTCCTGGGTGACTAGAGGCCGTTTAGGCGCATTATGTAAAAATTGGAAAAATAAGTTTATAAGTTAAAATCTCGAGTTTTAATGATCGATTCTTGATATTTGATGTTGTTTTAATGAATTGTGATAAAAAGCGAGTTTTTTTGATGTAATTTTACTTGTGTGAATGTTAATATTGGATCCTAAGGGGCTCGGCGAGATTGGAATGTCTTTTGGAATATTTTGGACAGCTATTAAAAATCAGGTATGTTGACTTGAAGGCCTCACATTTCTTAAGACCTTATCGCAATTCAAATCCTCACATTTGCGATGTCGGGATTGCAAAAGCAAAAATGGGCTAGAAGTTAGGATTTTACTTTTGCGAATGAAGCGTCGCATCTAAAAACTGGATGGGGGTCACATCTACGATTTGAGTGTTGCTATAACGATCCAGCCGGTCATTTTGAATATTTTATCCCTTGTTCCCTACTTGATGCTTTACATATGCGTATTTTGTTGTTATATGAGTTACAGGATTGGTTGTTTTGGCATTGGGGATGTTTTGAATTGAATTGGAACACTTAGTCTCAAGGCTGAGTGCTTAAGTTGTAAGAGTTGATCGGAGTTTGACATCTGTGTAGACGACCCCGATCGTAGGTTCGTACGATATTTTTGGACTTGTACGCATGTTTGGGCGGGGTCCTGGGTGACTAGAGGCTATTTAGGCGCATTATGTAAAAATTGGAAAAATAAGTTTATAAGTTAAAATCTAAAGTTTTAATGATCGATTCTTGATATTTGATGTTATTTTATTGAATTGTGATAAAGAACGAGTTTTTATGACGTTATTACACTTGTGTGAATGTTCATATTGGATCCTAAGGGGCTCGACGAGATTGGAATGTCTTTTAGAATATTTTGGACAACTATTAAAAATCTGGTATGTTGACTTGAAGGTCTCACATTTCTTAAGACCTTATCGCAATTCAAATCCTCACATTTGCGATGTCGGGATTGCAAATGCAAAAATGGGCTAGGAGCTAGGATTTTACTTTTGTGAAGGAAGCGTCGCATCTGCAAATTAGATGGGGTCGCATTTACGATTTGAGTGTCGCTATAAAGATACAGTCAGTCGTTTTGAATATTTTATCCCTTGTTCCATACTTGATGCTTTACATATGCGTATTTTGTTGTTATATGACTTACAGGATTGGTTGTTTTAGCTTCGGGGATGTTTTGAATTGAATTGAACACTTAGTCTCAAGGCTGGGTGCTTAAGTTGTAAGAGTTGATTGGAGTTTGACATCTGTGTAGACGACCCCAAAATGGCATTTTGATGGTTCCAATAGGATCGTATGGTGATTTTAGACTTGGGCGTATGTCCGATTTTTGATTTGGAGGTCTATAGGTTAATTTGGTACTTTTTGGAGAATGTTAGAAACTTGAAGGTTTCTAAGGTTCATAGGTTTTATTAAGAGTTTACTTTGATGTTATCGGGTTCATATTCTAGTTTTGGGAGCTGCAGTAGGTCCGTTGTGTTATTTGGGACTTGTATGCAAAATTTGAGTTCATTCCGAGTTGATTTGACATGGTTCAGCATGAGTTTTGGAAGTTAGAAGTTCATTAGTTCCTTATACTTGAATTAAGGTGTGAGTCATAGTTTTGATGTTATTTTGTGTGATTTTAGGCCTCGAGTAGGTCCATATTATATTTTGGGATTAGTTTGTGTGGTTGGACGGGGTCCCGGACATGTTTCTGATTGATTTCAATCATTTTGGACTATGTTAGCATTGCTCAGATTTCTGAGTTCTGGTGTGTTCGCATCTGCGAAAGTTTGGTCGCAGATGCAGCATGGGATGCGCATGCGAGATTTAGGCCTGGTAGAGGAAGTCCACAGATGCGGCACTAGAGCACAGATAAGCTTGTGCAGGAGCGATGGTTTCCACAAAAGCGGGCTTGTAGGTGGAAAGAGAGGGTCCGCAGAAGTGGATGATCGGAAGATTAGTGACTTACCCATAAGTGTATATATATATATATGTGCATAGGACAGTATGTGTATGGCCCTGTAAAAATTTCACCTAGAACCCAGGGTTTTGAGGTGTCAAGGTAGACTTATGTGTTGGGGAGTTGAAGAAAAGTTTTGGTAGAGCAGGGCATTTCTGCGGTCCATTCTGCGATCGAAGAACCTATATGTGGATCGTAGATCCACCGCAGAGTGAAGCAGAGAATTGGCAAAACATTCATCGCAGAAGCCAACATGAGAAATTTCGAAAGGAGGTTCTGTGGTCCCTTCTGCGACCATAGAATTGGTATGCGGATCGGAGAGCTGTCGCATACCTGCACAGAAAATGTCTAGTTCCGGGGACCATTATGTTGTCCATTTTGCGGACCGCAGAAGTGTTATGTAGTCGCATATGTGATCGTAGATCTTCATCGGGGCTTCATTTTCCTAATGTTATAACGACCCCATGTCGTTTTATTTAGCCATCGCGAACATTTTTGAGGGATTATCTAGTATCTTAGAGAGAGCAGAGAGCTATTCTTAGAGAGAGAAAGGGGAGGACTCAAGGATTTCACTGCTCAACTTGGATCAAGCCTTGGAATTTCATCAAAAGGAGCTTGCTAGGGTTTCTAAAAGGTAAGAGTTTCTTCCCCCAATTCTCCAATTTCGAATTTTGGGTTGGTTATGGGTGATGAGGGTAGACGCATCACATGCACGAGCTAATAAGGGGTGTGGGAAAGTTATTGGACAACTTTGGATTATTTTGTTGTTGAATTGGTTGGGGAAAGATTGGGTTGTCATTGTAGCAGCACTTGCCATACGAATTCCCCTAATCGTGCTTGTAGTTCTTCCCTCTTCATCGTTAATAGTGTCGGGACGTTGTTATTACACCACGGAAGGCTCTTTCGTGGTATGAAGGCTAAACTCTCCTTCTAGTATCGGAATTCCTGAATTCTTGCAAAACTCCATCGGGTGTAGTTCAAACTTGAAACACTATTGAGGTGGGATATTCAAGCTAGTAGATTGATTCTCAAATTGCATAATGTGTCCAAACCCTCGTGTGTTAATGATCCTCTATTTGACCTTATTATGTTATACCCCTTTTAGGAGGAAAATTTTGTACGAAGTCAATATGATGAAATTCTTATTTCTCATATGATGAAATCTTATGAACTTACACTTTTTAAGGCCAAAGAGGTCGAACGGTTGATTGAAAAGAAATATCTTGTATAGACTACTATCATTTTGGTAGTTCGAAGTGCGGCATTGTGAAACAACTCCACCCGCACACATTGGGGTAAGGTGATGGGGCCGCTTTGTGTAAAGATTGTGATTGTGAATACACCTCCACCCGCACACATTGGGGTGAGGCAGCGGGGCCTCTTTGTGTAGAGATTGTGATTTTGAATACACATCCACCCGCACACATTGGGGTGAGGTGGGAGGCCACTTTGTGTAGAGGTTGTAATTGTGAATACACCTTAACCCGCACACATTGGGGTTAGCGGCGGGGCTGCTTTGTGTAAAGATTGTGATTGTGATTACACCTCCACCCACAGACATTGTGGTGAGGTAGCAGGGCCACTTTGCGTAGAGTTGTGGCATTGTGGTAGAGGTCATATAGGGGATTCCCAATTTGAAATTTACAAATGTTTTTGAAAGCTTTAAATTATTTTGCTATTGTTTTTACGGCTATTTAAGCTCTTTTATTGCTACCATGATTCGTCATATTCATGTTGTGCTACCAATCCTTGAAGGGGGTGTTTGTTTTTCATACTAGTACTACTCGACATGTACTAACATCTCTTTTGCGGGGGCCGCTGCATTTTTAATGGATGCAGGTGGTTCCACAGCAGGCGACTTTGATCAGTGATAGCGGTGCACCCTTTTCCCAACTGACTTGGTGAGCCCCACTTCATTTCGGGGTCGTATATCTTTTGCTCCTTGTACATTTAGTTTTGAGGTATAGCCGGGGCCTTGTTTCCAACACTATCATTGTGCTCTTTTTTTATATTAAAGGCTCCGTAGACATAGCTTGGGCAGTATGTTGCCGTTGGGAAGGTCAAACTAGTAACGATGTGTTTGAACCACATGTACCACTTCAAACTATGAAAGTGTATGTGTTTTGAGACTTAAAATGGTATAACTAATGTTAATGAATTGATCTTCTCCTAAATCATGGGGGAGTTCAGGTAGGAGTTATTGTACAGGCTTGCTCAGCCGGGTTATCTCGGTTGAGCGCCGTCACGCTCCCAAAGGTCGGGGTGTGACAAGCTTGGTATCAGAGCCTAAGGTTTTAAAGTGTCCTAGGATGTCTCAAAGCCGTGTCTAGTAGAGTCCTTCTTATCGGTGTGTTATCGGTCACATCTATAATTAGGAGGCTACTTGGGAATTTAGAAATAATACCCTTCTTTTATGTTCTAGATCGTGCAATAGAGCTGATTGTATGACTGTTCCTCCTCTAATTCGTGCATTGCTCTAATTTTCAATATATGGCGCCTAGGAAGAAAGCAAAAACTGGCCAAGGAGCCAATGCCACCCCAGGAGTGGCAGTAGATTCTATACCTAATGACTTGGGTGAGCACCCGAGGGGTGAGGACATTCCCCCAGTTACTACATTGTCGAATTCTACTACTCCTACTCTGACTACACCAATCCCTATTTCTACCGAGGGTACAGCTATTCCACCCCCAGCTGATATTCCAATTCCACCTTCATCCCCAACTTCCAGTTTCGGTGTTTTTGATGGGGATATTAGGGGAGAAATACAGATGTTGGCCCAGATAGTGGCATCACAAGCCCAGAGATCAAATTATGCACCTGCTTCTTCCAGCCAACAAGGGCATTCTGCTAGTTCTAGGGTGAACAAGTTTCTTCAGTTGGATCTTCCAGTGTTCACGTGTTCTAATCCCGAGGAGGACCTCCAAGATTTATTGATGAGATGCACAAAACTCTTTGAGTCATGTGTGCTACTGAGACGGAGGGAGTGGAGGTGGCCTCCTACCGCCTGAAAGAGGTGGCTTATTCTTGGTTCGAGATGTGGGAGTAGTACCGTGAGGAGGGGATCTCTCTCGCGAGGTGGAGTGAGTTTGGCGACGCTTTCATCGACCATTTCTTGCCTGCCGAGACTAAGGCAGCCCATGCCACTGAGTTTGAGAGTCTGAGCGTGTGGGAGTATCATATGAGGTTCGCACGCCTGTCCAAGTATGATATCAACATATTGCCCACTATGGAGGCTAGAGTGCGCCAGTTTGTGCAGGACCTTTGCCCCTTGATTATTAATGAGGCCGCTATAGTTGCCTTGAATTCTGATATATACTATGGTAAGATGGTGACATTTTCTGAAGCCACAGATACCCGTAAACTGAAGAATAAAATGGAGAAAGAGCGTAGCAACAGGGCCCGGTCGGCGGGCAACTTTAGTGGTACTTTTGGTGGTGGTAGTGGCAGGTCAGCATTTATGGGAGTGGTCATCAGGGCCATCCAATTCTTTTCTCAATCTTCAGTCAGTGCACCGCCATCAGGGCCCAGTCAACAGCAGTGGAGCCGTTTTAGGCCAAGTCAAGTGTAAGGCCCCGTAAAAGTTTGCCTAAAATCAGGGAGTTCGTGGTGCCAAGGTAGACGTATGTGTTATTCATTGTAGAGATTCTTCGCGGCTCGCAAGCTCGCTGCGGTACGGTCTTTTTGGGTTGAACAATGCGTTGGGGAGTTAAAGGAAAACATTAGGCAGAAGAAGGCATTTCTCCGGTCCACTATGTGGCCGTAGAATCACTCTGTGGGCCGCAGAATGGCCGCGGAGTGAGGCACAAAACTGGGCAAGTTCTGGATGGAATTTTGCGGTCAATTATGCGACTACAAAGTGGTTTCATGGGCCGCACACTGTTCGTAGAACCAACATGGAAGGATTTCGAATGGAAGTTCTGTGGTGCATTACGCGACCGAAGAACAGGCCTACGAGCCACAAAATGACCGCATACCCAGGTACATGTGCCCAGTTTCGGAGGTGTTTACCGTGAAAATGGTAATAACAATTGAATTTTTTGATGGGACTCTAAAAATATGTGATCTATTTTTATGCTAGTTGTTAAGCAGATGATGCTATGTGTATGAAGTTTAGAGACGAAGTAAGAACTAAAAGTAAGATGATAATCAAACCAAGAGGCTGACAATCGAGGCCCCGGACTTGTCGATATGAGGGCCTCGGGGTCGATTCAGTGGCTCGATAATGTGCTATCGGGGGCGATCGGGGTACGACTAACAGTTATGTCGAAATTAAAAAAGGCTCTTTATGGCCAATGATAAGAAATAAATGATGAACAAGTATGAAGATAATAAATGAAAGCAATAATAACAAGAAAGTATGTTAGAAAGCAGAGAGAATGTTCTTCATATATTCGTGTGGAGTAACTGAAGCAATAGAGAGTACAAAAATGACAAGGATCCCCTTTATATAGGAGGGGAATCCCAACACAATACAAAATGCATTAAGTACAAAGATAAGGAGATGGGACAACTGAATGACACCCTGACTCGGATTCGGAATGGACCGGCAGACTTTGTCAGCCCTAGGCGTGTGCCTTGGGAACCCTCCACTTCTACCACTATCGCGATCAATGCCACCATGGGGTCGAGTTTTGTCGACCCTCGAGGAAGGATGCTCGACCATGGCCTCGAGCCTTCAAGGTGATCTTCTGAAATGCCTTAATGATGAGAAATTGGACCCTTCGACTTTGCCGTATACAGATAGTCCCCGCGTTTCTTAGAGAAGAGCGATAAGAAATGTTTATGATACCCGACTCTACGGATTTCCCGTGATGTCATTGTACCGATGATATCAACCTATGACGTAAGCCTTCACGATAACCGGCGCATCCCATGGACTTGTCTTTTCAATGACATTCAATGTGTTGTCGATTCCCATTCTTCAAAGCGACATTATCGCTGCCTACTCGGTTTTCAAATAATGCATTGATTGTGTCCGCCGATCCGTCTTCCAAAGGTATTGATGACCTTGTTGACCGTGTGATTACCCCCTATAAATGGAGGCCTTCCGGTGTTATCTTTTTATCCAAGTGCCTTTCAACATCTTTCCATCCCTTTCTTCTTACTATCCTTTTCTATTGTTATCAACCATGCTTAGGGCCTATGGCCTCAAAATTATATGGCGGCGTTCTTACCAGCCATGCAATGACCCTTTGCCCAGGCTTTCCCTTGCCGAGCGGGATTTTGTTGTTTTGTCCTTGTTGTCGTTATTACGGCTGCCATTGTTGTCGCCATTGGCTCGAGGCGATGAGATAGGGGGGCCGATCTTTTCCAACTCAGAAGGACGTTTGGGCTCTACACCGCTGCTCACTCTCCTACCCTGGCCTGGTGTGGCACTTCATCCCTTGGGTTTCCTAAGGGATAAAATGGCACAACCAGCCGTTAGACTTCCTCGGCGCGACGTCCCAGAAGCTGGGTTCGGAGCGGCCGTGCATGTAGGGTTGATGCCCGCCAAATCTTCAACCTTTGGCTTCGGCGGGCTATGTCTCTTTTTTCTGCTTCTTTCCGCCTCACTGTCCTCTTCTTCATCTCCCCATTTTTCTCTTCTTTATCTTCGCCCTCGGGGGTATTATTCTGTGGGATTGAGATGGGAACCTAGAGGAGGTGGCGGCCGAAGATATCACCATCGAGGATGCACGTTCGAGGAGAAGGTGCTCGGAGATGCTGCTACCAGAGATGGACCCTCGAGAGTAGACTAGGTTATAGGGTTTTGCTGTAAGTGCACCCTTTCACTTCTTTGTTTCTGTGTAAGGACCCCTCGTGGACTTTTGTAACCATGTGTAAGGACCCCTCGTGGGCTGTTGTAATCGAATGTTCATGAATAGAAAAATGCATCTTCAATTCTATCTTTGGTGCTTGTTGTTCTTCCTTTTATTTGTGCTTACGGAAACCTTGAATGCATGATCCCAGCGGTAGTTATCGATATAGAGCCCAAGTGGGAGTGTATTTCTCTGACCTTTGGTTGTTTAGTACGGCTCCCCGTGGAACCGTTTGCCTTTCCTCGGATTGGACCGATAGATTCGGGTCGTCGGAACCCTTACTTCGGGCTGAATGAGGATAACACTTCAAACCTTCAGACTTTCGAGAACGGTCTTTAGGCCATGCAATACTCTTCCAGGGAAATTCGCTCGGGAGCCCTAGGATCGGGTCTGCCTTTAAGCTCTCGAGGGCAGTCTCCAAGCGGGGTTCATTCAGACCTGAGCCACCCGGAAACCTTCTTTGAATTTAGCGTAGGTAGCCCTATGGCGTCGTAGGTAGATCACAATACGAGGTTTTACCCGAACTTGAATGGTACCCCGTGGTCAAGCCCATATGGGTGGAGTTCAAATGCTTATTTCTTTGGAGCTTAACCTCTTCTTGGTGGAGATCCTCGAGGTCGGGTACCACCTCGGGATTGGCGATAATGTTGTCAGCTACCTGGAGCCTAACTTTTCTTTGGTGGAGGTCTTCGAGGTCGGGTACCACCTCGAGACTGGCGAAGATGTCATTGGCTTCCTAGAGCCTAACTTTCCTTATCAGAGATCCTCGTGGTCAGGTATCACCTCGGGATTGATGATGCCATTGGCCTTTTACGCAGGCGGTTCATAGCCGCTTTTCCCATATATAGGGTCGTTCGAGTCCCTTTGGAGATCCTATTATTTCAAGAGGTTACTTTTACTTTTCTGTGTTGAACCTTCGTTATTTTAGTGCTGACGTACTTGCACAAATTTCTGCCCTAGCTCTCTGATTTTGCCACCTCCATGACCACTACATCGGGATCTGTTTGACAGAGAGGGGAGAAATCCGCCTCCGATATTCAGGACCAACGAGAGTGTACCTCGAAGATTGCTTCTTCGATAAGAGAAGAACACCTTGGGTTAGTGAGAAAAGACTGTGGCTGGGGGAAGAAAGCAATGTTGCAGATACTTTCCCTGGATGAGGGCATCACGGATCGTGTCGATAGATTCTTGAATGTGTACACGTATCCTTTCACACTGGGCCCCCTTGATAGGGTTGTGCTAGATTTCTGTTTGAAGTATCGGGTTACTTTAGCGTAGATCCTTTCGTCATTTTGGCGGATAGTGTTGATGATGAGATTTTTCACGGAGAAGGCGGGGCTTGACTTCACGCTCAGTCATCTCATCAGGCTGTACCGTCCCTTTCATCATCGGGGCCTGTTAACCTTGCGATGCCGGTCGACCACGCCCTTCGTCATCGATGATGAGGAGGATGGGGATCGAGAGTGGATGAGTCAATTCGTCAGAGTCCGAACGACTGACATTATCCCTATGGAGCTTATGTCATTCCCTGAAGAATGGAATTATACACGTAAGTGGCACATTCCATACCTTCTCAGTTTTGCTTGTGGCGAAGGCTGATATCGTGACCGTGCCATCTTTTATTCTTCTGCAGCGATTACATGGGCACCAGGTGACGTTCCCGATCTGCCGAATTGGGTTCGGAAGTTGGTGAACCACTCGACTTGTGACGAGCGCAGGTGGCGAGCTATGTCCCGGGGTAGATGGGAAGCAAAACATCATGGTGAGTGTTGTGCTATTTTTTCCTTTCCCTTCCTTCATTTGGAGAGGAAATTTCCCTTTCTGCATGTTAATCTTGTTGCTGTAGGAATCGGAGAGCCTTCCGAGGCGAGGCCGTGCTCCTTTGAGGAGGGGGAATGGTCGGTAGCCTTCGGGCTAAAGAACGACAATAATAAGTGGGAGATGCCTTTACAGGGTGATGGCGCTCAAAATAGAGCGAGGCTGGACCCGGGTTCCAGAACGGAAGCATCATTCGAGCCTGTTGTGCCCGTGGTCCCCGGTTCTGAAAAGGTGGTTTCTCCGTTGCTACTGCCTTGTCATTCTGCTGATAGTGCTTCGGGGGATACTAGAAACTCAGCGTCGTCTACTCCGAGCGACCGTGTCTTGACCGGAGTCAATTCTTTTAGAGCCGAGGGAGCTAGGTTAATGGATGCACGTTCGGCCTTCGAGGAAGAACAGGGGCTTTAATTCGTGGTGAGTTTCGACATTGGCCCTTTGAATTTCGCACCTTGCCTTTCTTATTGGGTTTCCTATTGCAGGCCTTTGACAGACTTAAGTTTGGGCTGCTTCGTCGTGAAACTCGGCTATGGAAAGCTCTGGATGAGGAGAGATCCCTTAGGCTCCTTTGCGATGAAAAGGAAGCCGAGCTGGAACACTTGCGGTATTAGGCGAGCCAGAGCTTGAATTATGAGAGCTTCTTGGAGGAGCAGGTAACGTTCCGCCTCGGGTGAGTATGCGCCCCGCCTTCTGGCTCCTAAGGCTAATACTTCGTTTATTTTAGTTGTAGAAAAGGACGGATCCCCTGGAGCTTCTTCGGGATAAAGCCGGCCGAGCCGAGAGTGAAATGATGAGTTAAGAGCTCTAGCATAGGTTCAGGCTTTAGAGGAGAGGGATGCCCTAGCTAAAGTTCCAGATCTCGAGGTCCAACTCTGCTTAGCCTGTGACAATGCTTTAGCTCAAGCGGACGCGATTGCGAAGCTCGAATCCAAGCTTTCGAAGGTAAGGGCCGAGATCGTTGATGCCCGATCTGAAGCTGTAATGAGCGGAACTAAGGCTGACCAGGAGATGGCGATCAACTTAAAGGATGCTACTGATGCTCAATCTGAGTTGAGAAGGATCCTCGATTGTTAAAGGAGGATTAAAGAATATGCTCGTTGCAAGTCTCGAAGGAAGACTCTCGAGGAGATCTGTGCTAGGGTTTGTTCTCTCAGATGAGTTAGCGCGAGCGAGGGCGTACGAGTGTGATGCTTGGTTACTTCTATCTGACGTTGGGGAAAGCGAAGATGAGGCCGGCAGGCCGTAGCTCCCAAGGGGAGCATAGATTTTGCCATCTATATGTAGTATTTTCAAAGCATGTTTGTAGATGGAGACTGCATTTTTCGTATATGTGTATAATGAAACCCTTACGGCTTTATTTCTTCTGTATCTCTTTCTGTCTCGAATTTGGCCAGGCGAACTGGTCTTTGATTTGGTAGGAATCCATAGATTCACGATATGGCCCTGGGGCTCATTAAGCTGGCGATAATGGCTCTTATGCCTCGGGTCGAAGTGACCTTTCAGTGTAAGCTGGCGTTTGAGCTCTTATGCTTTTTGCCCTGGGCATTTTTAGGTAACAATTTTGGGTTCAGTCTCCGAATCGGGTTGCGATTCGAGCTCATTCGACCCTCAAGTTTTCAGATTTGCATGGGCTGGCGACAATGGCTCTTACGCCTTCGGTCGAAGCGACCTTTTATGTGGGCTTTATTTTTCCCTCGTTAAGGACTTTTGTGATGATTTTTTCCTGACTCTTCGACGGTTCGAGAAGAACCTCGATTACGAGCCGTTTTGTGGCGATGATCGAGCACCTCGGGAGGTTTGGCTCGGAGGCTGAGTAGCTCGAAGCCTGTGATTTGGAGCTGACATGGTCGAAGCTCCTTTGCCTATGCCGAGGGTAGCCTGTTTAATCTGTTCTTTTCGAAGTAGATTCGAAGTAATTGTAGGCCTGTGATTTTGTAGCGATGGTCGGGGTCCCCGAGTCGAGTTAGTTTGGCTTGTACAGCCTTATGAGCGTAGTCATTTGTGCTTGACCGGAGCCGTTTTTGATCCCAAGTGAAGTATTTTGGACGTCTATATCGGGGTATGCCTTTTTAGGGGTATTACAAGTTCGATATATAGCCTAAACTTTTGAGATCGGGTTTTACGCCTTTATCAAGGTCTTACAAAATGTTCATGTCGTTGAGGTCTTACAGTTTTAGATACTTGGTACAAGTATGGTTCATGCCTTGCTCGAGGTCTTACAGATGTTGCCACTCGGTACAAGTGTGATTCATGCCTTGCTCGAGGTCTTACAGATATTGTTGCTGCCTATGTAGGTCTTACGAGGCCGAGTCTACCCGCTTGGGGTCTTATGGTCTCAGATTTTGTAATAAATGCTGCTTGGCGACAGTCCTCGAGTTAACAAGGGCATCCTGGCTCAGAAGCCGTTTACTTGTAAGCTTGGTGTTGCCTGATTGAGGGCTTACGACTTTGGCGATTCCGACCCTAAGGTTATACGATTTTTGAGATTTTGACGCCAGTCCCCGAGTCTTCGAGGCACTTTCGGCCTTGGAGTCATTTCGTGATTTTTATGTTGCCTCGTTGAGAGCTTGTGAGCTTGGAGTCCCGACCTGGAGGTCGTTCGGAGATAGATTTGTCGACGCCAGTCCCCGACTGTTCGGGATGCTTTGACGGAGGAATTGTTTTTTGTGAAAATGTTAATTTTCTTTTGGAGTGTGAAATGCTCCGAAAAAGGGTATTCTTCGATTACTTGGTACAAGTATACATGTTCTCGCCGTTGGGGGCCTGGCTATACAGACACGGCTTGCTCGACCGTTTGGCCCGGTACATCATTTTCCTATAGGGACTTCATTTGGCGTTTCTTGGTTTTCTCGATGAACGGCCTTCCGGGGGGATGCCCCGCAGTGTTCGAGGTTGATTGCAAAAGAAGCCTTGAATACTTGTGGAGTCTTCCTTAGGTAGCATGCGGATGTTGCCTCGTTAAAAACCTTGCCGGTAAAAACCCTTTTCGGGATAAAAACTTGGCCGAAGGAAAAGAGTGCAACGGATGCTTTAAAACCTTAAGGTCTTCGAGCTGGATCAGTGTCTCGACCACTTCTATTAGGCGCCTGCATAAGATTTAGTGCAAAATATAAAATGAAAAAGGGATATGGCGATACCTTAGCGTGGGATATGCCGACGATGTTACGAGGTCTGATATATCTCAGTCGCTTGCGATGAGGATGAAGTACGGTCCTCTGTTTTGTTTAATCGGGCTTGACCGAAGATGTAGTTTGATCATTCTTTGGTTCTTTCGCAGGTGGAGGTATCAGTGTTGGTGCTATATCGTGCACATCGAACATTTCCCTAGCCGCATGTTGTTCCCCGTAGATAGTTTTAATCCCATCCCTTGTCGGGAATTTCATCATTTGGTGGAGGGTGGATGGTACTGCTCTCATGCAGTGTATCCATGGTCTCCCGAACAGGGCGTTGTACCTCATGTCTCCTTCGATGACATGGAATTTGACGTTCTGGATCGTGCCGGCCACGTTGACCGGGAGGGTGATTTCTCCTTTTGTCGTTTCGCTTGCCATGTTGAATCCGTTGAGGACTCGAGTGGCGGGCACGATTTGGTCAAGTAGTCCAAGCCGCACTATTACCCTCGACCTGATAATGTTGGCCGAGCTACCTGGATCCATGAGTACACATTTTACTTGAAATGTATTTACGAGGAAAGAGATTACCAGTGCGTCCTTGTGAGGTTTAGATAAGGTCTTAGTGTCCTCTTCGCTGAACGTGAGGGCGTCCTCGGGTATGTACCCCCGGGTTCGCTTTTCTCTAGTGATGGATATTTTGGTACTTCTCATCACAGATTCTTGCGGGGCATCAACGCCTCCCAAGATCATGTGGATGACATGTTACGGCTCGTTCGTTTCGTTCTTCTTGGTCGCCTCTCTTTCTCGAAATTGGTTTTTGGCCCGATCACTTAGGAATTCCCGGAGATGACCCTTGTTGAGTAGTCTGGCTACTTCCTCTCGGAGCTGGTGGAAATCCTCGGTCCTGTGGCCATGTGTGTTGTGAAATTCACACATTAAGTTATGATTCCTTTGTGAAGGATCCGATTGTACAGGCCTGGGCCACTTGGCGTCTTTCATTTTGCTGATGGCGAAGATAATATCCGATATATCGACGTTGAAGTTGTATTCTGACAGGCGAGGCGCCTCTGCTGGTCCTGCATTCCTCTCGAATCTGGATTTGTTGATGAATCCCCGAGGATTCTGTCCTCGGTCTATCCTTGGGTCATTTCGAGGTGGGTTACGCCTCGGGGCGTTCCTTCGGTCTTCGATGTATGGCTGATATCTTTCCTTGTTTGGCTTTGGCCCCTTCGCCAGGAGCTTGCTTGGGTATACCGAGCCCGAGGGGGCTCCCAGCCAATCATCCTCGACCCTGATTTTTGACTGGTATCGGTTATGAATATCCGACCAAGTCATGGCGGGGTACTCGACCAGATTCTCTTTCAGCTGCTTCGAAGCTACCGAGCTTCGCTCGTTTAGACTTTGAGTGAAGGCCTGTACCGCCCAGTCGTCGGAGACCGGTGGTAGTTCCATTCTTTCCATTTGAAAGCGCGATACAAATTATCGCAACATCTCGTTCTCCCTTTGCTTGATTTTGAAGACGTTGGATTTCCTGGTGGCCACCTTGATGGCCCCGGCATGCGCCTTTATGAAGGAATCTGCCAACATGGCAAATGATTCTATAGAGTTTGGGTCCAAGTTATGATACCACATCATCGCCCCTTTAGAAAGTGTTACTTAAATTTTTTCAGCAGGACGGACTCGATCTCGTCGTCCTTCATGTCGCTGCCCTTTACTGCACAGGTGTAAACGGTAAAGTGTTCGTTGGGGTCCGAGGTACCATTGTACTTCGAAAGATCCGGCATTCTCAACTTCTTTGGAATGGGTTTCGGGGCCGCTTCCTGTGGGAACGGCTTCTGCACGAACTTCTTTGAGTCTACGCCCTTCAAGATCGGGGGCTCTCCTGGAATTTGGTTCAACCCTGGAGTTGTAAGTCTCAACCTTCTTATCGTTGGCTTCTATCATTTTCTCGCCCGATTCGATCCTTCTGGTGAGGTCCTCAAGCATCTTTATGATGGCGGGATCGGCTATCGACCCATTATTGCTTGACCTTTCCGGTACCTGTTCGGCCGGGGGAGCTGTCCCCGGTGCTACTGTGCTAGGAGTTTTCTGGTGACTTTGTAGCTGAGCAATAGCCAGCTGTTGTTCCTGCAACATTTAAAAAATAACATGAAGGCTAACTTCCTGTTCTTCCCGAGCTGGGGGTTTTTTGGGCTTCCTGTTGGTCGCCTTGGTGTGTGCTCCTGTTAGTGTGGGAGCTTATTTCAACGTGTTGAGCATCGCATAAGACTTCGTCCACCGGAATCGGTCCTGGTGCGTTCTCAAGGTTTTGTGGTGGTTCACCAACACCTGGAACAGCCACACCATTCTCTCTGTGGTTCTCAATCTTGTTCACTGAATCAGACATTACGACCTGAAATCAAAGATCTTTGGACAAGAAAAAGCGTGAAAGATAACTTGCGTTGTGTAATGGAACCAGCAAGAAAATAATCACTATTATTTTTAGCCCCACGGTGGGCGCCAAACTTTTTACCGTGAAAATGGTAATAACAATTGAATTTGTTGATGGGACTCTAAAAATATGTGATCTATTTTTATGCTAGTTGTTAAGCAGATGATGCTATGTGTATGAAGTTTAGAGACGAAGTAAGAACTAAAAATGAGATGATAATCAAACTAAGAGGCTGAAAATCGAGGCCTCAAACTTGTCGATATCAGGGCCTCGGGGTTGATTCAGTGCCTTGATAATGTGGTATCAGGGGCGATCCGGGTATGACTAACAGTTATGTCAAAATTAATAAAGGCTCTTTATATCCAATGATAAGCAATAAATGATGAACAAGTATGAAGATAATAAATGAAAGCAATAATAACAAGAAATTATGTTAGAAAGCAGAGAGAATGTTCTTCATATATTCATATGGAGTAACTGTAGCAACAGGGAGTACAAAAATCACAAGGATCCCCTTTATATAGGAGGGGAATCCCAACATATTACAAAATGCATTAAGTACAAAGATATGGAGATGGGACAACTGAATGACACCCTGACTCGGATTCGGAATGGACCAGCAGACTTTGTCATCCCTAGGCGTGTGCCTTGGGAACCTTCCACTTCTACCACTATCGTTATCAATGCTACCATGGGGTCGAGTGTCATCGACCCTCGAGGAAGGATGCTCGACCATGGCCTCGAGCCTTCGAGGTGATCTTTCGAAGTTCCTTAATGACGAGAAATTGGACTCTCCGATTTTGCCGTATACAGGAGGGTCATTTTGCGGCCCATTTCGCAAATCGCAGAAGCATTATGTAGTCGCATATGCAACCGCAGATTGTGTTTCGGAGCTTCACTTTTCTGGTTGTATAAACCCGACCCCATTCTTATAAAACATATTTTGGGGTCATTTTAGAAGGTTCAAACTTATAATTTTAGAGTGGGAAGTGCTCTAGAGTGTGAGAGGGTTCCTCAACCAGTTGTTCCTCAATTCGTGCTCAAATCTTAGAAGATTAACAAGGAAAACTCATTAGATCTTCATCCTAGAGGTAAGATTCTACACCCTAACCCTCAATTCAATAATTTAACTAAAAATGGGCAATTAGTAAGGAAATTCTTGGGTGTGGGAGTTGTTCATTTTGCATGCATGTGATATCAAGGGTTGTAGGAAGATTCTTGAGCTAAAAATGATAAATAATGGGTTGTGGGATGATGGAATCCACCATAGAAGGACCTTGAAACCTTAATGCACACCTAGTGTTTGATAAAATGCTCAAATAAGCCGGAACCATGATCATCTTCCTAATTTTTGGTTCAATTTGTTATATTTCTGAAATATATCGAAGTTGCTAAGATTTCGGAGCATTTTAGATTTTAAGGAAGCAAGTGAGGTATGTCGGCTAAATTTTTCTCTTAGAATTGAGCCCCACATTACCCTTGTAAGTTCCGAGTTGTTCATCATAAATCGATTATTTTGAATAAGCTTTGTGATAAAAGATATATGTTCAATACTTGTTCCAAAGGTTATTATTATGTTGTATTACTACTTGTCAATGTGTTAAAAGTATGGGTTGCATAGCTAAATGTTATAACTTCGAGTCGTGTTTCAAATGAAAGCTATGATACCAAATTGTGTAGAGATTGTGATCGTAATTACACCTCCACCCGCATACATTGGGGTGAGGCGGCAGGGCCGCTTTGTGTATATATTAGAGGCTCCGTAGACATAGTGGGCAGTATGTTGGCGTTGGGAAGGTCAAACTAGTAATGTTGTGTTTGTACCACATGTACCACTTTAAACTATGAAAGTGTATGTATTTTGAGACTTAAAATGGTGTAACTATTGTTAATGAATTGATGTTGATTGCATGATCCTGGTGTAACTATTCCAGTACATATGCTATATGTACTGGAAACAATCAAATTATGGAACTTCATCTATAAAAATTTTCTAGCCAACTTACCTTATTCTGGGAATCTTACTTACCTTGTTCTAACTAGTAACATATCTAAGTATTGAATTTTCCAACTTACCTTACAAAGGATGTAGACCGAAAAGGGAAGGCTCTGTTGGCGAAGAACATCTAATGTTGTATATACATCTAATCTGTGTCAAGATACACCTGAACTTGTTCCCATATGCTATATGTACTGGAAACCATCAAATTATGGAACTTCATCTATAAAATTCTTCGAGCCAACTTACCTTATTCTGGGAATCATACTTACCTTGTTCTGACTAGTAACATATCTAAGTATTGAATTTCCAACTTACCTTACAGAGGATGTAGACTGAAAAGGGAAGGCTCTATTGGCGAAGAACATCTAATGTCGTATATACATCTAATATGTGTCATGATATACCTGAACTTGTTCCCATATACTATATGTACTGGAAACTATCATATTATGGAACTTCATCTATAAAATTCTTCTAGCCATCATACCTTATTCTGGGATTCATACTTACCTTATTCTGACTAGTAACATATCTAATTATTGAATTTTCCAACTTACATTACAAAGGATGTAGACGGAAAAGGGAAGGCTCTGTTGGCGAAGAACATCTACTGTCGTATATACATCTAATATGTGTCATGATATGCCTAAACTTGTTCCCATATGCTATATGTACTGGANTATATATATATATATATATATATATATATATATATATATATATATATATATATATATATATATATATATATATATATATCCATTCATCAATACGTAACATGAGTGGCGGGATTTACGCTCAATCAACTTATATTCTTATTGCTAAACTTATCATATTCTATAATTTGTGACTTCATAGGTAACGTATATCATCTCGTAAAATCACCCTCATATATAATCAACCTTATTTAACTTGAGAACAATGTAACTATCTTCGTGAGTCTTTATTAGTTTTATGAACACAAACATGTAAGAATTGGAAGTTGTGGCATTCCTTAGGTCGAATCGTTCTTATCATTCAGTAAACTATACATTATGCTACCTTGTTGAACTAATCGTGTATAACTATCCCTCAATATACGGACCCTATATTGCTTCTGATTTGTTAAACCATTCGTACATAATTTTTAATTCACATCTAGACGCCTTGTTACATAAAGACAAGGACCTTTTGGAAGGCTCTATTTACTTCTTAAGAATACATGAGACGACGACTAACACAATCCATTTCAGCATTCATATGACTATTTCTAGACATGTGAACGGACCTTAATCGTCGGAATAATACATATACAAAGTCATTCCCCCTTGAATTCCTTATAAAGGCAACGTAACTTATGGAATCATGCCTAATAAAAGAAAATAAGACCTTACATACCTCATAATATCCAGTCCAATCCTCAAGCTAACTTAACTTACAGCTTCTATGTCTACAAGCAATGAACAATACTTACGTCACAATATGAATGCCATAACTTATCGCATTTGACCGACACACTTTATTTTATGATAAAATGGGAAGTACCTTTCCCTGTTTATACGACTTCCCACAAGTTACAACAACCAACAACAGCCCAAACAACATCAACCATACTCATAATAAGTCGTTCAATACAATTTAATATTCCCGACAAGCGGCAAGCTCAGTTTGTGTCTAAACATCTGTAGTTTTAAACCCCTTCTTCCTTCCAGAATTTATCAACAACATTAACCGCCACATATTCAATTATGCCTACAAATGTTTAGCCACAATACAACTTTGAAATGACCCCATAACATTCCAACAATTTCAGCAACTCAAAACTTATTTTTCAGATTACTAAAACACGTTTTCAACTTTTGTTTTCTTTCAAATCGAGCAACACAACCAACAATACATAATTAAGCCTCTTCTCATATAAAACAGCCATGAATTCAAATTAATATTAAGTTCACAACCAGCCAACAGTGATCGAGCTACAACTCTTAGAAGCTGAGATAAGGGAAAGAGAAGCATAAACTTACCTTGAAGTAAGTAGAACCCACGAAAACTAGTCACTCTTAATCAAAAACCAGTCCCTCTTAATCAAAAATCAGTCCCCTATGCAGCTACATGAAAGAGAAAGGGAAATTAGCAAGTTGTCCGGGTTTTTCGGCACTAGAATCACTTTGTATCATCCGAAATCACCTAGGATTTGTGTTAGATTTTTGGGGGAGGAGTTGCTGCGTTTCAATCTGAATTTCATAGTCTGAAAAATGAGAAAAAGAAATGATTTAATTCAGCCTTTAAAAGGCCCCTTAGCCGCCCCTTTTTGGGGATTTATTTGGTCCCTTCATTTAAACAAGTAGGTGACATACCTACTTGTCACCTACTAGTCTTTGCAAACTTGTGAAAATGCAAATATCTCTCTCCTCTGATATCGAATCAACTCTTTAATGAGTTCGCAACTAGACTCATAGAAATTCAATTTGGTTGGTGGATCACCCCATAACTCCAAGTATATTGGTAGAAATACTCAATGATATTAGACCTAAATTTTAGCACAATTTATGAACGTAACTTGTGACGACTTTTGTCGACTTTTGTTTCACAACTCGCTCGACTTCAAAACTTAACACACGGATATCATACGACTAATATACCTCATAACATCATCTTATTATTATTTTAAGCACCCTAGTCTGATCCAAAAATTTCGGGTTACAATATTCCCAACTTGTCGACTTTCAAAGAAACTTATTTTCTTCGAATCGTTTAACTTCTAAATCTTCCAACCCTCTTGGTACATGATGTTCATGATCTTAAATGTTTGTAACCTTAAGTTAACATGATTAACTTACTTTATATACTTTCAAAGAGGATCTCATTTTCGAGCTGATATCAATTGACTTACGACATACGTTTACGTACGAAAACATGGGGTGTAATAGCTTTATTGTTTGGTCTTGTTTCCTATGGATTTTATAGTTTATATTAATTTGTCGATTGGTTCGCAGGTTGATTCGCATGGGAAGGGCTTTTAGGAATATTTATTCATGCATTTTAAGGTAAGTAACATATTTAAACTTTGTTTAAGGGAAATTATCCTTGTGAACTATGACACTTGAGACATTTTAGGGGTGATGCATGTGCTAGGTGACGTACATCAGGGTATTCATATCTGGGTAGACTTTAGGATACTATGAGACTGGTTTGCTTTCATGCCTCGTTATATCCGTGTTTTCGCTACTTGAATGATACCTGAGCTATGATTTATGTTAGAAATTATCTAGGCTATGTGCTTAATTGTTTTAGACATAATAGAACTTTTCTTGTTGTTTGGAGTTTTTCTTTATTGTAGTCATAAATCTTCATACATGTGTTATATCTCAGTCTTTATATATTATTTGTATATCATATCATATGTTGTTGATGCCTTCTATATGTGGTACTATTTGGGCTTAGTTCTATCAGATTTGGGCTATTGAGACTTGAGCGGTTGATGAATGAGGTGGGTCATAGAGCCTTATTTTGATTTAAAGTGGATCGGGTTGCTACGCCGCAACGGATTGACATTTGGATCGGGTTGCACCCCGCAATGGTTATATTGATTATTTATTAAAGGTTGAGCAAGCATCCTCCCCTCCTTAGTATGTTATTACACTGAGCGCAGGCATAGAGTTATATATGTGCTTTAGTGAGTGGCATCTATGCCAGGCACCCGTACAGTGCTGAGTGTGGTTGTGTGTGTGATGGTGAGGGGCACTTGTGTCAGGAACCGTGAAAGTGCTCAGAGTAAGTGTACTTGATGATTTTGATAGTGATGTTATTGACTTTACATATATATATTTGACATGTAGGCATAGAGATATATATTCCTCATGCTGGCTGGTAAACAAAATGTCTAGTCTGTTGTTCAAAGTTTGGAAAATCACAGTTTCCTTGATAAACTCACATTTTAGAAATTTCTATGAAAGATTGGGCTTGAGTGTTATACTTGGTAAGCATGTCTAATTTTCCGTAGTTTTGAACGAGATGAATATGATATCTTGTACATGGTATGGTATCCAGGCGTGTTTCAGATTGATTTTGGATCATTTTGAACTATGTTGGCATTGCTGAGATTCTGAGTTCTGGTGTGTTCGCATATGCGGAAGTTGGACGTTGAAGCGGCTTGGGAAGTGCTGATGCAAGATTTGGGCCTGGTAAAGGAAGCCCGCAGATGCGGCATTGTAGCATACATGCTCTTGTACAGGAGAGATAGGTTTCCGCAGAACTGGACACACATATGCTAAGGGAGGGTCCACAGAAGAAAATGGTCGGACGATTAGTGACTTCTGCATCTCTGATGGATATTCCGCATATGCGGCATCGCAGATGCAACATTTTGGACCACAATTGCGGAAATGCTAGGCAAACTTTATATTTCGAAGAGTTTGGTCATTTATCATTATTTAGAGTCGTGGAGCTCGGCTAGAGGCGATTTTGGAGAGGAATTTACCACAATTAAAGGGGTAAGTAATCTTTACTTGATTTTGGTATTAGATAATAATTACCC
Source organism: Nicotiana attenuata (assembly GCF_001879085.1). NCBI lineage: Eukaryota > Viridiplantae > Streptophyta > Magnoliopsida > Solanales > Solanaceae > Nicotiana > Nicotiana attenuata. Next base: position 39,134,154 of record NC_031999.1, read on the forward strand.
ATGGATTATTACACCTACCTTATGTGAATTAAAGGTGAAATTTGGGGATTTTTTTCTATGGTTTTGGAGTAGTGAAAATTGATGATTTGAGGTTGGATTTGGGTAAAACACATATATTTAGACTCATATCAGAATAGGTGTTCGGGATTTGTATGTGTTTGACGGGTTCCGAAGTGCGGGCCTGGGGTTGACTTTTCATATTTGATTCAAGATCATTGATTTATTGATTGGGCTTATTTCATGTGGCTTTTATTGATGATAAAAGTAGTTTTGGCTAGATTCGAGAAGTTTGGAGGTCGATTCACATAGGAAAGGCTTTTAGGAGTATTGATTCACATGTTTTGAGGTAAGTAACATATCTAAATTTGTTTGAGGGCAATTATCCCTGTGAGCTATGATACTTGAGATGTTTTAGGGGTGACGCACGTGTTAGGTGACGGGCGTGTGTGCATACACAGGGATATTCATGATCCTGGTAGACTTTAGGCTACTATGGGACTAGTTTGCTTTTATGCCTCGTTATATACGTGTTTTCTCGACTTGAATGATAATTTGAGCTATGATTTATGTTAGAAATTGTACTTAATTGTTTGAGACGTGATAGAGTTATTCTTGCTGTTTATCTTGATTGCAGTCATATTCTCAGTCATAATTCTTCATCTATATGTTATATCTTAGTCTTTTATACAATTTATATGTCATATCACATGTTGTTGATGCCATTTATATATGGTACCATTTGGGCTGAGTTCTATAAGATGTGCGCCATTGAGACTTGAGTGGTTGATGGTCGAGATGCGCTATAGAGCCATATTGTGATTTTTAGTGGATCAGCTTGCACGTCGCAATTGATTGATAGTTGGATCGGGTTAAAAAATGCAATGTTTATATTGATTATTGATTAATGCTTGGGCTAGGATACGCCCCTCCAGTGTCTGGTAATACAGTGAGCACAAACACAAAGTTATATACGTGCTTTGGTGAGGGTCATCTTTGCCAGGCACCCGTATAGTGTTGATTCTGGTTATGTGTGTGATGGTGAGGGGCACTTGTTCCAGGCACCATGAGAGTGCTCAGAGCGAATGTACTTTATGATTTTATAGTGATGTAATTGACTTGACATGTATATTTGACATGTAGGTATAGAAATGCATTTTTCTCATGCTGGCTGGTAAAAGAAATGTCTTATCTGTTGTTCAAAGTTTAGAAAATTATAGTTTCCTTGCTAAACTCACATTTTAGAAATTTCGGTGAAAGATTGGGCTTGATTGTTATACTTGGAAAGCATGTCTAATTTTCCGTAGTTTTGAACGAGAGGAACATGATATCTAGTACATGGTGTGGTACCCCGACATGTTTCGGATTGATTTCGGATCATTTTGAACTATGTTGGTATTGTTGAGATTCTGAGTTCTGGTGTGTTCGCATATGCGGAAGTATGGACGTTGATGCGGCTTGGGATGCGCTGATGCAAGATTTGGGCCCGGTAAGGAAAGTACACAGATGCGGCATTGCAGCGCAGATGCGCTTGCGCAGCAGCGATAGGTTTCACAAAAGTGGACTCACATGTGCTAAGGGAGGGTTTGCAGAAGCAAAAGATCGGACGATTAGTGACTTCTGCATCAGTGATGGATATTTCGCAGATGCTACATTTTGGACCACAATTGTAGAAACGTTGGGCAGACTTTATATTTCAAAGAGTTTGGTCATTTATCATTTTTTGGAGTCGTTGAGCTCGGCTAGAGGCGAATTTTTGGAGATGAATTTACCACAATTAAAGGGGTAAGTAATCTTTACTTGATTTTGGTGTTAGATAATAATTACCCATGGATTATTACACCTAGTTTATTTGAACTAAAGGTGAAATTTGGGGATTTTTTACTATGGTTTTGGAGAAAAAAAATTGATGATTTGAGGTTGGATTTGGGTAAAACACATATATTTAGACTCGTATCGGAATGGGATTCGGGATTTGTATATTTTGACGGGTTCCGAGGTGCGGGATTAGGGGTTGACTTTTCATATTTGATTCAAGATCATAGCTTTATTGTTTGGGCTTATTTCATGTGGCTTTTATTGATGATATTATGTTTTTTGGCTGGATTCGAGAAGTTTGGAGGTCGATTCACATGGGAAGGGCTTTTAGGAGTATTCATTCACGTCTTTTGAGGTAAGTAATATTTCTAAATTTTTTTAGGGTAATTATCCCTGCGAGCTATGATACTTGAGAAGTTTAAGGGATGACGGGCATGTGTGCATACACGGGGATATTCATGATCACGGTAGACTTTAGGCTACTATGAGACTAGTTTTCTTTCATGCCTCGTTATATCCGTGTTTTCTCTACTTGAATGATAATTTGAGCTATGATTTATGTTAGAAATTATACTTAATTGTTAGAGATATGATAGAGTTATTCTTGTTGTTTTGAGTTGTTTGCCCTGATTATAGTCATATTTTCGGTCATAATTCTTCATCTTTATGTTATATCTCAGTCTCTTTACATTATTTATATGCCATATCACATGTTGTTGATGCCTTCTATATGTGGTATTGTTTGGCTGAGGTCTATGAGATGTGCGCCACTAAGACTTGAGTGGCTGATGGCTGAGATGGGCCATAGAGTCGTGTTGTGATTTATAGTGGATCGGGTTGAACGCTGAATTGATTGGTATTTGGATCGGGTTGCAAACAGCAATGGTTATATTGATTATTGAGTAGTGCTTGGGCTAGGATCCGCCTCTCTAGTCTATGGTAATACAGTGAGCGCAGACATAAAGTATATACGTGTTTTGCTGAGGTTCATCTGTGCCAGGCACTCGTATAGTGCTAAGTCTGGTTGTGTGAGTGATGGTGAGGGGCACTTGTTCCAGGCACCATGAGAGTGCTCAGAGTGATGTGTTTGAACAATATTTGACTAGATTGCGTTGGTTTGGAGGCTTGTTCTAAAAGGAAAAGTCGTGTTGGGCTGTTGACTTATATCCGAAAAGAGGTAAGTATCGTGGATAACATTGACTTGAAAGAATTAGGACTTGTTTTTTCTATTCGCTACATGATTTATTTGTGGAGACGACATATATGCAAGGTGGTGAGTGTATAAGTGTTTTCATGGGTACAAGCACGCGGGGTGGACTACTTAATTTCTTGTCTTTAATTATATCATCTCTTCATTTATTCCATGTTTTTACTCATTATATGCTTTATCTGCTTCATGTCATTACTTGTTAAATATATGCCTTCTTATGTTACACGCCTCTATTTTCTATATGTTTCCATGTTTCCATGCCTTATTTATTGTCCACCTTTACTCCTCCTAAGATCTTACTTGTTAGTAGATAAATGCTCTTACTTGTCTCATGCCATTACTTGTTTATTCACCTTACTTGCTTTCCATTTCACTTTACTATGTTATATTGAATTGTTTTGGAGAATTAATATGTTTTGATTCCTTTTCGTGTATGTTGTGAGATACGCCGTAGTTTGTTATAGTATTATTATATATATGTGGATCAGGTTGCACGCCAAAATAGGATTATATATATGTGGATCGGGTTCCACGCCACAACAATATTATACATATGTGGGTTGGGTTGCACAGAACAACACTATTGTACTGATAACTGTGATATTAACACGTTTTATGCCCATACTTGCCTATACTTTATGTATGAATTGTCATAAAATAGACCCAGAATGCTTACAAAGTGCGCTTGATTGCAGGTTTGAGCGACAAGATGACAAAAGTCAAAAATCAGCCCGAAACGGAGTGAAACCTGCTCAAGTGTCAAAAATCATTGAAGAAGGGACAAGAGGACCTAGCGCGGACCGCACTGATTTGCTGCGCGGCCGCGCTAGGAGATTCAGAGAGCATCCATTTCAGGGGTTTCCATGCGCGGTCAGCGCCCCTTTCTACGCGGTCAGGCTAGTGTCCACGCGGTCGCGTTTCATTGTTGTGCGGTCCGCGCCCATTAGCCTGCGCGGCCGCGGTACCTCTTTGTGCGGTCCGCGTCCCCAACTTCAGAAGTGAATGATCGAAGGCCAAGACCCCTACGCGGCCGCGCTGCATTTTTGCGCGGTCCGCGCCAGCCCCGCAGAGGTATTTTTGTCAAGTTTTTCTAGCCTAGTATAAATAGAATATTTTATTATTTCTAGGTTAAGTTTTAGATATCAGACAACAACAGCACTCGTGAGACTCATGTTTTAGCCTATTTTGGGCATTTTCATCTTGTTTTATCGTGGATTCTTGTAGATTAACATTCTAGTTAATTAATATGTTGATTTTATCTACTAATTCTTCAATTTCTGTTGCTATTATGGCTAGCAAAACCCTTTAGCTAGGGTTGTGGCTCAACCCTAGTGTGGGTAATTAATGGGTGTGATTGTTTAATGCTTGAATGATGTTGGGTATTTGATATTTGGGTTAATTTTATGTTTTAACTAGGATTTGGTGGTTGCAAACACTAAGTCTAGCTTAGTGGGTCTTGACACTTCTTGAGAAAGAGTGTCTATGACTCCAAAATTAACCCAACAAAGAATTGGGATGGACCCATGAGAATGGTAGTCCCAATTAACGGGTAAAACCTCGAGAGAGTAATTACCCAACTTGAACCCTAAGTTGCTTGGGCTTGATTAGCCTACCCAATTGGTCTCGAGAGAGTCAATTGGGCAAAACCACTCTTTCTACCGAGAGGTGTGAGAGTGAGTGCAATCGTGCAACGGTTATAGCATAAGCCCCATAATCATCATTCTTGTATTAGGAATCTCTACGCGTTAGTTGACCACCTAGGTAAATGCCACAACCCTAGTGCCTTTCTCTATCTTGCATACAACCTAGAATTAATATCTTAGCATAATTTAGTAGTATAATTAGTAGTTGTTAAATTGTAGTTGATAATCATAAAACCCCAAAATGATAGAAGATCAATTAGAAGCAAACACGCATTTCTAGGCTAAGCAAATATCCAACTCCCGTTCTAGCTCCCTGTGGAAATTGACCCCGATACCACTATTAGGTAAAAGTATTAGCGCCCACTCTTCCTAAGGTTGAGTCCGCTGCGCGATATCACTTTTTGGCGCCATTGCCGGGGAGCTTACGGTGTTGACTATTTGTGTAGCTAGTTTTGTGTTTTGCTTCTCTTTCCTTCTTTTTACTAACTTTATTTGTGTTGATCCATCGGCTCTAAACGGAAATGACCCTCTTGGCAATGCCTTGGCGGGGGAGGAGGTTGAAGATGTTGAGCAAGATGAGCTTCCGGTACCTCAAGTACCACGGAGAGGTAGAAATGCCAATGCTAATGTACATGACAACAATCCTATTCTAGACCGTCCTCCGCCACCGCCAAGAGCGGTCCCAAGAGTGCTTCCTAATCAAGGGTACGCGAGTGCCATCGTTCCTCCCCGAATCCGGGCCGGGAACTTTCAAATCACAAATGTCATGTTGACCTTGCTCGAGAAAAGGGGATATTTTACGGGCGCCTCCGACCAAAATGCATACAAGCACTTGAAGGGGATCGTAGATACTTGCTGGGGCAGCAAACAAACAAACGTGTCAGAGGATGCGTTGAGATTGAGGCTTTTCCCGTTTTCTCTTCGGGGCAAAGCATTGGACTGTTTAGAAAGGTTACCAAATCATTCTATCACCACATGGGGTGAATTGGCGGACAAATTTATTGCCAAGTTCTTTTCTCCAAGTCATATGGCAGCTCTTCGGGACGAGATTCTACCCTTTAAGCAAATGCCAACGGAGCCATTGCATGAGATCTGGGAGCGATATAGAACAATAGTGAAGGAATGCCGTAACAACGTCATGACTGAGGCGATGATCCAACAGACTTTCTATAGGGGCATCAACACCACAAATCAATGCATTGTGAACCAATTGGCCGGTGGGTACTTTATGAAACTTTCTTACCAAGAGGCATGTGACGTACTTGATGAAATGGCGGACACCTCTTCGGCATGGCAAAGCCGAGCGAATGTACCCCAAGGTGACCCCACGGTCATCCATTTGCACAAGGAGTTGAGTGATCGTGGCCAAGCTATTGCCGAACTTACAACAACAATGAATCAGTTGGCGAAGGTGCAATTGCAACAAGTACAAAACCCGCGCCAAGTCAATGCAATGGAGAATGTTTCTATGCTAAAAAGGAGGCAAAGAGGGCAACAACAAACTCAAGGTAACGGTGAGCAGTTTGACAACAACAATGATGGTGGTGGTTATTCGAACGAGTGTTTTGATGATCAAAGTGAGGAATGCCAATATGTCAATAACTACCAAGGAAATAGAGGAAATCAAGGGAATCAACAATGGCGCCCCAAGGCAATTGGGGCAATCAACAAGGAGGCGGCAATTGGAATAACAATAATCCACAACAAGGTGGCAACAATTGGAACAATAACAATCAGAACAACAATTGGGGTAATCAAGGTAATAACCAAGGCAATTGGAATGGGAACAACAACAATAGCAATCAAGAACAATAGCAATCAAGGAGGGTGGAATAATGGTGGTAGGGGGCAAGGCTTTCAAAGGCCCCCCATGTTCCAACAACCAAACAATCCACCCCCCTTTCAGTCACAAGGGCCTAGTTCTTCTAGAAGTGATATGGGACGGATAGAAATAATGTTCGAGCAGATGATGAAAAAGAACCAAGATTCTGATGCACAATTGGCTTCGCATAACACATCTATCGGGAACCTAGAGGTGCAAATAGGACAAATCTCTCAAGCTTTAAATACCCGACCAAAAGGTGCGCTACCAAGTGATACGGTAGTGAACCCGAAGGGGGGTAACAATCATGTGATGGCGGTTACAACTAGGAGTGGAAGAGGCAGTGATGTGCATGCCTCGGTTGAGAATCAAGTTGTGAATGATGAAATTGAGTTGCATGATGATGATGCACCTTTGAATGTTGACAATGTGGTTGAACCAATAGTGAAAAATGATGTGCGGATTGATATTGATGATCAGGTCGGGGTAGAGACTCAAGATACTGTGAACCCGTCTAGGGAACACATTATTGATATACCCGAGCCGGCGGTCCCAAGGCAAAGGCACCCTTGCCTAGACCACCTCCACCATATCCTCAGCGGTTAGAAAAGCAAAAGAACGACAATCAGTTCAAGAAATTCATAGACATGATGAAGAGCCTCACAATCAATGTTCCTTTAGTGGAGGCACTTGAACAAATGCCTGGGTACGCAAAATTTATGAAGGACTTAGTCACCAAGAAGCGTTCTATGGAGTGTGAAACAATAAAGATGACGCACCAAGTTAGTGCGATTGTGCATTCTATGGCCCCGAAACTAGAAGACCCTGGAGCTTTCACTATTCCTTGCACTATCGGAAGTGCGGACTTTGCTAAGGCCCTATGTGACTTGGGGGCTAGCATTAATCTGATGCCGTACTCAGTCTTCAAGACTTTGGGAATTGGGCAACCTAGGCCAACCTCAATGAGACTTCAAATGGAGGACCGGTCGATGAAGAGGCCTTTAGGTATAATCGATGATGTGCTTGTCCGGGTGGACAAATTCATATTGCCGGCCGACTTTGTCATATTGGATTGCGAAGTGGATTTCGAAGTGCCTATTATTCTTGGAAGACCTTTCCTAGCTACGGGGAAGGCATTGGTTGATGTGGAAGCAGGGGAGTTAACATTCCGTGTGGGAGATGAGAAGGTGGTATTTCATGTGTGCAAGTCAATGAGGCAACCCAATAGTACGGAGGTGTGTTCATTTGTGGACATTGTCACGGCGGTGATAGTGGATGACACAAGTGCTTTGATTAATGTTGAAGATCCTCTTGAAGCCGTGCTTCTTAACATGGATGCCAATGATGATGCCGGTAGAGTGGAGTGCGTGAATGCATTGCATGGAATGGGTTCATATTCATATGAGCCTAGGAAACTATCTTTGGATCTTGAAAATCGCAAAACTCCGCCAACCAAGCCATCAATTGAGGAGCCACCGGTGTTGGAGTTGAAACCACTTCCTCCACACCTCAGGTATGAATTCTTGGGCTCTAATTCTACTCTTCCAGTTATTCTTTCTTCTTGCCTTACTAACTTGCAGGTTGAGGCCACTGTGGAGGTGCTTCAAAAGCGAAAAAGGGCAATAGGATGGACTTTGGCGGACATCAGGGGAATAAGCCCCGCATTTTGCATGCATAAGATCATCTTGGAGGAGGATGCACGGCCATCTCTTGAACATCAAAGGAGACTCAACGAGGTGATGCAAGAAGTAGTAAAGAAAGAGGTTATCAAGTGGCTTGACGCCGGTGTGGTTTACCCGATCTCGGACAGTTCATGGACCTCTCCGGTCCAATGTGTGCCAAAGAAGGGTGGAATGACGGTAGTGACCAATGCCAACAATGAGTTGATTCCTACTCGGACAGTTACGGGTTGGAGAGTGTGTATGGACTATAGAAAGCTGAACAAGGTGACAAGAAAAGATCATTTCCCACTACCATTCTTGGACCAAATGCTTGATCGTCTTGCGGGCCGGGCCTTTTATTGTTTTCTAGATGGCTACTCGGGGTATAATCAAATTCTCATTGCCCCGGAGGATCAGGAGAAGACAACCTTTACATGTCCTTATGGCACGTTCGCTTTCTCGAGAATGCCATTCGGACTATGTAATGCCCCAGCGACCTTCCAAAGATGTATGATGGCAATTTTCACCGACATGGTGGAGGATATCTTGGAGGTATTCATGGACGACTTCAGTGTGGTGGGAGATTCATTTGAAGAATGTTTGGTGAACTTGGATAGGGTTTTGGCAAGATGTGAAGAAACCAACCTTGTGCTCAACTGGGAGAAATGTCACTTTATGGTGCAAGAGGGAATTGTATTGGGTCACAAAATCTCAAGGCAAGGAATTGAAGTTGATAAGGCAAAAATAGAGGTTATCTCAAGGCTCCCTCCCCCTACTTCTGTCAAAGGGGTGAGGAGTTTTCTTGGTCATGCCGGGTTCTACCGGCGATTCATTAAAGATTTTTCAAAAATTGTGAACCCGCTTTGCAAGTTGTTAGAGAAGGATGTCAAGTTTATTTTTGATGAGAAGTGCATGGAGTCTTTTGAGCTACTGAAACACAAGTTGACAACAACCCCTATAATCACTGCACCTAATTGGGATTTGCCTTTTGAACTTATGTGCGATGCGAGTGATGTAGCGGTTGGGGCGGTGCTAGGCCAAAGAATCAACAAAATGTTCCATCCTGTGTATTATGCTAGCAAGACTATGAATGAGGCCCAGAGAAACTACACAGTGACAGAAAAGGAGCTATTGGCTATTGTGTTCGCGATGGAGAAATTTAGACCTTACCTTATGGGGGCAAAGGTGATCATACACACGGACCATGCAGCCCTTCGGTATTTGATGACTAAGAAGGATTCGAAAGCAAGATTGATGAGATGGGTGCTACTCCTTCAGGAATTTGATTTAGAGATTGTGGATAGAAAGGGAAGCGAGAATCAAGTTGCAGACCATTTGTCCCGATTAGAGGAAGATGGGAGACCAAGTGATGGTATTGAGATTAATGATAGGTTCCCTGACGAGCAGCTTCTTTCCGTTTCTATGTGTGAAATGCCATGGTTCGCGGACATCGCCAACTTCATTGTGACTGGTAACGTCCCGTGTGAGCTCTCTTCCAACCAAAGGAAGAAACTCAAGCGGGATAGTTTGGATTTCTATTGGGATGATCCGTATTTGTTTAGAATTTGCACGGATGGAGTGATAAGGAGATGTGTACCGGAAAGTGAACAAATGAGCATATTGGAGGCTTGTCACTCTTCTCCCTATGGTGGTCATCACGGGGGGGTGAGGACAGCCTCAAAAGTTTTGAGTTGTGGCTTCTATTGGCCCACGCTGTTCAAGGATGCTAGTGAATTGGTGAAGAGATGTGATGCATGTCAAAGAGCCGGCGGTATTTCCAAGAAGGATGAGATGCCCCTCAATACAATTCTTGAGGTGGATATTTTTGATGTTTGGGGCATCGATTTCATGGGTCCGTTCGTGAGCTCCTGTGGTAATACTTACATTCTCGTGGCGGTGGACTATGTTTCAAAATGGGTGGAAGCCGTGGCTCTACCCAACAATGAAGCCCGAAGTGTTGTAGCATTTTTGAAAAAGAGTATCTTTACGAGATTTGGTACTCCTCGGGCCATTATTAGTGATGGGGGGTCCCATTTTTGCAACAAGGCTTTTGATTCATTGCTTGCTAAGTATGGAGTTAATCACAAAGTGACCACCCCCTATCATCCACAAGCTAGTGGACAAGTGGAAGTCTCAAATCGGGAGATAAAGAGTATTCTGTCCAAAACGGTGAATGCTAATAGGACCGATTGGTCGAAGAAATTGGATGATGCTCTTTGGGCTTATCGGACGGCTTACAAGACTCCAATTGGTATGTCTCCGTATCGGTTGGTGTTTGGTAAAGCTTGCCATCTTCCAGTGGAACTTGAGCACAAGGCTATGTGGGCATTGAGGAAGTTGAACTTGGAATGGGATGTTGCAGCAAATCTCCGAGTGGAGCAATTGAATGAGCTTGATGAGTTTAGATTTCATGCCTACTCCAGCTCGTCTTTGTACAAGGACAAGATGAAGTACCTCCATGACAAGTATGCTCAGGGTAAAGAATTCAAGGTGGGTGACATGGTTCTTCTTTTCAACTCCCGGTTGAGGTTATTCCCGGGAAAGCTCAAGTCTAGGTGGAGTGGTCCATTTGAAGTTGTTGGGGTGACCCCATTTGGTGCTATTGATCTCAAGAACAAAAATGGTGAAGTTTTCCGAGTCAATGGGCATCGTGTGAAGCATTACTTGGGGAAGATTGATGACAGCCACGTGGTGGCACTCCTTCATTTGAAGTGATATTATGGTAAAATGCGTCGTGCCGCGACGTTAAATCAGGCGCTTCTTGGGAGGCAACCCATGTCTTTTTCTTTCTTTTTATTTTTCCGTTGTAGATTAGGATTTTTCAACTCATGGTTTGTGAGATGTTGCAGGGTTGATGTTGGACCAGTGCAGGGCAAAAGTAGCAAAAATTTTAAGGTCTCTGAAGTTTGCCTACGCGGCCGCGCACCAAAACAGTGCGGTCCGCGTAGGCTGGTGAAATGGGAGCTGAGTCTCTGAAGTTTGCTGCGCGGTCCGCGTGACATTTTTGTGCGGTCCGCGCGGGAGAAGCCCAAATTACATACTCTCTGAAGTTTCCCACGCGGCCGCGCACCAAAACAGTGCGGTCCGCGTGGGTTGTTCAGGCAATTAAGGATGCTGGAAATCCAGCGCGGTCCGCGGCCATTTCTGCGCGGCCGCGCTGGTGGGTAAGTAATGGGTCCCACAGTGTTTTCTATAAATAGAGACCTAGGCTTCATTTTAACCTTTTCGCCAATTTTCTACCTGAGCTCTAAATTTTCACTGTGCATCAAAAGAACTTGCTTCAAGTAGTTGAAACTTTCACAACCCCTGGTAACATTCCTCACTAATCTCATTCATAGTTTAATCTTTTTATTTTTATTTGCTTCCTATTAGTATAACTTCTTATTTTCTTCTTTCTCTCTTAGTTTTACTTGTTAGGGTAGATTTTGTGTGTTTATGTGAAACAATGGGCATGAATTCTTGATTAGTAACTGAGTAGGGACAATTAGGACCCATAATTTGAACAAAAAATTGGACTTAAATGAAAATCCCCATACTCAGTTCATTGTCTGCCCTACGCGGCCGCGCGTCCTTTCTGCGCGGTCCGCGCCAGCCTAGCGCGGCCGCGGTCCAAATCAGTGCGGACCGCGTCGGTGAGATTCAGAGAGGGGTTTCTCTGGAACATCTTAAGCGCGGTCCGCGCTCCAGTTTTACGCGGTCCGCGCTACCCCAGCGCGTCCGCGTGGCACTTTTGCGCGGTCCGCGCCCCTTCTATTCTGCAACCCTGTTTCTAAACCATGCTTTCAACTGTACCATCCAATTCACTGCATATGCTTCAACTAACAATGTTAGACTTTTCTTTGCAGATCATGGTAAAGCAACGAGGAGGAAAAGAACAACAACCCGGGAGGGGTGGCTCCTCCCGAGGGGGAAAAGGAAAGCGGGTTGTTAAACTCACTCCCCAGACTCGGGAGAATATAAAAAAGACCCGCAAGATAATACGGGAAGCTGATAGAGCTGCCTCCCACTCTTCGGGGAGTGAGTATGCCCCATCCCGGAGTATTACTTCTGAATCTGCTCCAACTCACATGTCTCTCTCGCTCCAATTGCATGACTCTCCCTCAGCTTCACCTACCTCCAAGGGACCAGCTGATAAAAGCCTCAAAAAACCGGTGAATGTAGTTTTGGACTCGTCTGATGAGTCCGAAGATAGAAGTGAGGCACAATACTCCACCTCCCCCACAGCTTCATTATCTGGGGAGAGTGCAGGATATGGTGAGGGGGGTGAGCCCCAAGTTGGTGGTGTTGATAGAACAAGAAAACCGGAAGCATGGGCTGATAGATTTGTAAGTGAAATAGCCTTCCACAGATTTCGAGAGTGGTGGCCCAAAAGAAAATTGATTCCGGAGAGGCAATTTATTGACTCTGATCTTCTTCCTCTAAACCCACATGTGCAAGCACAATTCCGTACTAGAGAGGGTTGGGGGTTCTTCAAGGAACGTTGCATAGTCGCAAATGAACATATGGTGAAAGAATTTTACTGCAATGTTTATCATGTAGTGAAAGACTCAAAGGCGACACAAGTGAGGGACAAAGTGGTGATGTTTGATGGGAAGTCTCTGAATGAGTTTTTGGGGTTCAACGAAGAGGACGAAACCCAATACTTAGAAAAGCTGGCAATGAAAGAAGAGGTTCGCCCGTGGTTGGCCCAGCACTTGGCAGCCCCGGGCACTGTCCCAGTTTGGTTGAAAGCAGGGGAGAAGATTCTGAGAAACACGTTCAGTTTTGAAGCAAAGGGTTGGTTGACCTTCGTGTGTAGTAGGCTTGATCCCTCCACTCATGATCACACAGTTCCTATTCCCCGTGCAGTGTTAGTGGCATCTATTATGGCTGGTTTTCCTCTGAATGTGGGCAACATCATGTCAAGGGTGATTTCTACGGTCGGGCAGGAGACCAACACAAACTACCCCTTCCCGAACACTCTTTCCCTGTACTTTAGAGAATTGAAGGTGAAGAAGAAGAGGTTTGATGTCCAGGTAGATCCAGTGGCCCCCTACTCATGGTACAGTCAGTTGGGTCCCGACAACCCAAAGAGGTCCAAAAAGCCTCAGGCATCCACTTCCACCGCACCTGGCCAGTCTGAGGAGCCAGCGGTTATTGAGCAGTCCACTGAGCCTTCCACCATCCCTGCTACCAGTGAGACATTGCCTCAGGGCCCTTCTACTATTGCTGGTCCATCTACTGCAGCAGACCCGGATGTCCCTTCATCGAAGACTCACCGGTTCACTGCCCACCAGCTTGCTCAGTCTCTAGCCAGTTTGAACAACTGGATGTCAGCTGCGACATCCAAGTTGTCAAACTTGGCCACTGTAGTTCAGGCACAGTCAGCCCCTTCCACAGTTGAGATCCCTCCTTCTATTGAGGAGACACTGAAGAAGATCCTGGCCAACCAGGAAAAGATGATGGAGACACAGAATGCCTTGGCTAAGGCAGTTGGAGCACACAGCACAGCATTGGGTAAACTAGCTAGGGAGCACAGGAAATTGAGGAAGCAAAAGGCCTCCAAGGAGTCAGTGATGAAGTTGAGGGAGGATGTGGATAAGCTTTTGGCGGATCAGATGCCACTTGACTTACTCTTCGGGGAGCCAACTGTAGATCCAGCAGCAGTTCAGCCACAGCAGGAGGAGACTCCCAGGCCGAGGAAGAAGAGGAAACTCCCTAGCACTGAGGGAGTTGTGATAGAGGTGGCCCAGGTTCATGAGGGTACATCCAGTGTTCCACCGGTGGTTCAGCCTGTCCTTGATCCAGCTCATGTCCCAGCAGCACAGCAGCAGCAGGTCGGAGACCAGTCTGAGGTCCCGGCTACTACAGAGGATCCAGGGACGACAGGAGACCCCACGCATGTGGACTAGGCTTGAGGGGCCTTTCTATATCCTTTTACTCTGTTTTTGAGCTTATCTTGGTAGTTGGCATTGGGGACAATGCCAGCTTTTATTCGTGGGGGTGCGCCCTACCATTTTGATTCTGATACACTGGATGACTGTATATATTTATTTCATTTCTAGTCTATGTTTTGGATTGTCTTTGATTTTTAAATAGTTGGCCTGTATATAACTTTTAACTTTGGCTACTTTTAGACTCTTATGTATATATTCATCCCGTTGTATATTCTACTCCCCATTGTACATATTCATTTGGTTTTTCTATTTTCGTTCAAATTTTTCGTTTTCAGCCTAGTAGTGAGGCTCGTAGCCTTTTGTTTCGGTTTTAGTGTTTTCAATAAGCCCTTGGTTTTCTTAATGCCACGGTTCTTTCCAAGGGTAGTGTGTTGTGCGAACCGGGTGGCTCTTCCCAATGATAGATGGCGTGACAACCTTCTTAAGGGTTTGAGTCCGTTTTTGATTTTTCTTCTTTTGATTTTCAATATTTTGTAGTTAAGAGGACCTCAGGCAAGCTTCACTTGGGCCTAACACATTTGCCTTTGATCCCATGGTCAAAGACATAATGTTGTGTTTAGGATGGTGAAAATTGTGGCCTTGAGACTCTTGTGTTGACCAAACAATCATCATATGGTCGTGTGGGGCCATTGTGCGCTTGAATTGGAACTAAGGTCGTTGTGGGCTCTCAACTCGATGTCTTTAGCAATCCTTGAGTGTGTGTGGTGAGAATTCGAATTGTGAGTCTAAGCTCCAAGCCGATGGTCTAGAACTTGCCCTGAATGTTTGTTGAGGCGAAATCATAGGTGAAACTTGACTTGAGAAGTGAATATAGGCCCTCCTTGATCCGAACTTCCAAATTTGAACAATTTCCATGACCTACCAATGAAATGATCCCTAGTTCAACCCTTTTGAGCCTTAAACCTTCTTCTTTCATGAACCAAAGCTACAAGCCTATACCCGTTCTCAATGAGACCCTCTCTTGGCACCCAAATCTTCCCTTGAGCAATGGCAAATATCTAAGTTTGGGGGGTTGAGACAAGAAAGGCATCAATGCGGTAAAGAGGCACAAAAGCAAAAGAAAAGGGAGGCAATGAAAAAGAGAAAAAGACAAAAAGAAATACAAAAGTGAATAAGAACCGGAAAAGGGGATTCAAAGAAAACAAAGTGAAAAAGGTTGTGTAAAAGTAGAAAAAGGAGAAAGGTTTGAATTGCAAAAGAAAGAGTGACAATGTGTCTCTCTAACCCCTTGAAAGAATTGAAAGAAGTGAAATACTCAAATGAGTCAAAAAGTATGCCATAATGAATCAAAAGAAGTGCTAAAGGGAAGATTGAACCTAAATGAACAAAAACATGTCCTACCTTCACCCAAAAGCCTTCACAATGACTCCTCAAAAGCCCTATATGATCTTGAGTTGAGGGAAGCCTACATTAGTGGATACTTACATAAGGGGCAAGCATATGGTACCTAAAGCTGGACTTATGACCTTCTTTGTGAGAGAAATGAGTGAAAAATCCATCAACCTCGGGTTGTGTGTCATTACTCTAAAAAGTGAGGTTCGCTTAGGGAGAGTTGAGGATGTGTGAGTTTGGGTTCCACAAAGACCAAGGTATTTGAGAAAAGCGCCTTGATGAAATGAGTCAACCCTTGATGCTCTCGTGTCACATTCGATCCATAGTTCTTAAAAGACTAAAAATGTGTTAATGATGCATTCGTATTAAGGGCAATTGTTAGTCCCAATTGATGCGTGATGAGGCTTCCTTAGGATAAGCTGGAATTACTTGGATGTTTCCTTTTTAGGGGTGGGTCTTCTTTTATTTGCTTGAGGACAAGCAAAGGTTTAAGTTTGGGGGAGTTGATAACTGTGATTTTAACACGTTTTATGCCCATACTTGCCTATGCTTTATGTATGAATTGTCATAAAATAGACCCAGAATGCTTACAAAGTGCGCTTGATTGCAGGTTTGAGCGACAAGATGACGAAAGTCAAAAATCAGCTCGAAACGGAGTGAAACCTGCTCAAGTGTCAAAAATCATTGAAGTAGGGACAAGAGGACCTAGCGCGGACCGCACTGATTTGCTGCGCGGCCGCGCTAGGAGATTCAGAGAGCATCCATTTCAGGGGTTTCCATGCGCGGTCAGCGCTCCTTTCTACGCAGTCAGCGCTGGTGTCCACGCGGTCGCGCTTCATTGTTGTGCGGTCCGCGCCCATTAGCCTGCGCGGCCGCGCTACCTCTTTGTGCGGTCCGCGTCCCCAGCTTCAGAAGTGAATGATCGAAGGCCAAGACCCCTACGCGGCCGCGCTGCATTTTTGCGCGGTCCGCGCCAGCCCCGCAGGGGTATTTTGTCCAGTTTTTCTAGCCTAGTATAAATAGAATATTTTATTATTTCTAGGTTAAGTTTTAGATATCAGATAGCAGCAGCACTCGTGAGACTCAAGTTTTAGCCTATTTTGGGCATTTTCATCTTGTTTTATCATGGATTCTTGTAGATTAACATTCTGGTTAATTAATATGTTGATTTTATCTACTAATTCTTCAATTTCTGTTGCTATTATGGCTAGCTAAACCCTTTACCTAGGGTTGTGGCTCAACCCTAGTGTGGGTAATTAATGGGTGTGATTGTTTAATGCTTGAATGATGTTGGGTGTTTGATATTTGGGTTAATTTTATGTTTTAACTAGGATTTGGTGGTTGCAAACACTAAGTCTAGCTTAGTGGGTCTTGACACTTCTTGAGAAAGAGTGTCTATGACTCCAAAATTAACCCAACAAGGAATTGGGATGGACCCATGAGAATGGTAGTCCCAATTAACGGGTAAAACCTCGAGAGAGTAATTACCCAACTTGAACCCTAAGTTGCTTGGGCTTGATTAGCCTACCCAATTGGTCTCGAGAGAGTCAATTGGGCAAAATCA
This sequence comes from Nicotiana attenuata, assembly GCF_001879085.1. Classification (NCBI taxonomy): domain Eukaryota; kingdom Viridiplantae; phylum Streptophyta; class Magnoliopsida; order Solanales; family Solanaceae; genus Nicotiana; species Nicotiana attenuata. The sequence goes on from NC_031999.1 coordinate 39,151,137, forward strand.
CTCTTTCTACCGAGAGGTGTGAGAGTGAGTGCAATCGTGCAACGGTTATAGCATAAGCCCCATAATCATCATTCTTGTATTAGGAATCTCTACCCGTTAGTTGACCACCTAGGTAAATGCCACGACCCTAGTGCCTTTCTCTATCTTGAATACAACCTAGAATTAATATCTTAGCATAATTTAGTTATAATTAGTAGTTGTTAAATTGTAGTTGATAATCATAAAAACCCCAAAATGATAGAAGATCAATTAGAAGCAAACACGCATTTCTAGGCTAAGTAAATATCCAACTCCCTTTCTAGCTCCCTGTTGAAATTGACCCTGATACCGCTATTGGGTAAAAGTATTAGCGCCCACTCTTCCTAAGGTTGAGTCCGCTGTGCGATATCATGTACCTATGTGGATTGGGTTGGATGTTGCAACAATATTATATATACATATATGTGGATTGGTTGCATGTCGCAATTGTATTAGTATTATATGTGTGCATCAGCTTGCACACTGCAACAGCGAGGATATATATTGATTATTCTAGGCTGTTGGTTTATGTTACCATGTTGTGTTGTGAGACTGAGAAGTGATGGTATTCTGGGGCACTCTGTCTTTTACTCTTATTTCGATTTTCATGTTAATTAGATATGTCCCAACTTCATTATTGCTTTTCAGCTTGTACTCGCATATGTTTATAGTGAGTATCATATAATAACCTCGTCAATACCTCATCGACGTTAGGCTTGGCACTTACAGAGTGCATGGGGTTGCTTGTAATCATACTACACTTCTGCACTTCTTATGTAGATCCTGGTGTTGGTCCCAGCGGCGCGTACCTAAGATTGCTCGAACCCGTCCATCCAAGAGACTTGAGGCAGAGGTGCACAATGTTCGCAGATCCAAAAGTCCCCTTGCTATCTATATTACTGTTTATTTTGTTTCAGACAGTTGTATTTCATTTTTGACTCTATTTATAGTAATCTAGAAGCTCATGTACTTGTGACACCAATTTCTGGGATTAGTCTAGACATCGTTGTGCTTTTTTAATTTTAGTATTCCAGTCATATTTTTCTTAAAATGTTACTTTGAAATTGTTAAATTGATTAATTTTTAGCTAATGTTGGTTTTCCTAGCAAGCGGATGTCCGGCACCATCACAGCCCCATGGTTGGGATATTGGGACGTGACAACTAAGTATTAGAGCTCTAGGTTGCATAGGTATAACGAATCATGAGCAAGCTTAGTAGAGTCTTGAGGATTTGTACTGAGATGTTTGTATGTATCTTCTAGAGGCTATAAGGGTTTAGGAAATTTCACTTTCTTTCTTTCTCTATCATGCGACTTTGCTCTAACGCTGAGTTTGAATCATTCTTCTCTTATTCTCTCACAGATGGTAATGACACGTACGATATCTATAGTTGATTACGATCTGCAGCCCAGGTTGCAGCCACTATTAGGGGTAGGGACCAGGACCGAGGTAGAGCCAGAGGTAGAGGTAGAGCTTAGCCTAGAGCACGTGGGTTCATTGCTACCCACTGCTTCAGGAGGCCTTAGTACACATGATTGGCTTGATGGAGAGTATGGCACATGCCAGTGTATTTCCTGTGGCAACAGCTGTTTCTCAGGCTGGGGGCAGAGCCCAGACTCGCTCTATTGACGCTCTAGAGCAGATGGCTCACGGGTATATATATATATATATATATATATATATATATATATATATATATATATATATATATATATATACACACACACACACACACACACACACACACACACTCGGATATGGCATGTATCCCACTAGAGGTGGTCGTGTACGAACAAAGCCTGGACCCGAGCGTCCCTCCAATAAGGCAAAAGAAATGCCCGATAGCCGAGGTCAGAAACATGTTCGTTAAGGAAGAGTCTTTGAATGCAGGTGATCATTTAGAGCACCTCCAAGAAACCTTCGTTATCTTGAGGAAGCACAATATGAAGCTCAACCCGAAAAATGTGCGTTCGAGGTTGGCTCTGATAAGGGTTTCTTGGTTTTACAAAGAGGGATCGAGGTAAATCCCGATAAGATCAAAGCCATCGAGGAAATTTTGGACCAGCTGACAAGTGTAAAAGAAGTACAGAGGCTAACCGGAAGTTTGGACGCATTAAGCAGGTTCATCTCTCCATCCTCAAAAAAATGTCATCACTTCTTCTAACTTCTAAAGAAGAAGAACAATTTCAAATGGACCCGGGAATGTCAACAGGTCTTGAAAGACCTGAAATGTTATTTATCGAGGCCCCCGCTACTATCAAGGCGGGGGGAAGGTGAACAACTTCTAATATACCTACCGGCCTCGGAGGTAGCGGTATGTGCTATTCTAGTCCAGGAGGATGAAGGTAGGCAATTTCCTGTCTATTATGTTAGCAAAATTTTATCAGGAGCGGAGATTCGTTATCCGTACCTCGAGAAACTAGCCTTAGCTCTCACAGTCAGATCTCTAAAGCTTAGGCCTTATTTTTAGTGCGACCCGATAGCCGTTGTGACGACCTTCCCCTTGTAGAATGTTCTTCACAAGCCTGAATTGTCAGGCCGGCTGGCCAAATGGGTAGTCAAAATTATTGAGTTCGATATTTAATACAAGCCTAAGACTACGATCAAATCACAAGTTTTGGCTCGACTTTGTGACTGATTTCAGTCCCGGGTAACTGCCCCTGGCTGCTAAAGGAGCGTTGTGTCAGAAACGATATTAGGAGTTTGGACCTTGGACGGAGCTTCCAATGTGAAAGGGTCCAGGCTCAGCGTCGTCCTAATCACTCCCTCGGGGGAAACCCTAAGCCAGGGCATAAAAATTGTTCTGTTTATTAATAACGAAGCCGAGTATGAGGCTTTGGTTGCTGGACTCGAATTGGCCCGGGGACTAGGCTTCGAGGTCATAGAGATCAAATGCGATTCTCAGCTGGTAGTGAATCAAGTGCATGGGATTTTTGACACAAAGGAGGAATGCATGCAGCATTACATGAACAAAGTCCAGGCATTGCTTGCATGATTCAAGGAATGGTCAATAACACACATTCCGAAAGAAGAGAATGTGGAAGCAGATGTGTTAGCTAATTTGGGGTCATCTACATAGATGAAAAGATCCTACTCAGGTACTGTCGTTCAACTTCGGCATTAGGTACTAGATGTTAACGGCCATTGCGAAGTAAATACAACCAACCTAGTCTAGGACTGGAGGAAGGAGTTCATCGAGTATCTTCGGCATGACAAGTTTCCTCAAGACCCGAAGGCATCACGGGCACTACGCACCAAAGCGGCTTACTACAGTCTCTTAGGTGGAAAATTATATAGGAGATCATTCCAAGGACTGTTGGCCCGATCTTTAGGAGCATCGGAGGAAGATTACGTGATGAGAGAGGTCTATGAAAGAATCTGCAGGAACCATTCCTGTGCAGATCCGTTGGTGCTAAAGCTGGTTAGGGCAGGATACTGCTGTCCCCGGATGGAGCAAGACGCAAAGGCTTTATTCAGAAATGCCACAAGTGTTAGCGCCATGCACAGTTGGTGCACCAATCCGTGGAACTCTTGCATTCGGTACTGCCCCCATGGCCATTCATGAGGGATGGATATAGTTGGTACGCTGCCACCGGGTCCCGAAAAGGTAGGATTTCTTTTAATTTTAACCGATTACTTCACTAAATGGGTTGAAGTAGGTCTTTACCAAAAGATCAGTGAGTGCGAAGTGATCGACTTCCTATGGGAGCACATAAATAATCTGTTCGAAATACCGAAAGAGATTTCCTTCGATAGCCGAGCATAGTTCATAGGCTCCAAACTCACAAAATTTCTTGAGACAACCAAAAGGATTACATCTTCATCATACCATCCGGGAGCTAATGGGCTGGAAAAATCGACCAATAAGGTGATTATTGTAAATCTCAAAAAGAGGTTAGAAGCGGATAAAGGCAAGTGGCTTGAAGAGTTACCAGGCGTCTAATGGGCGTACCGAACGATGACAAAATCAAGCATGGGAGAAATACCTTTCGCTCTTGTATACGCCGCAGAAGCTCTAATCCCGATGGAAGTAGGAGAACCAACCTTATGATTCTCTCGAACAGATGAACAAGCAAATAATGAGGAATCGCTGGTAAAGTTGGAACTATTCGATGAACGCAGGGATTTAGAACACATGAGGATGGTGGCTCAGAAGCAAAGGATTGAAGATACTACAACCGGAGGGCCAATCTCCACTACTTTAAAGTAGGAGACTTGGTTTTGAGGAAAGTGACTCAGAACACTCGGGAAATAAATGTTGGGAAGTTAGGTCCAACATGGAAAGGTCCCTACCATGTTTCAGCTTTCACTGGTAAAGGATCTGTGATGACCCAATAGGTCATCTTATAATTTAAAACCAAATTATGTGTTCCGAGTCCTTTAAAACCTCATTTTTATCCCTCCTCGATTTGTGTGCGCAATCCGGGCAAGTTTCTGGAAAGCTTTTGTGTTAAAAGTTGAAAAAATAAGGATTTTTTATTTAAAACTTTATTTGAGTTGACTTCGGTCAACATTTTTGGTAAACGGACCCAAATCCGTGCTTTGACAGTCTAAGGAGGGTCGTACCAATATATGGGACCTGGGCGTATGCCCGGAATCGGATTCAGAGGTCCCTAACTTGAGTTATGAATTTTTGATGAAAATTGTAAGTCTAAAAGTTTTAATGGTTTTTAAGAAATTTTTAGTGCTTGATCTCGTTAGTATCGGATCCGTATTTTAGTTCCGGAGCCCGGTATAGGTCCATTATAAAATTTAGGACTTGTCTCTAAAATTTGGTGAGAAACAGAGTTGGTTTGACGTGATTCGGACGTCCGGTTGTGAAAATAGGAATTTCAAAGTATTCTGGAGAATTTCATTTTATTTGGTGCTAAATTCGTAGTTCTATGTGTTATTTTGGCGATTTGATCGTGCGAGCAAGTCCGTATGATGTTTTAAGAGTTGTGTGCATGTTTGGTGTGGAGCCCCGAGGGTGTGTTTCAGTTCTTGTTGCAAAGACTCTAACCTCGCAATTGCGAGATCAAGCTTTGCATTTGCGACCACTATTGGATTCGCATTTGCGACCTACTCATCGCATTTGCGAAGAGTAGCTGTGGAGGCCAAATGTTCTCAATTGTGAACAATTCCTCGCAATTGTGATGGGAACACGGGAGGGGTGTTTTTCGCATTTGTGATCACATGGTGGCAAATGCGGTCTTGCCCCTGTTTGCATTTGAGAACTATTACACGCATTTGCAAACAATGCAGAGGTGAGAAGGGGTTCGCATTTTCAATGCCTCCTTCACATTTGCAGGCTTCACATTTGCGAAGCCCAGGTCGCATTTGCAACATCTGCAGCTGGGTAAATGAGACTTGATGGGATTTTTCATTCTTCAAATTTTCAAAACCTAAAACACAAGAGGCGATTTTCCAAAGACTTCTTCTTCCCCAAATCATAGGTAAGTGATTCTTAACTAGTTTCTTTCAATCTTTCACTTCATTATACAAGATTTCAACCTAGAATCTAAGGTTTTCATGGTGGAATTGGGGATTTTTCGGTAGAAACTAGGGATTTGATAAATTGGGGATTTAGACCTCGAATTGAGGTCGGATTCCAAAACCAATTACATATCCGGGCTCGAGGGCGAATGGGTAATCGGGTTTTGGTCCGAATTTCGAGTTTGGACCAAGCGTGCCCGGGTGTTGACTTTTTCAATAATGGCCTAAATTGAATTCTTATCGATCGTGGGTGATTCCTAAGGCTTATTTTGAAACGTTTGGTTGGTAATTTTCTAGATATTGTTGGTTTGAAGGCGTGTTTGAAAGGCAAAGTTGTGATTAAGCTTTGAGTAACCTTTGGAGCGAGGTATGTGTTGTGTCTAACCTTTACTTGAGGGAATTAGGAACCTTCGGACTTTGTGTTATGTGAATTCCATGTGAGTGGCGTATATGCAAGGCGACGAGTGCTTATACGCCGCCGAATCATCTGTTTCCCATATTTATCGCTTTTTCTTAATTATTTCCCCTCCTAGCTTATTACATGATCTAAATGCTTTCCATGCTTAATTTCTACGTGTTTATTAATATTTTCTTCTGTTAACCATGTTAGCACTTTTCATAGTTCCCCTAATCCTTGCTATTTGCTTAATTTGACTTGTTCGTACCTTCTAAGTGGAAATTGCTTGTTTTGTCTCGCTGTGTAGTAACATTTGTGTAGATTCTATTGAACAAGTTTCCTTTTGTTCGTTCAGTTTGGTATTTGTTTATTGTAAATGCCTTATGATTTAGCCTGTTGATTGACTGTGTACATTGATTGTTTGGCGCTGATATGGTGGGATCAGGTTGCACGCCGCAACAGGTGTGATAAGGGAGGATTGATATGGCAGAATAAGGGTGAATATGTATGTACGGTGGGATCAGGTTGCACGCTGCAGTAGGTGGAATAAGGGTGGATTGATATGGTGAAATAAGGGTGAATTATGATATTGATCTTGATATATGGTGGGATTAGGTTGCGCACTGCAACAAACATATATATTATTTAGCGTTATTGATATTGTTATGGTGGAATAAGGGAGGATTATGTGTTGTCTGGTGGGATCGGGTTGCGTGCTGCAACAACCTATATGTTTATATTTCTTGAGCTGCGTAGTTCCGATATTTTTACTTGAGCTGGTAGAGATTGGTAATTTCGGATGGCTCTAGTTTATTTTCGAGGCTGTTGTTATTATTTCCTGTTGGCTGTTTAATTCTGTACAGCTGTTTACCGTGAAAATGGTAATAACAATCAAATTTGATTATGGGATTCTAAAAATACGTGATCTATTTTTGTGCCGGTTGCTAAGCAGTTGATGCTATGTGAAAGATTGAGAAACAAGATTAGAGCTTGAGAGCAAGGTGATAATCGAACCGAATGGTTAATAATCAGGGCCTCGAGCTTGCTTATTCGAGGACCTCGGGGTCGAGTCTGAGGCTCGGCTGGGAGCTATCGAGGGTAAGCGATGGGCAACTAACAGTTTGAATAAGATCGATGATGGATCTTTATGGCCAATAATGAGCAATAAATGATGAACAATAAATAGAACACAATGAATGCAAGCAATAAATGAAGTAATGAACTCAATAGAATGTGTTAGAGAGAGAGAGTGTTCTTGTATATTTTTGTATGGAGCAACAGATCTCTATAAAATGACAAGGATCCCCTTTATACATGGGGGAATCCCAATATAGTACAAAAGTACTAATTACAAAGATATGGGGTAGGCATAGCCACTCAATGGACTGATACGGGTCAGAGCTAGACCTCTAGATTTCGTCAGTCCTAGCCATGCGCCTAGGGAAATTCCCACTGTTCCACCGTAACCTATGTCGGGCGTCCCCGAGTCACGTTAGTTTGGCTGGTATAGCCTTTCGACCGTAGTCGTTTGTGTTCGGCCGGAGCCTTTTAAGTCCCGAGTGAAGTAGTTTCGGCATCTATATTGAGGGTATGCCTTTTAAGGGTCTTACAAGTTCGATATATAGCCTTAACTTTGAGATCGGGTTTATGCCTTTAGTAAGGTCTTACAAGTTTTACATGCCTTTGAGGTCTTACAGTTTGGATACTTGGTACAAGTATGGTTCATGCCTTGATTGAGGTCTTACAAATATTGTCACTTGGTACAAGTGTGGTTCATGCCTTGCTTGAGGTCTTACAGATGTCGTCGTTGCCTTATGTAGGTCTTACGAGACCGAGTCTGCCCGCTCGAGGTCTTATGGCCTTAGGTTTTTGATAGGTGGCGATTGTCGACAGTCCCCGAGTTATCGAGGATTTTTCGGCTCGGGAGCCATTGCGATAGAGATGGAGATTTGACGGCAGTCCCCGAGTTATCGAGGATTTCTCGGCTCGGGAGCCATTACTTGCAAACTTGGTGCTGCCTCGTTTGAGGGCTTACGATTCTGGAGTCTCCGACCCAGAGGTCATGTGGCTTTGAGTTTTCGACGCCAGTCCCCGAATGTTCGAGGCGTTTTTGGCTTTAGAGCCATTTTGTGATTTTGATGTTGCCTTGTTGAGGGCATATGAGTATGGAGCTCCGACCCGGAGGTCATTCAGGCAGTCCCCGAGGGTTCGGGACATTTTTGACATAGGAGCCGTTTTTCGAAAAGTACCGAACTTCTTTGAATGCAAAATGCTTCTTGAAATTACTCTTCGATTGCTTGAGCATACATGTCTTTGCTGTTGAGGGCTCGATTATACTATGCGGGCACGGTTCATTCGACCGTTTGGCCCGTTACATAATATTTTCTGTCGAGACCCTATTTAGCATATCTTAGCTTCTCCGAGAAGGTGATCTTCCGGGGGGGATGCCCTACAGTATTCGAGGTTGATTGCAAAAGAAGCCTTAAATACTCGTTGAGTTTTCCTTAGGTACCATATAGGTGTTGCCTCATTAAAAACCTTGCCGGAAAAACCCTTGTTGGGATAAAAATCCGGACGAAGGAAAAGAGTGCAACGCATGCTTTCGAAACCTAAGGCCTTCGAGAAGTGCTTCGGACGTTTTGATTGGGTACCTGCACTCAGGTTAGCGTAGGGTGAAACTGAAAGAATCGTGAGGCGGTCATACCTAGTGTAGATTGTGACGGCGACGTTTCGAGACCTGATATGTTGTAATCGCTTGTGATGAGGACGCAGTACGGTCCCCTGCTTTGTTTAGCCGGGAGTAGCCGAGAGAGTAGCTTGTTATCGCTATTTCACTATTCGTTTATCCTTCGGCTCCTTCAAAGGTGGAGGTACCAGTGTCGGGGCCACATCGTGCACTGCGAACATTTCTCTCGCAACATGATGTTCCCCGTAGATGGTTTTGATCCCATCCTTTGTCGATAATTTCATCATTTGATGGAGGGTGGATGGCACTGCTCTCATGCAGTGTATCCACGGCCTTCCGAGCAAGACGTTGTACCTCATGTCTCCCTCGATGACATGGAATTTGGCATTTTGGGCTGTGTCGGCCACATTGACTGGGAGGGTGATTTCCCCTTTCATTTTTTTGCTTGCCATGTTGAATCCGTTGAGGACTCGAGAGGCGGGTACAATTTGTTCAAGCAGCCCGAGCTGCTCTACCACCTCGATCTGATAATATTGGCCGAGCTACCTAGATCCACAAGTACACGTTTAATTTGAAATGAATTTACAGGGAAGGAGATTACCAGTGCGTCGTTGTGAGGTTGAGACAAGGTCTCGATGTCCTCATCGCTGAATGTAAGGGCAGGTATGTAGCCCCGAGTTCGCTTTTCTCTGGTGATGGATATTTTTGTTCTTCTCATCATGGCCTCCTGTGGGGTATCAATGTCTCCCAAGATCATGTGGATGACATGCTGCGACTCATTCGTTTCGTTTTTTCTTGGCCGTTTCTCTTTCCCGGAACTGATTTTTGGCCCGGTCGCTTAGGGATTCTCGGAGGTGACCTTTGTTGAGTAGTCTGGCTACTTCTTCTCGGAGCTGGTGACAATCCTCGGTCCTGTGGCCGTGCGTGTTGTGAAATTCACACACTAAGTTATGATTCCTTTGCGAAGGATCTGATTGTACAGGCTTGGGCCACCTGGCATCTCTGATTTTACTGATGGCGAACACGATGTCTGATACATCAATGTTGAATTTGTATTCTGACAAGCGAGGTGCCTCTGTTGGCCCTGTGTGCCTATCAAATCCGGCTCTGTTGACGAGTCCCCGAGGATTCTATCCTCGGTCCATCCTTCGATCGTTGCGGGGTATGTTGCGCCTCGGGGCGTTCCTCCTATCTTCGACGTATGGCCGGTACCTTTTTTTGTTTGGTTTTAGCTCCTTTGCCAGAAACCAGTTTGGGCATACCGAGCCCGAGGGCGCCCCTAGCTGGTCGTCCTCGACCCTGATTTTCGACTGGTATAGGTTATGAACATCTGACCAAGTCACGGTCGGGTACTCGATTTGGTTCTGTTTTAGCTATTTTGAAGCCACCGTGCTTCGTTCGTTCAGACCTTGAGTGAAGGCCTGTACCGCCCAGTCATCGGAGACCGGTGGTAGTTCCATTCATTCCATTTGAAAGCGAGATACGAACTCTCGCAGCATCTCATTATCCTTCTGCTTAATCTTGAAAACGTCGGATTTCCTTGTTTCTACCTTGATGGCACCAACATGTGCCTTTATGAAAGAATCCGCCAGCATGGCAAATGAATCTATCGAGTTTGGGGCCAGGTTGTAATACCACATCATTGCCCCTTTAGAGAGCGTTTCCCCGAACTTCTTCAGTAGGACGGACTCGATCTCATCGTCCCTCTGGTCGTTGCCTTTTACCGTACAGGTGTAAGTAGTAACGTGCTCATTGGGGTCCGAGGTTCCGTTGTACTTCGGGAGGTCTGGCATTCTAAACTTCTTCGGAATGGGTTTCAAAGCCGCTTCTTGCGGGAACGGCTTTTGTACGAACTTCTTTGAATCCACACCTTTCAGGATCGGGGGTGCTCCCAGGATCTAGTCGACCCTGGAATTGTAGGTCTCGACCTTTTAGTCATTGGCCTCTATCTTCTTCTCGCCGATTCAATCCTCCTCGTGAGGTCCTCGAGCATTTTTACGATGCCGGGGTCAGCTGCCGACCCGTTGCTGGTTGATCTCTCCGGTGCCTGCTCGGCCGGTGGAGCCGTCCCCGGTGCTACCGCGCTAGGGGTTTTCTGGTGACTTTGCAGCTGAGCAATAGCCAGCTGTTGTGCCTGCAACATTTCAAAAATAACGTGAAGGCTAATCTCCCGTTCTTCCCGAGGTGGGGTTTTCTAGGCTTCTTGTTGGTCGCCTTGGTGTATGCTCCTATTGGTGTGGGAGCTTATTTTGATGTGTTGAGCGTCACGTGAAACCGCGTCCATGGGAATCAGATCCGGTGCGTTCTCAGGGTTTCGTGGTGGTACACCAACACCTGGGACGTCAACACCATTTTCTCCTGTGGTCTTCAAGGTTGATGTTTTCACATGCATTTACTGAATTACACATTTGACCTGAAATCAAAGATCTTGGACAAGAAAAAGTGTGAAAGATAACTTGCGTTACGTGGTTAAACCAGCAAGAAAATAATCACTATTATTTTTAGCCCAACGGTGGGCGCCAAACTATTTACCGTGAAAATGGTAATTACAATTAAATTTGATTATGGGATTCTAAAAATACATGATCTATTTTTATGCGGTTGTTAAGCAGTTGATGCTATGTGAAAGATTTAGAAACAAGATTAGAGCTTGAGAGCAAGGTGATAATCGAACCGAATAGTTAATAATCAGGGCCTTGAGCTTTCTTATTCGAGGACCTTGGGGTCGAGTCTGAGGCTCGGCTGGGAGCTATCGGGGGTAAGCAACGAGCAACTAAGAGTTTGAATAAGATCAATGACGGCTCTTTATGGCCAATAATGAGCAATAAATGATGAACAATAAATAGAACACAATGAATGCAAGCAATAAATGAAGTAATAGAACTCAATAGAATGTGTTAGAGAGAGAGAGTGTTCTTGTATATTTTTGTATGGAGCAACAGATCTCTACAAAATGACAAGGATCCCCTTTACATATAAGGGGGGGAATCCCAATATAGTACAAAAGTATTAATTACAAAGATATGGGGCAGGCATAGCCACTCAATGCACTGATACGGGTCAAAGCTAGACCTCTAGATTTTGTTAGTCCTAGCCATGCGCCTAGGGAAATTCTCACTATTCCACCGTAACCATTGATTTGCGTTGCCTCGAGGCTGGACACTGATGTCCCCTTGGGGTAAGATTCGACCGTGGCCTCTAGCCTATAGAAACCTCGCTCCCGAGGCGTTGTAATGGCCGAAAATCAGACCCTCCGATTTTACCGTATACAATAGCATTTCATCCTCAGACGGACAGACAGTCCGAGCGCACTATTCATATATTGGACGATATGCTTCGCGCGTGTGTTATTGACTTCGGAGGCTCTTGGGATCACTTCTTGCCGCTTGCGGAGTTCGTCTACAACAACATCTATCAGTCGAGCATCCAGATGGCTCCCTATGAGGCATTATATTGTAGACGGTGTCGATTGCCGGTTGGATGGTTTGAGCCGGGGAGGCTCGTTATTGGGTACATATTTGGTACAGGATGCCTTACATAAAGTTAAGATCATTCAGGATAGACTTCACGCAGCTCAGTCCAGGCAGAAGAGTTATGCCGACCATAAGGTCTATGATGTTGCATGCATGGTCGGAGAGAGAGTGTTGCTCCGTGTGTCACCCATGAAGGGTGTAATGAGATTTGGAATGAATGGCAAGTTGAGCCCTAGGTACATCGGGCCTTTTGAGATCCTTGATCGAGTGGGAGAGGTGGCTTACAGACTTGCGTTGCCACCTGGTTTATTAGCGGTCCATCTAGTATTCCATGTATCCATGCTTCGGAAGTATCACGGCGATCCATCCTACGTGTTAGACTTCAGCACTATCCAGCTGGACAAGGATTTGACCTATGAGGAGGAGCAGGTAGCTATTCTAGACCGACTGGCTCGTTAGTTGATATAGAAGAGTTATCCTTCAGTTCGACTGCAGTGGAGGGGTCAGCCTGTTGAGGCAGCTACCTTGGAGTCAGAGTCCGATATGCGCAGTGGATATCCCCACCTTTTTCCTAGCTCATGTACTTTTCTATGTCAATTCAAGGACGAACGGTTATTTTAGAGGTGGAGAATGCGATGACTAGATAGGTCATTTTGTTCTGAGTCCTTTAAAACCTCATTTTTATCTCTCCTCGATTCGCGCGCACAGTCCGGGCATATTTCTAGAAAGCTTTTGTGTTGAAAGTTGAAAAAATAAGGATTTTTGATTAAAAACTTCATCTGAGTTGACTTCGGTCAACATTTTTGGTAAAAGGACCCGATTTCGTGCTTTGACAGACCCGATGGGTCGGTACCGAAATATGGGACCTGGGCGTATGCCGGGAATCGAATTCGGAGGTCCCTAGCTTGAGTTATGAATTTTTGGTGAAAATTGTAACTCTGAAAATTTAATGGTTTTTAAGAAATTTTTAATGTTTGATCTTGTTGGTATCGGGTCCGTATTTTGGTTCCGGAGCTCAGTACAGGTCCATTATAATACTTAAAATTTGTCGGTGAAATTTGGTGAGAAACGGAGTTGGTTTAACGTGATTTGGACGTCCGGTTGTGAAAATAGGAATTTCAAAGTATTCATAAGAATTTTATTTGATTTGGTGCTAAATCGGAGTTCTAGGTGTTATTTTGGCGATTTGAACGCCCGAGCAAGTTCATATGATGTTTTAAGACTTGTGTGCATGTTTGGTTTGGAGCCCCGAGGGCACGGGTGAGTTTCAAATAGGCTACAGAGTGTTCTGAACTTAGAAATTTGTTGGTGTGTTTCAGTTCTTGTTGCAAAGCCTCTGACATCACAATTGCGAGATCAAGCTTCACATTCACGACCTACTCATCGAATTTGCGAAGAGTATCTGTGGAGGCCAATGTTTGAAATTGTGAACAATTCCTCGCAATTGCGATGGGAACAGGGGAGGGGTGTTTTTCGCATTTGCGATCACATGGTCGCAAATGCGGTCTTGCCCATGTTCGCATTTGCAAACTACTACTCGCATTTGCGAACAATGTAGAAGTGAGATAGGGTTCACATTTGCGATGCCTCCTTCGCATTTGCGGGCTTCGCATTTGCAAAGCCCAGATCGCATTTGCGACATCTGTAGCTAGGTAAATGAGACTTGGACGGAATTTTTCATTCATTCTTCAAATTTTCAAAACATAAAACACAAGAGGCGATTTTCCAAAGACTTCTTCTTCCCCAAATCATAGGTAAGTGATTCTTAACTAGTTTCTTTCAATCCTTCACTTCATTTTACAAGATATCAACCTAAAATCTAAGGTTTTCATGGTAGAATTTGGGATTTTTGGGTAGAAACTAGGGATTTGATAAATTGGGGATTTAGACCCCGAATTGAGGTCAGATTCCAAAACCAATTACATATCCGAGCTCGGGGGAGAATGGGTAATCATGTTTTGGTCCGAGTTTCGGGTTTGGACCAAGCGAACCCGGGTGTTGACTTTTGTTGACTTTTTCAATAATGGCCTAAATTAAATTCTTATCGATCGTGGGTGATTCCTAAGGCTTATTTTGAAACGTTTTGTTGGTAATTTGCTAGATATTGTTGGTTTGGAGGCGTGTTTGAAAGGCAAAGCTGTGATTCAGCTTTAAGTGGCCTTTGGAGTGAGGTAAGTGTTATGTCTAACCTTGACTTGAGGGAATTAGGAACCTTCGGACTTTGTGTTATGTGAATTTCATGTGAGCGGCGTATATGCAAAGTGACGAGTGCTTATACGCTGCCGAATTATCTGTTTCCCAAATTTATCGCTTTTCCTTAATTGTTTCCCTTCCTAGCTTAATTGTTACATGCTCTAAATGCTTTCATGCTTAATTGGTACGTGTTTATTAATATTTTCTTCTGTTAACCATGTTAGCTCTTTTCATAGCTCCCCTAATCCCTACTTTGCTTAATTTGACTTGTTTGTACCTTCTAACTGTAAAATGCTGGTTTGGTCTCGCTGTGTAGCAATATTTGTGTAGATTCTATGTTGAACAAGGTTCCTTTTCTTCGTTCAGTTTTGGTATTTTTTTATCATAAAGGCCTTGTGCTTTAGCGTGTTGATTAACTGTGTACATTAATTGTTTGGCATTGATATGGTGGGATCAGGTTGCACGCCGCAATAGGTGTAATAAGAGAGGATTGATATGGTGGAATAAGGGTGAATATGTATGTACGGTCGGATCGGGTTGCACGACATAACAGGTGGAATAAGGGTGATTGATATGGTGAAATAAGGGTGAATTATGATATGATATTGATATGTGGTAGGATCGGGTTGCGCGCCGCAACAAACATATATATCATTTACCATTATTGATATTGTTATGGTGGAATGAGGGAGGATTATGTGTTGTCTGGTGGGATCGGGTTGCGTGACGCAACAACCTATATGTTTCTATTTATTGAGTTGCATAGTTTCCGGTATTTTTATTTGAGATGGTAGAGATTGGTAATTTTGGACGACTCTGGTTTTTTTTCGAGGCTGTTGTTATTATTTCCTGTTGATTGTTTAATTCTGTACTGTATTTCAATTATTCTGTGATTATCATAGACTGCGTACAGGTTTTAGCGTAGATGACCCGCCTTAGCCTCGTCACTACTTTTTTGAGGTTAGGCTCGGCACTTACCAGTACATGGGGTCGGTTGTACTGATATTACACTGTGCACACTATGCAGATTTTTGAGACAGTCCTAGCGACGGTTATTAGCGAGCTCGGATCAAACAATTACGGAGACTTGAGGTACGGTTGTTCAGCGCCCGCAGCTCCTGGAGTCCCCATCCTCTGTCTATTTAGCTGTGTACTTTCATCCGAACAACTTGTTACTTATTTCAGACCCTTATGTGGATTACTCTAGTAGTTCGTGCACTCGTGACACCAAGTTTAGGAAATTGTAATAGATATTTGGCTAGTTCAGCTTCCGCATTGTTAATTTAATTTTATTCAGTTATCTCAGTTCTTCTTTAATATCTATTTTAAATTGTTAAAAGGAGTAGATTTTTCTAACGTTGGCTTGCCTAGCAAGTGTAATGTTTAGCGCCATCAGGTTTCCGATGGTGGGAAATTCGGGTTGTGACAGGATCATACGAGATGGAGTCAAATAGCCTAGCAATTGGAACGTGACCCACCTCAAAAGGTATTATTGTTGATGGAGCCTACCTATAGTGAAAGTATGTGTTGCACTCTTTTTCCCTTCGACTAATTTTTGTCCCAATCGGGTTTTTCTGGCAAGTTTTTAACGAGACAGCAATGGAATGCATACTATGAGGGAGCGTCATCGGCAAATTTAATACCTTTAAATAAAAAGGCATTGAAATCATAAACCACCATGGGATGGTTAGATAGTCTTTGGCTCGATGGCAAATTCACAATGGGAAACAAAACTTGCCATCGTACCAAAGGATCCAACCATTCACAAGTGTTTAACCAACGTAGCAAGATCTCTAGTGTTCCAATTCGCATACTTAGCATTTGAAAACTGGGGGGAATAGTATTGGATACGGCATCAAGGATGCCACAAAAACCGGGACTACAAGACCTGGGAACAATAATGTCTCATCGGCCCCGAGGACTACATAGCCAGCCATGTAGAAACAAGTTGTACGAGTTAGCTGCATGTATTGGCACTTTCTTTTCTGTAGTAATCGAATGCTTATATTTCTTTAAAGATGGAAGGAATAAAATAAAGTCATGTTGTTTTTATCTTGTTTCTTGTCCAAACAATGAGTTAATTTTATCATTTGAATGTTAACAGAAAAATTCAAATGCTTATGCCTGAATGAACATAAGACGTCCTCTTCAAGAGCACTGTAAACATAAAGAGGGCCCTCTCTTATGAAACCTTCATAGTAAAGGACTGGTTCTGGAAGAGTTTATGCTTGGAACATAAAGCTATCAGATGAAAATACACCTGAAGCCTTATCTAATCCGATACAAAAAGAATAAACTTTGCGCAGTACTTAAGAAAAAGTCTTCTTTATTTATCAACATGACAAATGGAATAAATACAAAAGTACAAAGGGAAAACAACAAAAGAAAAAAGGAAAAATGTAAACATTGTCGCCACTAAAACTCGGGGGACCCCCCCCCCCCC